>NW_028225179.1:126757161-126868823 GCF_052327205.1 Somniosus microcephalus
CCCAGTCGCTCTCTCTCTTCCCCCCCAGTCGCTCTCTCTCTTCCCCCCCAGTCGCTCTCTCTCTTCCCCCCCAGTCGCTCTCTCTCTTCCCCCCAGTCGCTCTCTCTCTTCCCCCCCAGTCGCTCTCTCTCTTCCCCCCCAGTCGCTCTCTCTCTTCCCCCCCAGTCGCTCTCTCTCTTCCCCCCCAGTCGCTCTCTCTCTTCTCCCCAGTCGCTCTCTCTCTTCCCCCCAGTCGATCTCTCTCTTCCCCCCCAGTCGCTCTCTCTCTTCCCCCCCAGTCGCTCTCTCTCTTCCCCCCCAGTCGCTCTCTCTCTTCCCCCCCAGTCGCTCTCTCTCTTCCCCCCCAGTCGCTCTCTCTCTTCCCCCCCAGTCGCTCTCTCTCTTCCCCCCCAGTCGCTCTCTCTCTTCCCCCCCAGTCGCTCTCTCTCTTCCCCCCCAGTCGCTCTCTCTCTTCCCCCCCAGTCGCTCTCTCTCTTCCCCCCAGTCGCTCTCTCTCTTCCCCCCCAGTCGCTCTCTCTCTTCCCCCCCAGTCGCTCTCTCTCTTCCCCCCCAGTCGCTCTCTCTCTTCCCCCCCAGTCGCTCTCTCTCTTCCCCCCCAGTCGCTCTCTCTCTTCCCCCCCAGTCGCTCTCTCTCTTCCCCCCCAGTCGCTCTCTCTCTTCCCCCCCAGTCGCTCTCTCTCTTCCCCCCCAGTCGCTCTCTCTCTTCCCCCCCAGTCGCTCTCTCTCTTCCCCCCCCAGTCGCTCTCTCTCTTCCCCCCCAGTCGCTCTCTCTCTTCCCCCCAGTCGCTCTCTCTTCCCCCCAGTCGCTCTCTCTTCCCCCCCAGTCGCTCTCTCTCTTCCCCCCAGTCGCTCTCTCTCTTCCCCCCCCAGTCGCTCTCTCTCTTCCCCCCCAGTCGCTCTCTCTCTTCCCCCCCAGTCGCTCTCTCTCTTCCCCCCCAGTCGCTCTCTCTCTTCCCCCCCAGTCGCTCTCTCTCTTCCCCCCCAGTCGCTCTCGTCTCTTCCCCCCAGTCGCTCTCTCTCTTCCCCCCCAGTCGCTCTCTCTCTTCCCCCCAGTCGCTCTCTCTCTTCCCCCCCAGTCGCTCTCTCTCTTCCCCCCCAGTCGCTCTCTCTCTTCCCCCCAGTCGCTCTCTCTCTTCCAACAACAACATGCCCTCGAAAAAGCCTCGGCACCGCCAGGAACTCAGCTAGTATATATATAGATAACTTGTCTCCATCAACTGACCACAGACAGGGTCCTGGGAAATTTACTAACAGTGTTAAAAACCCTTGTATTTTATGGTAAACTAAAGAAATTACAAAGAGTTTTTGCTTCTATAAGGCACTAAACTGCAGTATTTATTTGTCAAATTTTTATTCTCCGTATAAAATAGAATCTTTTCTTTTTTGAACAGGCCGCGATTCTTTCCTTTCCCCGTGGTTTCCATCTTCAAATACAGTCCCCGCCACTTACACCGTCCAAGCAACCACCTATATCGGGCAAATAGCGCGAACCATTTGCCATTTCCACTGAAGCCAATTACAAAGCAGCTATTTATAATACATTGAGCTGTTTCAGACAACGGTAGGTCAGACTTGTCGAATTGCACAGTGCACCAAATAACATACCTGGACCATGGGTCTCAAAACCACCAGCCCATAAACAATTTTGGACAACATCCTACAGCTGGAAAAACCTACTGAACCCATTGGTGGATTAAAGTCTTGCCGTCCCCAGGCACTTTGGAACAAAGGAACAGCAGTAGGCCATTCAGCCCCTCCAGCCTGTTCCGCCATACAATGAGATCAGGGCTGATCTGTATCTTAACTCCATTTACCTGTCTTGGTTCTGTAACCCTTAATACCCTTGCCTAACAGAAATCTATTTGTCCCCATTCTTGAAAGAGATGTCGCAGAGTGTGATGTTTAACCCTCTGGCAGGGATTAACTTTCTTTCGCAGCCTCCCTGCTTCCCAGAACGTGCACTGGACTCAGTGCCTCTCTCCAGCTCTCAGAGTGTTGATGTTGTCATAAGCGGATGCAGTTTTCCCATCTGCTGCTTATAGCGGGCAACTCACGTTAACATCAACACGCCCGCTATAAGTGGTGGGGACTGTAATTTCTCTGCCGAAACAGCTCTCTTTGGCCAGCAGCAGAGAACGCACCAATACCGCCGACGGTTCCTATTTACGGTCCACTGATTAAACATGAAAGCTGTAATCAAACCCTGACTGTCAAGCACTGCGACCCAGTTCCCAACAGCCTTCACAATAATTGGTACTAACAACAATCGAGACAGAAATAAAGAAACTGCATTTACACAGGACATTTCACATCCACGGGATGTCCCAAAGCGCTTCACAAGCTAGTAACGTACTTCTGAAGTGCAGTCACTGTTGTAATGTAGGGAAACGCGGCAGCCAATGTGCGCACAGCAAGATCCCACGATCAGCAAATGAGATGAATGACCGGTTAATCCAGTTTGCGTGGTGTCGATTGGCCAGGGCATGAGGTGAACTTCCCTGCTTTTCTTTTTATTATTGATGTCATGGGATCTTTTACGTCCACCTAAACGGACTCACGGGGCCTCGGTTTAGCATCTCGTACAAACGTCAGCACCTCTGACAATGCTGCACTCTCTCAGTACTGCAGTCAAGTGTTAGCCTGGATTATGCGCTGAAGTCCTGCACTGAGGCAGATTTTCCTACAATAGCATAATACTGCGGATGCTGGAAATCTGAAATAACAACAGACAATGCTGGAAACACTCAGCAGCTCAGGCAGCATCACGGGGAGAGAAACAGAATTAACGTTTCGGGTCGATGATGAAAGGTCATCAACCCGAAACACTGACTCTGTGTTTCTTTCTCCACGGATGCTGCCTGACCTGCTGAGCGTTTCCAGCATATTCTGTTGTTATGTGGGCAGATTTTCCTCTTCAGTGTTGGGTGTGAAGTTGTGAGCATCTTGTGCTTGATTTTGTGACCAGGGCCGCCATGCTTCCCAACACTAAGGAAAATCCGGCCCTTTAAGATTTTATTACTGTGGCTGTGCAGGTGAGTTTAATGTAAACAAACAGCTGTGTTTGTGTGTGTTTATATATAAATATTTGTCAATGTGTTAGCTGGGGGGATGTATGTAAGGAAAGCATTAAAGTTTACACACAGTCATAGTCATAACGGTACAGAAGGAGGCCATTCGGCCCATCGAGTCCGTGTCAGCTCTCTGTAGAGCAATCCAGTCAGTCCCATTCCCCCGCTCTATCCCCGTAGCCCTGCAAGTTTATTTCCCACAATTGCCTATCCAGTCTCCCCTTGAAAAGATTCAGTGTCTCCGCTTCCACCACTTCCGTCGGCAACGAGTTCCAGATCATCACCACCCGCTGCGTAAAAAAGTTTATCCTCACATCCCCCTGTATCTCTTTCGCAAAACCTTAAATCTGTGTCCCCTAGTCCTTGTACCATCAACTAGTGGGAACAGCCTTTCCCCGTCTAGCCTATCCAAACCCGTCATAATCTTGTACACCTCTATCAAATCACCCCTTAACCTCCTTTGCTCTAATGAAAACAAATCCAGCTTCTCCAACCTGTCCTTGTAGCCAAGATTCCCCATCCCCAGAACCATTCTGGTAAATCTCCTCTGCACCCTCTCAAGGGCCTTCACATCCTTCCTAAAGTGTGGTGACCAGAACTGGACGCAATACTCCAGTTGTGGCCTAACCAGCACTTTATAAAGGTTCAGCATAACTTCTCTACTTTTGTACTCAATACCTCTATTTATGAAGCCCAAGATCCCATATGCTTTGTTAACCACTCTCTCAATATGTCCTGCCACCTTCAGGGACCTATGCACATTAACTGCCAGGTCCCTCTGTCCCTGCACACTCTTTAAAACAGTGTATATTGCCCCTCCCTGTGCCTTCTCACCTCACACTTCTCTGTATTAAATTCCATCTGCCACTTGTCTGCCCATTCTGCTAGCCTTTCTATGTCCTGTTGCAGTCAATTGGTATCATCCTCACTGTTTGCCACACCCCCAAGTTCGGTGTCATCTGCAAATTTAGAAATTCTACTTTGTATTCCAATATCCAGGTCATTTATATATATCAAATAAAGCAGTGTTCCCAGCACTGACCCTTGAGGAACACCACTGTCTACCATCCTCCAGTCTGAAAAACAGCCATTTACCACAACTCGCTGTTTTCTGTCCTTAAGCCAATTCCTTATCCAAGCTGCCACTGACCCACCTATTCCATGAGCCTCAATTTTGTTAACCAGCCTTCTATGTGGTACTTTGTCAAACGCCTTCCGAAAATCCATGTAGACAGCATCCATTGCATTCCCTTCATCAATCCTCCCTGTTACTTCATCAAAAAATTCAATTAGATTAGTCAAACACGATCTGCCTTTTAGAAATCCGTGTTGGCTCTCCTTAATTAGCTTAAACCTCTCCAAGTACAGATGTTATTTTGAACATCGTTGATTTTCACACTACGTGTATTTTATCCAGTTTAAATTAAAACCTAAGATTGAACACACAAACCTCATTGAATAACCAATCTGCCCTCTCAGGTGAATGTAAAAGATCCCACGGCACTATCTTGAAAAAGAACAGGGGAGTTCTCCCCGGTGTCCTGGCCAATATTTATCCCTCAATATTTATCTCTGAATAAACACATAAACCAGATTTCTGGTCTTTATCTCATTGCTGTTTGTGGGAGCTTGCTGTGCACAAATTGGCAGCCGCGTTTCCTACATTACAGTATAGTGACTACACTTCAAAAGTGCTTCATTGGCTGTAAAGTGCTTTCGGCAAGTCCTGAAGTCGTGCGAGGTGCTGTATAAATGCAAGTTGGTGCGTTCGTTCATTAAGTGAGAAATCCTCTCTCTGTGTCTTTCTCCAGATCCTCTCTCCATACCCTCCATCTCCTGTAACTTCAGCCTCGAGAACCACACAGTTGAGTTGAGCTGCGCAGTGCGGAGAGGGAGAGCCAGTTCCGTTCTGTGGACCAGAGATGGGGTCGCGCTCCCAGCCGACCAACGCTACTGGCTGTCGGACGACAACACAACTTTAATCATTAGCAACCCACAGAAATCGGACTCTGGCCCCTACACCTGCACTGTGGCAAACTCAGTCAGTCAAACCGACAACACCTACCAGCTGTCCATCAAGGGTAAGTCTGTCAGAGTTACAGAGAATTACATAGAGTCTACAGCACAGAAACAAGTCATTCGGCCCAATGCTCCACACGAGCCTCCTCCCATCTAACCCCATCAACATATCCTTCTATTCCTTTGTCCCTCCTGTGTTTATCTTCCCCTTAAAGCCATCAATACTATTCGCCTCAACCACTCCCTGTGGTAGCAAGTTCCACATTCTTTGGGTAAAGAAGTTTCTCCTGAATTCCCTATTGGACTTATTGGTGACGATCTTATTTTAATGGCCCCTAGATTTGGTCTCGCTGCAAGGGGAGACGTCTTCTCTACGTCTACCCTATCGAACCCTTTCATAATCTTAAACACCTTCATCAGGTCACCTCTCAGCTTTCTCTTCTAGAGAAGAGACCCCCAGCCTATTCAATCTTTCCTGAGAGGTTATAAGAGAGGTTATAAGGTTATAACTATCATTCTTGTAAATCTTCTTTGCACCTTCTGCAGTGCCTCTATGCCCTTGTTATAATATGGAGACCAGAACGGTGCCTAGTACTGTAATTAATCAAGGTTCTGTACCTTGGTTTTTGTTCAGTGTGGCACAAGGTGTTATCCCTGTGATGAAGTGTCCTGTTTTGCTCCTCAATGTGTTTCGAAACCCAGGTAGTTACTGTGATGCCGTTGTAACTGCCCCACAATTTTATCAGTCGAATATTGATTGATTTGAGATCCTGTCAGTTTTTCCTTCCCTACTCAACTGATTGATGCTGGCAGTGCACACCCTCTAGTGCCTTTATATAGCGCCTCTCGTACCCTCAGGACGTCCCAAAAGGCTTTACAGCCAGTGAAGTACTCTATGAAGTGTAGTCACTGTTGTAATGCAGGAAAGGCAACAGCCAACTTATGCACAGCAAGCTCCCACAAATAGCAATAAGATAATGACCAGATAATCTGTTTCTTAATTGATGTTGGTTGAGGCATAGATATTGACCAGGGGAACTCCCCTGCTCTTTTTCGAAATAGTGTCGTGGGATCTTTTATGTCCATGTGAGAGGGCAGATGGGGCCTAAGTTTAATATATCATCCAAAAGATAGCTGGGGTTATTTTGGCCAAAGGGTGAAAACAAGTGGTAAATGGGTGAGAGTTAATTAGATACACCTATTTGAAAGGCCACATTTAGCACTCAATTTTGTTCCTAATTGCTGATGACCATCATTTGAACTTGCCTGGAGGTGCTAACCAGAAACTTGCAGAGTTAGCCCTCAAGTGCTGAACAGGCACAATTTTCGTGGAAAGTATATGTGGGCTCTTCGCACCTACTTCCACTGAAGGTGGGGAGTGACCTGGCTGACACACATCGCACGTTTCAGGCTGGCTCGGGGACCGAGGGAGGAGGGGCCCAGGGTCTCGGGTGTGGCACTGGAGGTCCTGGTGGAGGAGGTCCAGAGGGGCAGGGGTGTCCTGTACCCGCAGGGAGGGGAAGGATGCCACCTCGCCCTCCTGTCCCTCTCTCCTGCAGCAGCTGTTGCTGCTCTGCCTGGCCTCGATTCCTCCTCCCATCCCTCGTCCAGACCAACGTGGACCCCTGGCGAGATGCCCGTGACCAAGCACTCCATTTCTCCAGCTGACTCCTATAAGGTGGAGTCTCACAGCACTTACTCCTTTTAGGTGGAGTCCTCAGAGAATTTCCGGAATAAATGTTGCTCGAGTGTTGGTGAAGTCTTGACAAAGGGTCCCAGAAAGTCTCCCGATGTGTTTCCGAGGTCCTCTTCACAACTCCAGCAGCAATGACCATGAAATGGTGCCCTTCCCTATCTCTGTAATCTCCTCCAGCCCCACAACCCCCCCGGGAGATACCTGCGCTCCTCTAATTCTGCCCTCTTGAGCATCCCTGATGATAATCGCGCAACTTTTGGTGGCTGTGCCTTCTGTTGCCTAGGGCCCTAAGCTCTGGAATTCCCTGCCTAAATGTGTCCGCCTCGCTACCTCTCTTTCCCCCTTTAAAACGCTCCTTAAAACCTTCCTCTTTGACCAAGCTTTTGGTCATCTGCCCTAATTTCTCTTTATGTGGCTCGGTGTCAAATTTCTTGTCTTAAAATACTCCTGTGCAGCACCTTGGGTTGTTTTACTACGTTAAAGGCGCTATATAAATACAAGATGTTGTTGTATCCCTCCAAGTAACGCTTGAAATCGACATCAACATGTGTTTACTCCCAATCCCCTGGTCGCTGTTAGGAAAGGGTGTTAGTTGCAGCGCTAGCCTTCAAAATGCTGTCCAGCCGTTATTATTCAGTGCTACCAAGCATTTTAAGTGGATATCAGCTGTTTAACAAGCCTCCGGGTGGCCGCTCCTTGTACTGCCTTCAACTCCTCTACCAAGATGGCGTCTTGCACTAAATGCAGGCTAAACCGGCGTTTCAGCCCAAGACCCCCATCTTGGCCACCTCAAGTTACTCGGTGAAAATCAGCCCCAGCATCTCCAGTGCAGTGCTGCCACAGTACTACACTGGAAGTGCAGCCTAGATTTTGTTCTGAAGTCCCTGGAGTGGGACTTGAACCCACAGCCTTCTGACTCAGAGGCGAGCGTGCTACCTACATTTTTTAAAAATAAATATACTTTATTGAACATTAAGAACATTTACAACATCTTGATCATTTCATTGTATGATACAAATCAATTCCGCCGCTCTGCACAGCCATTCCGCCGCCACATTTTAACATCAACAAAACCTGAAGTTTAATTTGTCTCCTGTAACATATATTAATCGATTGTACTTTAAAAATTGGTTGTAAATTACTATCCTTAAATTCCTTTCTGAATAAAACATCCACAGAGCCTTATAATGATCTTTTAGCTTATATTTAAAATACTCTTTTAGATTGATTCTCCTCCCCTTAAAAACCACAGCATTCCTTCTTTGCACAATCACGAATCTAGCCAAACTGAACATGAAATTAATTGCCGCTCCATTAGACTCTGGCAGACTCTCCTGCAATCCCCATCTCAAAATTGAGTCCCACGGGATTCCCATTCTCGCTCTTCAGTCCCCACCCAGCAAAAAAGCTTCACACAACTGTCGAACATAGTACTTAAAGTCATTTAACTGCGGACATAACACCAGTAAATGGGACAGAGTCTCATCCCATGTCCCACACACTGGGCAAGTTGCCGCCTCCACTCAGGAATATCCTCCACCGTCAATAAGTACCATAGCTTAGATAGCAGGAGAGCAGACACCACTGTCACTCTTCCTTGCACTTTCAACCACCTTCTTTCCCATCTTCCCAAAATCTTTTTAATTTTCATAACCTTCGGTTCCCAATTTAATCGATCCACTTCATCCCTGTCTTTCTTGCACCCCCAGAACTTCCAAAACCTCCACCACCTTAAAGGGACATTCCCCCAACCATTCCCCCCTACCCCTCCCTGCAACCAGGCATTGGGACTTACTATTGTAGTGTATGTACCTTTAAGAGGAACTATGTTTTTGAAGCCCCTGTATACTGTAGTACCAGTAGTGACCACTCGGGTATATAAGCCTGTGTAGCATCTTGTGTAGTTAGTTCACCTCCAGACTTTGTTCAGTAAACACTTGTTAAATCAACTCCTGCATTCCGTGTCTCCATTAACACACGGATCTAACAACTATAATTCACTCTGGCTCCTGAAGCTCTACAATATTCCTCTACTACATCCATAGCTTTCTTCACTGACTCCCCATTTCTCAATGTTAAGGTTGTGTCATCTGCATATTGGTGTATCACCGACACCAGACCAGAACTGGGGACCACAATCCCAACTACACCTTGTTTCTTTCGCATCATGTAACCTAATGGCTCTGCTACCAATGTGTACAACAATGGGGACAGGGGACAACCCTGTCTCACTGATCTCTGTATCGGAAAATACTTGGATAAAAAACCATTACATTTAACACAGCTAAATATGTTTGAATAAAAAATCCTTATCCACTGAATGAAATTTTCCTTGAAACCAAATGCTTCCAAAACCATCAATAAAAACTCATGAGAGACCCTATCAAAGGCTTTCTCTTGATCTATCTTTAATACATAAGCCTCCCTCCCACTCTCTTCCATGAGCTCTATCGCATCTCGGATTGAGACCACAGAGTCTGCGATGTCCCGGCCTATGACTCCATAGGACTTAGAGGGCCAAACTATCTGCGGTAACACCTCCTTCAAACGATTTGCCATAACCCTCGCCAAGATCTTATAATCCACATTTAATAATGTGATGGGCCTCCAATTCTTCAGATCCTGTCTATCCCCTTTATTTTTATAAGCTAAACTTATGATCCCTCTCCTCATAGATGGGGCCAGGCTTCCCTCAATTTTAATTTCCTTAAAAACTTCTAAGAGCAATGGACTTAAAATCTCGCAAAATTCTTCATAAAATTCTGCACTTAGTCCATCGAACCCTGGGCTTTTCCCCCCCTTCATTCCACTTATTGCTACTTTTATTTCCGCTAATCCTACTTCTTTGTCACACATGCTTCTCTCATCCTCCTTTTAAACCCTCTTCAATAAAAGCACTAACCTTCTCCATCGCCAAATTGGAAATGTCTTCTTTAGTATATAACTCTTGATAAAAGCTGCTAGCTGCCTCTAAAATCTCCCCACTTTCATGAATGATCTTCTCCCCAACCTTCAACTCTTCAATTAACGATAATCTCTGTCGAAGCTTTTCTTGCTCTAGAAAATATCTAGTGCATCTTTCGCCCTCCAATGCATCTCTAGCCTTTGCACGGAGAATGGCCCCCTTGCATTTTTCAGCTTGCAATAATTCCCACTCTTCCTTTAGCACCCAGAACTTAGTCTCCGCTCCCTTATCCACTCCGTCAACTGCTTTACAGACATCCGTAAACCTTTTATTTATATTCTCTTCTCGACGCTAGTTAGCTGCCGCCCTCTTTTTCCCATAACGTACCGAAAAAACTTTTACCTCATATTTGAAATGATCCCACCAAACTCTTCTTTCTTTCAAGAACAAAGGTTCCTTCCGAGCATCCTTTATTATATTTATAATCCCTTCTTTATAAGCAATTTCTTTCAGGTATTGGTTGTTTAAAATCCACACCCCTGAACCGATCTTAACTCTGCTGTTCCTAATTCTAAGAACCAAAGCCGAGTGGTCACTAAAAAATGCTTTTTTATAATAAATCTCCATCACCTCAGAACTTAACCCTTCCCGCATTAACACAAAATCTATTCAGCTCTGCTTTAAAACATCACCCACCCAACCTGATCTGGAGAACTCCCTTTTTATGGGGTTCTGGTCCCTCCATAAGACTCTCAAATTTAAATTTGCCATCATTTTTACAATCATCCCTCTGGAGTTATCATCCTTAAAGGTCATCTGGGCTGAAATGTCCATCCGAGATAAAAATACATTAAAATCCCCCACTATACAAGGATTTTCCACCTCTGCCGCTTCAGTGAATAACCCCCGAAAAAACTCGCGATGCTTGCAATGGTCGTTCGGTGCATAGATATTAAAGAGATTGCAATTAAATCCCTCCATTTTTACCCTTAGCCGTAAAAATCTCCCCTCAGCGTCCTTGTCCATCAAGGCAACGTTCTCTTTTATGGACAGACTCACCAAAACAGCCACCCCTCTATGGTTATTGTTTGCAAACACCTCTCCCTTCCAAACCTTCTGAACTCTTTCTAGGATATCCTCATCCCAAAAGGTTTCTTGCAGACACAACAAGTCCGTGCCTTTAAAACCCTGCAACAACTGCTGCAATTTCTTCTCACCCCTCAGTCTGTTCACATTAATCGAGACCAATGTAATCATGGCTCCAAAGAAGAGAAGTATGCCTGATAATCTCCCCATCATTTAATCTCTGGCCCTTCCCTCTTCACATGCTCATTCCCAACTTCTCGGGCAGCTGTTGCTTTTTCCTGCAGCCTCCGACTCTTTTTCCCCTCCTGTTTAAACTTTCCCTGCTGTTTCAGCCTCTTCCTTGCATTAAGTTTGGGCCCAGGAGCTGCCCTTCCCCCCCTCTTTCTGCCCCTCACTAACCTTTCCCTTTCCAGATGATGCCACCCCACCCCCGACTTCCATGTCTCTGTCCCCCTCTAATTCCTCACACTCAAGCTCTTCTGCAACCCCCGTGCCTGCTCCCCGTCAGATACATAATCCTACTCCCCGTCAGATACTTCATCACCCACAGAGAGTCTTCCTGCTATCGCAGTTTCTCCCACTGTGCCGCTCCCTTTGACCACATCTCCACCTCTGACCCTTGCACCCTGTTCCCTCTCTCCATGGGACAATGGCGCACCTAAATTGTTCCCTTCTGACGTCTCTATCTCACCGATCCCATCCTGCTGTCCCTTTAAGGCTCCTGCCTCTTGCTCCCTCTCCCCATCCTGCCCCCTCCCGCTCACCAAGATATCTGACTCCCCACCTCTCCCCGGAGCACCCACATCCACCACACACCCCGCTCCCGCCTCCTATCCCCCCGCAGCCACCAGACTCCCCAGGGGGAGCCGAACCGCACTAAGGCTCGAGTCTGCACTCAACCCTCGCTGCCCGCTGCTGTCTTTGTTCCCCCCCACAGCACTCGGCGTGTTTTCCGCCATCTCCATCCCGTCCTCCACCATCCTCTGCCTCTTCCTGTGCTCCTTTCTCCTTCATTTTACCGGCTGTGTCCTCCGACTGCACCGCTCCTCCGGCCGTTCCACTCTCATCTCCTTCTCCTTCTTCTCCCATCTCCTCATCACTCATATCGCTCCCTTCTGCCACACACTCACAGCGGGTGGGGCCTTTGTGACACACCCCACAGCTCTCCGCCTTGCAGCTCCGAGTGATATGTCCCGACTCACCGCAATTGTAACAATACAAATCTGGACAGTTTCTTACGAGATGGTCATGTCCCAGACAATAGTAGCACACCTTTACTTGGGTATCGTGCCGCACACGAAAGTACTGCACTCCTTCCAGTGTCTCGAACTTCATACTGTACGTCAAAGACCTCACCCCCTCTGGGAACCGCACCTTTACATACCGGGTTCCGTCTGCTACCCGTGTTCCCGGATAGTACCTCTTTATTTCAGAACAGATTTTAATGTCCCACGACTCCAACTTTTTGCTCAGCACTTCGTCCTCAATGTACACTAGCAAGTTCAAAAATGAAACCACCACCTCCCCTGAATATAGCAGAGTCACCTCCAAGAATTTATTTCTCACCAACTTTCAGACTGAGCAGCAGTTTTTCCACCTCCTCACAGCCACTGACCGTCACCTCAAATCCCACATTCGGCTTTGGTCGGCAGGCAAAGCAGCTTCCCTCACCACAGTCCTCATGAACCGCCTGGATTATATCCCAAGCTCGAATCTTCTTATCTTCACACTGCACCACCACCGTATTTTCTTTACCAAACCTCCTGAGGTCCCGGCCCAAATCTTTGGGCCTTTTTTCCTTTCCCACCACAGTTTCTTCCCTAATTAAATTCCTCTCGGGAACACTGTCCTCTGAGGGGCCCGGCACTCCGGACCCCTCAGCAGCCATCTGGCTGTTTTTTGTGGGCCAAAATGGCCCTAAAACCCGAAAACAAAACCCACCAGCAACTTTTTACAAAACTCCCTCCAACACCCAGCTGCAATTAGGCAACCAGTAACACCTGCTCACTCCTAGCCCCTCCCACCTAGAGAGTGCTACCCACTGAGCCACGGCTGACACCTAATGGCGGGTGCAGCTCCTGCGGTAGGATACAGGAGACCACCCACCCACCCCCCGCCCCGCTCTTCTTCGAAATAGTGCCATGGATGTTTCACGTCCACCATGTTCATTTGAATTAAAAATAATTTTTAAATGTTTCCTTTTAACAAGGGTTAATCGAAGACAAATCGTTTCATTTTTTAGGTCATGAATCCAGTTCCAGAGTTCAATATGGGTTAATTCCGTTTGCTGTCTTAGTGGGCTTGATGGTGCTCTCTGTCCTGGTGTATGGTGAGTGCTCGGTGCTCCAGATAAACTCTGTCCTCGTGTGTGGTGAGTATTCGGTCACTTTGCGCACAGCAAGCTCCCACAAACAGTAATGAGATAATCTGGTTTAGGTGTTGGTTGAGGGTTAAATATTGACCAGGACACTGGGGAGAACTTCCCTGCTCTTCTTTGAAATAGTGGCCGTGGGATCTTTTACATCCACCTGAGAGGGCGGACGGGGCCTCGGTTTAACGTCTCATCCGAAAGAGAGCATCTGCAGGTTGGAGAGATTCAGTGTCAACTCTCAGACTCACCCTTTGCCTTTCTCTTTCCCCCACCTGCCCCCCCCGCCGTTTGCTCACCTCCACTGCTCAGGACCACATGCTCCTAAAAGCGGTCACATTGTGGCTCAATCTATAAATTCAAGCTATGAGTGTACAGCTACCTGTGCAGAAGGCATTGCCCCTCCCCCAGCCCTGCTTCTTCTGTGTTTTTACCTGTGCTCTTTAACGGCTGGGACTATTCTCACATCCAAAGGATGCACTGCAGCAACTCGCCAAGGCTGCTTTGATAAACCCGTGACCTTTGCCACCTCGAAGGACAAGGGCAGCAGGCCCATGAGAACACTTGGTGGAGGAGATAGCGGAAGGGCTTGCCGTAATTTTCTAATCTTCCCTAGATGCGGGCGAGGTGCCTGAGGATTGGAAAGTGGCAAATGTGACACCACTGTTCAAGAAAGGGTGCAAGGACAATCCTAGTAACTACAGGCCGGTCAGTTTAACATCAGTGGTGGGTAAAGTTTTAGAAACAATAATCAAGGAAAAATTTAACGGGCATTTGGAGAGGTTTACCCTAATTAAGGAGAGCCAACATGGGTTTGTAAAAGGAAGATCATGTTTGACTAATCTAATTGAATTTTTTGATGAACTAACAGGGAGGATTGATGAAGGGAATGCAATGGATATTGTCCACATGGATTTTCAGAAGGTGTTTGACAAAGTACCACATAGACTTGTTACTTTCCTTGAAGATGGTCACAATTACGGCGTCTCTGATATCCCCTGGCATGCTCTCCTCCTTCCAGATAAGAGAAATGAGTTCATGAATTCACGTCAGTAGTGCTTCTCCGCCATGCTTTAGTGCCTCGGCGGGGATTCCATCTGCTCCTGAGGCCTTGTTGTTCTTCAGTTGTCGGATGACCTTTTCAACCTCATGCCGGGCTGGGGTTGTGCTGCGATGGTGGCGGGTAGCATGCTGCGGGATGGAGTTGAAGACACTCGCGTCAAAGACAGAGTCACGGTTAAGGCGATCTTCGAAGTGCGTTCCAGCAGGCACTGACTGCCTCTCTGTCCTTGATGAGTCCGCAGTGGGGTAGGGCCTTGAGTGCTTGGGCCGTAGATGGTCTTGACTGCGCTAAAGAATCCACGCACGTCGTGGTTGTCGGCTAGCTGCTGGATCTCCTGTGCTTTCTCCACCCACCATCTGTTCTTTAGGTCGCGAGTTTTTTGTTGGACCTCGGCCTTCAGGCGTCTGCAGAGCTGCTTTCTTGCTCTTGAGTTCTGTTGCTGTTTCCAGATCAGGAATGCCTTGCGCTTGCGGCTTATTAGCTCCTGGATCTCCTGGTCATTCTCGTCGAACCAGTCTTGGTGTTTCCTGGTCGAGTGACCGAGCGTCTCTTCACAGGTGCTGATTATGGAGGCCTTGAGTGCAGACCAGGCGCTGTGGACACTCTGTGTCTCTGCATCACTGGGAGTCGTCAAGTTGTTTGTGAGGTAATTACAGAGGCGTCTTTCTGCTGTCTGCCACAGGGAAAGTCATCGCAAGAATCCTCCTCAATCGCCTTCTCCCAGTGGCCGAAGAGCTCCTCCCAGAGTCACAATGCGGATTCCGCCCACTAAGGGGCACAATGGACATGGGGGGGAAAAATTCAGTTGGTAGCGCCACCCGTTAGCGCCTTAAGAGTGCGCTAAGTGGGGCGCAAACCAACTAACGCCCGGGCGCGGAGATATCTGTGCCTCTCGCGAAATTGACCGGACATTTTGCGGCGGCGCTAAACAATACTGCCCGATCTCCTGCACACGCAGATCTTGATGTAATTCGAGAGTGCAACGCCCTTGGAGCGCCCCGGACCGGAAATTCAGTGGTGCCCCCCTTTCCGCCTGCCGATACCAACAACAGGTTGACTGGAAAGCTTCCCAGTCACTCTGGGACTGGGGGGGTGCTATTTAAAGGGGGCCTCTTCCTGGCTTTTGTGTGGTAGCCATTTTTGCACCACTCATTCTGAGAGAGAGAGAGAGAGATTTGGAGAGAGACAAAGAGAGAAAGAGAGAGACTTCTGCATTGAGTCAGCGCTGTCTGAGGTAGTTTTGGCTTCTGACCATAACTTTGCAGGCACTTTGCTTTTTGACCGTCATAACTTGGATTGCCCAAATACTATGGGGGCTGCAATGGATGGGAACGTCGTCCTTCTCCATCACATTCAGAGGGCACAGAGACGCAGAGAGAGAGTGGCAATCATGGCCAGACGGAGGAGGGCCAACAGGCCTCGGTACAGGAGACCTTACCTTCCCAGGGTTTTTCGCCAACAGTTCTCATACATTAACATGTCTGAGGAGCGGTGTTTGCGAAGGCTGCGATTCAGCAAGGAGCTGGTCACTGAGCTCTGCCACCTGCTTCAGCCAGATCTGCAGCCTCAACTGAGGAGCAGGATGTCTCTGTCGGTGGCAGTGAAGATAACAGTGGCTCTCAACTTTTATGCCACCGGCTCATTTCAATCTGCTACTGGGGACATTGCCAATATCTCCCAGTTCGTGGTGCATTGCTGCATCCGTCAGGTCACAAATGCCCTCTTTAAAAGGAGACGAATGTACATCTCTTTCCCCATGACCCCGGACAAGCAGCAAGAATGCGCAACGGGCTTTGCTAGGATAGCGGGCTTCCCCATGGTGCAGGGCGCCATTGACTGCACCCATGTGGCTTTGCGGGCGCCGCAAGAGAATGCCGAGGATTTCGACAACCGAAAGGGCTTCCATTCCTTAAACGTTCAGTTGGTCTGTGACCACATACAGCTGGTACTCGCTGTCAGTGCCCACTTTCAAGGCAGCAGCCACGATGCCTTCATCCTGCGCCAGACTTCTGTGGCAGACCTTTTCCAGGCACCACATCACCCAGGAGGTTGGCTTCTCAGGGACAAGGGATATCCTCTGTGCACCTGGCTGATGACACCGCTCCGTTCGCCCAGCACCCCTGCTGAGCTACAGTACAACGAGAGCCATCAAGCTACCAGGAACATCGTTGAGCACACAATCGGCGTGCTTAAGCAACGGTTCCGCTGTCTGGACCATTCTGGAGGAGCCCTGCAGTACTCGCCTGAGCGAGTCTCCCACTTCGTTGTTGTGTGCTGCATGCTGCATAACCTGGTAATCCTCAGGGCCCAGCCAATGCCACCAGACATTGGAGCAGCAGCAGAGGAGGAGGAGGATGAACATCACCAGCACCAAGGCGGGAGGGAGGCACAATGTGGAAGGGCCGTCCGTCAAAGGCTCATAGCAAGTTGCTTCGAGGCCCCCTCTGAGGGAATGGCTTCTGCCATTCAAACAACCTGAATGAAAGCATCCCGCAACCCCTAAGCCGGTCAAGGCAACAATGAGTGCAAAGACCAAACATGCACCTTTTGAATACAGACACTTCTTTATTTCCCAAACTGTGTCTCATTCCGCATGACAAAGTAATAGAAAGAAACACCAAAAAAAAAAGTCACTCACATAACTGGCTCTCACAACCTGGAGACAATGTCCAAAACAGTAACAAAAATTTGACCACGACCCTTGGCCTTCAATAAAACAATGAAATACATTTTGCGACACCTCCTACTTTTTGCCCTTCGAGGGTGATCTGCCTCCCTTGCGAAATTGCCCCCTTCCCACCCTGCAGCTCCTCCATAATGGGACCCCAGTGGCTGCAGCAAGGCTGGGGGAAGGCTGCTGAGTGTCAGAAACTGAGACTGCAGATGCCCTTGAGGGACGGCCTGGACCAGCTCTGGGCGTGGAGGGCCCAGCTGCTGACTGCTCCAACTCTGCATGGGCGGCAGCAGTCTGTCCTACAGGTGGTGGCAACTGCAGTGGAGAAGTGCCAGTGCTGGCAGCAGGAATGCTGTCATCTTGAGCGCGGACAGCAACTCCCTGCTCGACCGACACACTGGCACTCCCACAGAGCAGCACTTCAGCATCTGGAGCAATCTGATGGAGCACAGATAGCTGGCCTGCTGCGGCGTGGTGAGAGCCCTGGGGAAATGTGCCCGATCCAGCGAGGGTGGCAGCAGTCAGTGCTTGCGTGGCCTCAATCTGCGTCTGCATGAGACCAGCCACTGACTGCATTGCAGCACTTAGCATTTGCGTGGCAGCCGCCTGTGCTACAGCGAAGTGCTCGACACTCCTTGCCAGTGATTCAATGGATTCGGGCAACCTTGCCACTGCAGCCATGAGCTCAGTGTGCCATAATGGGACCCCAGTGGCTGCAGCACCTGTAGGACAGACTGCTGCCGCCCATGCAGAGTTGGAGCAGTCAGCAGCCGGGCCCTCCAGGCCCAGAGCTGGTCCAGGCTGTCCCTCAAGGGCATCTGCAGTCTCAGTTTCTGACACTCAGCAGCCTTCCCCCAGCCTTGCTGGGCGCTCATTTCAGCGAGGACCGGCTCCTCGTCTGCGTCCAGTGCAGCAGGACTCGAGGCCATACTCTCCCTCCGGGGAGAAGGCCCCCGAGCTTCCCTACCCCCCTCATGTTGCTGCAGCTTGCTGGGTCCTGGAGCTTCACCCTCATCAGACCATTCCCCCCCGCTCCCCTCCAGGGAAGTCGTGTCCCTAGTATGGGCATGGGCTGCCTCGGCAGAGGGTTGCGCTGATGGTCCGGCTTCCTCTTCCTCCTCGCCTTCAGCTTCACTCCCAATGGCAGCTTGAGGGCCCATCTCCTCACCTGGTGAATCACCATCTGAAAGCAGGGAAGTACAAGAGTGGCTTTAGCGTGAGGATAGGGTGGCAGCAAGGGAGACATGAGTGCAGCGATTTAGTAATTTGGATTGAAAGTGTCAAGGGCTGCTGTTGTGAGGAGCAAGTGGAAGGAGAGAGGACAAAAAGGTGATGACCTTACCATTGCTGGCCAGAACGGGGTTGGCGTCTCCAGTGGCGACGGGACCAATCACCCGGCTTGTCACAATCCTGTGGATGCGCTGCTCAAGATCGCTGAGGGCTTGAAGGTGAGTCCGCCCTCCACCGGTCCATTGCTGCTGTCTCCTATTATGAGACAGCTTGGCCTGCAAGAAAAAGGATGGCGTCTGAGTAAATATACAGCCATGGTCTTGCCTGAAATGCCTCCCATGGTTGAATAGCCCTTACTGTAGGCAGCCATGATCTTGCCTGAAATGCCTCCCATGGTTGAATAGCCCTTACTGTATGCAAAGTGTGGAATGTGCGTGTGTGTTTGATGAAAGGGCCATAGGTGTTAGATGAGTGTTGGGCATTGGGGCTTTCAAGACCCTCTGGCCATAAAGTGAGGTGGAGATGGAGGAATGAGGAGGTTTTGAAAAAAGGCACTCACCCTGACGACCCGAGTGAGGTCGTTGAACTTTATCCTGCATTGCACAGGGGTCCTAGGCACCATGCTGCTTGAGGTCACTGTGAGCCAGCTCCCTCCACGCTTTCCTGTATTCGCTTGGCAAAGGCCTCTTGCCACTCTCTGGGTACAGTAGAGATCTTCTGCACTCCACCGCGCCAACCAGAGCCTCTAAGGCACGCTCGCTGAAGCGCTGTGCTCGCTCCCTGGCCCCCTCCATGGTCCTTGGCTGGAAGATTTTGCCACAGGTCTGTCCAGGCCGAGACTCAAGGCTCCAGTGAGCAGGGTGTGGCTGCAGAGCAAGATCGACCCTCCCCTTTAAGAACTAACCGGCGCCAGTGTGTCTGTGTTCAATCGCTAACTGACAGCACCTGCGCTGCGCCCGCCCTCCTGAGGTAGCACCTCGCTCCTCGGCCTTAGCGCCTTCAGAGAGTTGTGTTGCATCTGATTTAGCGCTGCAATCACCTCCAGGGGCGAGAGAGGCGAATTTTGCAGTTGGCGGCAATAATTTGCGCCGGGCGCTAAACTTTGCGCCCGGCCGATATTCGCCCCTCAAAATGGGCGCTACCAAATTTCTCCCCCATGATCTTCACCGCACGCCAATTACAAGAGAAATGCAGGGAACAGCACCAACCGCTGCACATGGCCTTTGATCTCACAAAGGCCTTCGACACTGTCAACCGTGAGGGATTATGGAGTGCCCTCCTCAAACTCGGCTGCCCTCAAAAGTTTTTCGCCATCCTCCGCCTGCTTCATGACGACATGCAAGCCGGGATCCTGACCAATGGTTCCACCACAGACCCAATTCATGTATGAACTGGGGTCAAGCAAGACTGTGTCATCGCACCAACGCTCTTCTCGATCTTAACATAGAAACATAGAAGATAGGAGCAGGAGTAGGCCATTCGGCCCCTCGAGCCTGCTCCACCATTCAATGCGATCATGGCTGATCATCCAAATTCAGTACCCGGTCCCTGCTTTCTCCCCATATCCCTTGATCCCCTTAGCCTTAAGAAATATATCTAACTCCTTCTTGAATATATTTAATGAATTGGCCTCAACTGTCTTCTGTGGTAGAGAATTCCACAGGTTCACCACTCTCTGGGTGAAGAAATTCCTCCTCATCTCAGTTCTAAATGGCCTACCCCTTATCCTTAGACTGTGACCCTTGGTTCTGGACTCCCCCGCCATCGGGAACAGCCTTCCTGAATCCAGTCTGTCTAGTCCTGTTAGAATTTTATAAGTTTCAATGAGGTCCCCTTCTGATTCTTCTAAACTCTAGCGAATATAAGCCTAATCAACCCAATCTCTCTTCATACGTCATTCCTGCCATCCCAGGTATCAGTCTGGTGAATCTTTGCTGCACTCCCTCCATGGCAAGAACACCCTTCCTCAGATAAGGCGACCAAAACTGCACATAATACTCAAGGTGTGGTCTCACCAAGGTCCTGTACAACTGCAGCAAGACATCCTTGTTCCTGTACTCAAACCCTCTCGCTATGAAGGCCAGCATACAATTTGCTTTCTTAACCGCCTGCTGCATCTGCATGCTTACCTTCAGCGACTGGTGCACAAGTACACCCGGGTCTCATTGCACTTCCCCTTTTCCCAATCTATTGCTGTTCAGATAATAATCTGCCTTCCTGTTTTTGCCACCAAAATGGATAACCTCGCATTTATCCACATTATACTGCATCTGCCCAATCACCCAACCTGTCCAAATCATACTGGAGTTTCTCTGCATCCTCCTCACAGCACACGCGCCCACCCAACTTTGTGTCATCTGCAAACTTGTAGATATTACATCCAGTTCCCTTGTCTAGATCATTAATATAGTGAATAGCTGGGGTCCAAGGACCGATCCCTGCAGTACCCCACTAGTCACTGCCTTCCACTCGGAAAACGACCCGTTTATTCCAACTCTTTGTTTCCTGTCTGCCAACCAGTTCTCTATCCAAGTCAGTACCTTGCCCCCAATCCCATGTGCTTTAACTTTGCACGCTAGTCTCTTATGCGGGACCTTATCGAAAGCCTTCTGAAAGTCTAAATACAGGAAACTTTGTGCTATCCGGCACCGACGGGACTGAGCTGGTGCCGTTACATCAAAACTGCCGGACAAACCAGCGCTAATGTTGAAACATACGGAGCTCCCCGTATCTATCAACAAACCCTGTTGCTTAGCAACAGCTTCTAAACAGTCGGCCGTAGCTTGCAAGCGTCTCTGTAGCTTAGCAACAGCTTCAGCGAGACGCTTGCAGAGCCTGACTGGTGGAAAAAAAAGCAACGAAAAGAAAAAAAACTTACTGAATCGACTCCTGAATTTTGCCGGTAGATAGAGCTTTCCGGACACTGAACCTCCGGATAAACGAAAGTTTCCTGTACACCACATCCACTGGTTCTCCCTTATCTATCCTACCAGTTACATCCTCAAAAAATTCCATTAGGAATGCCAGATCTTCCTTGCTGCAATGCTCCATCTCACCCTCAGTAAGCTCCCCGCTGCAGTGGAGCTAATTTGCAGAACAAACGGGAAACTGTACAACCTCCGTCACCTCCAGTCCAGATCCAAGGTTGTCCCATCGTCGAATTACAGTATGCAGACGACGCTTGCATCTACGCTCACTCGGAAGTCGAACTCCAAACCATCTTCAACACCTTCACCGAAGCGTACGAGAGCATGGGCCTTACACTAAATATCTGTAAGACAAAGATCCTCTACCAACCTGCCCCCGCCACACAGTACTGCCTCCCGGTTATCAAAATCCACGACAAGGCCTTGGACAACGTGGATCACTTTCCATACCTCGGGAGCCTACTGTCAACAAGGGCAGATGTCAATGACAAAGTCCAACACCCCCTTCAGTGTGCCAGTGCAGCCGTCGGTCGCCTGAGGAAGAGAGTGTTTGAAGACCAGGACCCCAAACCCGGCACTAAGCTCATGGTCTACAGAGCAGCAGTGATACCCGCCCTGCTGTATGCCTCAGAGACATGGACCATGTGCAGCAGGCACCTCAAACACTGGAGAGGTACCACCAATGCTGCCTCTGCAAGATCCTGCAAACCCATTGGCAGGATAGGCGCACCAACGTCAGTGTTCTTGCTCAGGCCAACATCCCCAGCATCGAAGCTTTGACCACGCTCGATCAGCTCCTATGGACGGGTCACATTGTCCGCATGCCCGATACAAGACTCCCAAAACAAGCGCTCTACTCGGAGCTCCGGCACGGCAAGAGAGCCCCAGGTGGGCAGAGGAAACGCTTCAAGGACGCCCTCAAAGCCTCCTTGAAAAAGTGTAACATCCCCACCGACACCTGGGAATCCCTGGCCCAAGACCGCACAAAGTGGAGGAGAAGCATCCGAGAAGGCGCCGAACACCTCGAGTCTCTTCATTGGGAGCAAGCGGAAGCCAAGCGCAAACAGCGGAAGGAGCATATGTCAACCCAAGCACCCCACCCACCCACCCCTTCAACCACTGTCTGCCCCACCTGTGACAGAGACTGTAGGTCCCGCATTGGACTCATCAGTCACCTGCGAACTCACTTTTAATGTGGAAGCAAGTCATCCTCGGTTCCGAGGGACTGCCTAAGAAGAGAAGAAGAAGACCACATAGAAGGTTGGTTAACAAAATTGAGGCTCATGGAATAGGTGGGTCAGTGGCAGTTTGGATAAAGGACAGAAAAGAGCGAGTTGTGGTAAATGGCTTGTTATCAGACTGTTTTTCAGAGAAGTGTGAGGTGATGCATTTTGGCAGAAGGCAATATACACTTAATGGCACATTTTTAAAGAGTGTGCAGGGACAGAGGGACCTGGGAGTTACTGTGCATAGGTCCCTGAAGGTGTCAGGATATAGTGAGAGGGTGGTTAACAAAGCTATGGGATCTTGGGCTTCATAACTATAGGTATAGAAACATAGAAGATAGGAGTAGGCCATTCGGCCCCTCGAGCCTGCTCCGCCATTCAGTGAGATGGCTGATCATCCAAATTCAGAACCCTGTCCCTGCCTTCTCCCCATATCCCTTGATCCCTTTAGCCTTAAGAAATATATCTAACTCCTTCAGCGACAGCGGACCTGATTGGAGCGAGGCAGCGGCGGTGAATTTAAGCGGCGGCGAGGCTCGAGGCCCCACAGCGGCAGTGACAGCGGATCTGATTGGAGCGAGGCAGCGGCGGTGATTTAAGTGGTGGCGAGGCTCGCGAGGCCCCACAGCGGCAGCGACAGCAGACCTGATTGGAGCGAGGCAGCGGCGGTGAATTTAAGCGGTGGCGAGGCTTGAGAGGCCCCACAGCGGCAGCGACAGCGGACCTGATTGGAGCGAGGCAGCGGCGGTGAATTTAAGCGGCAGCAAGGCTCGAGAGGCCCCACAGCGGCAGCGGACCTGATTGGAGCGAGGCAGCGGCGGTGAATTTAAGCGGCAGCGAGGCTCGAGAGGTGTACCAGTCTCCAAGCTAAGAGGGAAGGAAGTAAAAAGTAATCAAAGTGTGACGTCACCAGGAAGCACGTAAGTGATTGGTTGGTGAGTATTTCTCTCTTTTTCCGAAACTAAACTCTGTGGTTTATAGTTTCTAAGCTCCGTGTGGTGTAGCGGGGACTGTTGGTAAACCAGGGCCCTTAAGTATATCATTTAACTGTAGTGTAATTGGTGGGATTGATTTGATTTAATTTCAATTAATTAAAGGGTAAGTCATGGCAGGAGAGCCCGGCCCCGTGGTATGCTCCTCCTGCACTATGTGGGCAGGAAGTGTATCCAGCTGCAGCTACTGGCAGACCGCATTGCGGCGCTAAAGCTGCGATTGGATACATACTGGACCATTCGCGATGCTGAGGAAGTCGTGGATATCATGTTTAAGCAGTTGGTCACACCGCAGGCAAAGGTTGGACAGGCAGAAAGAGAAGGGGTGACCAACTGACAGAGTACTAGGCACAGGCAGGTAGTGCAGGGGTCCCCTGTGGACATCCCCCTCTCAAACAGATACACCACTTTGAGTACTGTTGGGGGGGGATGGCTTATCGGAGGAAGGCAGCAGCAGCCAACTTCCTGGCACCAGGGGTGGCTCTGTTGCACAGGACGGGAAGAAAAAGAGGGGTAGAGCTATAGTAATAGGGGATTCAATTGTAAGGGGAATAGATAGGCGTTTCTGCGGCCGCAAACGAGACTCCAGAATGGTGTGTTGCCTCCTTGGTGCAAGGGTCAAGGATGTCTCAGAGTGGCTGCAGAACATTTTGGAAGGGGAGGGTGAACAGCCAGTTGTCGTGGTGCATATAGGTACTAACGATATAGGTAAAAAACGGGATGAGGTTCTAAAAGCTGAATATAGGGAGTTAGGAGGTAAATTAAAAAATAGGACCTCAAAGGTAGTAATCTCAGGATTGCTACCAGTGCCACGTGCTAGTCAGAGTAGAAATAGAAGGATATTTCAGATGAATACGTGGCTAGAGGAATGTTGCGAGGGGGAGGGATTCAAATTCCTGGGACATTGGAACCAGTTCTGGGGGTGGTGGGACGAGTTCAAACCGGACGGTTTGCACCTGGGCAGGGCCGGGACCAATGTCCTAGGGGGAGTGTTTGCTAGTGCTCTGGGGGAGGGTTTAAACTGAAATGGCAGGGGGTTGGGAACCTGAGCAGGGGGACAGAGGAAAGGGAAACAAGGATAAAAGCAAAAGATAGGAAGGAGAAAAACAAAAGTGGCAGTCAGAGAAATCAACGGTTTAAATCAAACGTGGCCACTGTAAATAATAATTCTAATAGGTCTAAGAGCGTTAAAAAAACAAGCCTGAAGGCTTTGTGTCTTAATGCAAAGAGCATTCGTAATAAGGTGGATGAATTAGCTGTGCAAATAGAAGTAAATGAATATGATTTGATTGGGATTACGGAAACATGGCTCCAGGGTGGCCAAGGCTGGGAACTCAACATCCAGGGGTATCCAATATTCAGGAAAGATAGGCAAAAAGGAAAGGGAGGTGGGGTAGCATTGCTGGTTAAAGAAGGGATTAAGGATATTAGCTCTGATGATGTGGAATCTGTATGGGTAGAACTGAGAATTACCATGGGGCAGAAAACGTTAGTGGGAGTGGTATATAGACCTCCAAACAGTAATGCGGAGGTTGGGGATGGCATTAAAAGGGAAATTAGAGAAGCGTGCAATAAGGGCACCGCAGTCATCATGGGTGACTTTAATCTACATATAGATTGGGCTAACCAAATTAGTAACAATACTGTGGAGGAGGAATTCCTGGAGTGTTTACGGGATGGTTTCCTGGACCAATATGTCGAGGAACCAACCAGAAATCAGGCCATCTTAGACTGGGTATTATGCAACGAGAAAGGATTAATTAGCAATCTTGTTGTACGAGGCCCCTTGGGTCGGAGCGATCATAATATGATAGAATTCTTCATTAAGATGGAGAATGAAGTAGTTGACTCAGAGACTAGGGTCCTGAATTTAAATAAAGGAAACTACGATGGTCTGAGGCGTGAGTTGGGTAGGATTGATTGGGGAATGTCACTCAAAGGGTTGATGGTGGATAGGCAATGGCAAACATTCAAAGACTGCATGGATGAATGACAGAATTTGTTCATTGCAGTTTGGCATAAAAATAAAACAAAAAATGTGACTCAACCGTGGCTAACAAGGGAAATTAGGGATAGCATAAGATCCAAGGAGAGGACATATAAATCGGCCAGAAAAAGTAGTAAACCTGAGGATTGGGAGCAGTTTAGGATTCAACAAAGGAGGACAAAGGGATTAATTAAGAAGGGGAAAATAGAATATGAGAGTAAGCTTTCAGGGAACATAAAAACTGATTGTAAAAGCTTTTATAGATGTGTGAAGAGAAAAAGATTGGTGAAGTCAAGCATAGGTCCCTTGCAGTCAGAATCAGGGGAATTTATAATGGGGAACAAAGAAATGGCAGACCAATTAAATACATATTCACAAAGGAGGACACAAATAACCTCCCAGAGATGTCGGGGAACATAGCGTCTGATTTAAGGGAGGAACTGAAAGAAATCAGTATTTGTAGGGAAATGGTGTTAGGGAAATTGATGGGATTGAAGGCCGATAAATCCCCAGGGCCTGATAATCTACATCCTAGGGTACTTAAGGAAGTGGCCCTAGAAATAGTAGATGCATTGCTGACCATCTTCCAACATTTGATGGAATCTGGAACAGTACCCATGGATTGGAGGGTAGCTAATGTTACCCCACTATTCAAAAAAGGTGGTAGAGAGAAAATGGGGAATTACAGACTGGTAAGCCTGACATCGGTAGTGGAGAAAATGCTAGAGTCCATTATAAAAGATGTAATAGCAGAGCACTGGGAAAGCAGTGACAGGATCAGACAAAGTCAACATGGATTTACAAAAGGTAAATCGTGCTTGACTAATCTACTGGAATTTTTTGAGGATGTAACTGGTAAAATAGATAAGGGAGAACCAGTGGATGTGGCGTATTTGGACTTTCAGAAGGCTTTCGATAAGGTCCCGCATAAGAGATTAGCGTGTAAAGTTAAGGCACATGGGATTGGGGGCAAGGTATTGACTTGGATAGAGAACTGGTTGGCAAACAGAAAGCAAAGATTTGGAATAAACGGGTCTTTTTCCGAGTGGCAGGCACTGACTAGTGGGGTACCGCAAGGATCAGTCCTTGGACCCCAGCTATTTACAATATATATTAATGATCTAGACAAGGGAACTAGATGTAATATCTCCAAATTTGCAGAAGAGACAAAGCTTGGTGGGCGTGTGTGCTGTGAGGAGGATGCCGAGAAACTCCAGGATGATTTGAACAGGTTGGGTGATTTGGCAGAAGCATGGCAGATGCAATATAACGTGGCAAAAACAGGAAGGCAGATTATTATCTGAATGGCAATAGATTGGGAGAAGGGGAAGTGCAGCGAGACCTGGGTGTCCTTGTGCACCAGTCGCTGAAGTTAAGCATGTAGGTGCAGCAGGCGGTTAAGAAGGCAAATGGTATGTTGGCCTTCGTAGTGAGAGGGTTTGAGTACAGGAACAAGGATGTTTTGCTGCAGTTGTATAGTGCCTTGGTGAGACCACATCTTGAGTATTGTGTGCAGTTTTGGTTGCCTTATCTGAGGAAGGATGTTCTTGCCATGGAAGGAGTTCAGCGAAGATTCACCAGGCTGATACCTGGGATGGCAGGAATGACGTATGAGGAGAGATTGGGTTGATTGGGCTTGTACTTGTTGGAGTTTAGAAGAATGAGAGGGGATCTCATTGAAACTTATAAAATTCTGACAGGACTGGACAGACTAGATGCAGGAAGGATGTTCCCGATGGTCGGGGAGTCCAGAACCAGGGGTCACAGCCTAAGGATAAGGGGTAGGCCATTTAGGACAGAAATGAGGAGGAATTTCTTCACCCAGAGAGTGGTGAACCTGTGGAATTCTCTACCACAGAAGGCAGTTGAGGCCAATTCATTAAATATATTCAAGAAAGAGTTGGATATATTTCTTAAGGCTAAAGGGATCAAGGGATATGGGGAGAAGGCAGGGGCAGGGTACTGAATTTGGATGATCAGCGATGATCGCATTGAATGGCGGAGCAGGCTCGAGGGGCCGAATGGCCTACTCCTGCTCCTATCTTCTATGTTTCTATGTTTGAATATATTTAATGAATTGGCCTCCACTGCCTACTGAGTACAAAAGTAGAGAAGTTATGCTGAACATTTATAAAGCGTTGGTTAAGCGTTGGGTATTGTGTCCAGCTCTGATCACCACACTTTAGGAAGGATGTGAAGGCCCTCGAGAGGGTGCAGAGGAGATTTACCAGAATGGTTCCGGGGATGGGGGATCTTGGCTACAAGGACAGGTTGGAGAAGCTGGATTTGTTTTCATTAGAGCAACGGAGGTTGAGGGATGATTTGATAGAGGTGTACAAGATTATGACTGGTTTGGATAGGCTAGACGGGGAAAGGCTGTTCCCACTAGCTGATGGTACAAGGACTAGGGGACACAGTTTTAAGGTTTCGGGCAAGAGATACAGGGGGGACGTGAGGAAAAACTTTTTTACACAGTGGTGAGGACCTGGAATTCGCTGCCGACAGAAGTGGTGGAGGCGGAGACACTCAATGTTTTCAAGGGGAGGCTGGATAGGCACTTGAGGGGAAATAAACTTGCAGGGCTACGGGGATAGAGCGGGGGATGGGACTGAGTGGATTGCTCTACAGAGAGCCGGCATGGACTCGATGGGCCGAATGGCCTCCTACTGTCCAGTTATGACCCTGACCTCCAAGTTCCCCCTCCAAGTCACACACCATCCTGACTTAGATGTATATCGCCGATCCTTCACCGTCGCTGGGTCAAAATCCTGGAACTCCCTCCCTAACAGCACTGTGGGAGTACCTTCACCACACGGACGGCAACGGTTCAAGAAGGTGGCTCACCACCACCTTCTCAAGGGCAATTAGGGACGGGCAGTAAATGCCGGCCTTGCTGTCGATGCCTAGATCCTCAGTGTGACCCACTGAGCCAAGGCTGACACCTAAGTGCAGGCAGAGGTCATGGGGTAGGATACAGGAGGACTCCCTTGGTCTTGTTCAAAATAATGTTGTGGGATCAGTTACGTCCACCAGCTCACTCAGCAATATTCATTTAAATTTCAAATAATTAGAAAGCGTTCCCTTCCAACAGGGGTTAATCAAAGACAAACCATTTCTTTTTTTTTTTTAAGGTCATCAATGCAATCTCGGATCTCGCCAGTACTTCTGACAGTGCAGCACTCCCTCAGTACTGCACTGGGAATGTCAGCCTGGATTACGTGCTCAAGCCTCTGGAGTGGGACTTGAACCCACAACCTTCTGACTCAGAGTCGACAGTGTGATTCCTGACTCTCAAAGCTGTAGACGAAGTCACTGAAAGACCAGATGCATCACTTCTTTAAACGATGCTGAACTGACATGAACTATCGATACTTTGATGAGTCAGCTGGCTAATAAGAAGAACAAAGGGGCTTTCAGTATGAGTGCTAAAATTCTGCTCTGAAAGGAGACAGCCTTGCTACATTGCGAGAGGTTTCCGATAGACACACGCCCCAGTCCGATCTAAAAATTCACTAATAGACAATAAGTCCTGGGTTGTGATTTCCCCATATACCCGGGCCGTGGGTAAGGGTAACTATTGTCAGCGTGATATTCATCAATGCAGCCCATTCAAGGAAAACAAGTTCGTCCTCATATAGGTTTTTAGTACTGTTCCCATTGGCAGAAGGGTTGAGGACCAGAGGGCACAGATTCAAGGTGATTGGCAGAAGAACCAAAGGCGACATGAGGAAAAACTTTTTTATGCAGTGAGTGGTTAGGATCTGGAATGCAGTGCCTGAAGGGTGGTGGAGACAGACTCAATCGTGGCTTTCAAAAGGGAATTGGATAAGTACCTGAAGTAAAAAAAACTGTGCAGGGCTGCGGGGAAAGGGCGGGGGAGTGGGATTAGCTGAAGTGCTCTTCAGAGAGCCGGCACGGGCCGAATGGCCTCCTCCTGTGCTGTAACCATTCCATCAAATCAACTGCGTAGTTTTGCAGCTTTCCTTTATCTGTCACATTTATTACTTTGTCGAGTTCCCTTTACGAAAGATGGTGGGTCTCTCCACACAGCTCACCCCATTTTCAGTGAAGTTTGTGTTTAATCACAATGACACTGCCATCTATGTGTAACGATACTAAACTAGGCGGTCCCCTTACAGCTACCCTTACCCTTCCCCACCCCACACATTGTCACATATTTATATAATAATCTCACACACACACAGCAATGTGTTTACAGTAAACTCACCTGGCCAGCCAGTGAAGAGGTAAGACAAAAATCAAATGATTTTCACAGGAACTTAATTAAAATCTTAAAAGGGGAAGACTTTGCTTTGCATTGGGAACGATGGAGATGCTGGTCACAAAATCAAGCACAAGATGGTCACCATTTTCCATCCAGCCCAGCTCTTACACTCAACACCGAAGAGGAAGATCTGCCTTATAGTTTACAAAGCGCTCAGTCGAAGCCTCACTTCAGTGCATAATCCAGGCCGACACTTGACTGCAGTACTGAGAGAGTGCAGCATTGTCAGAGGTGCAGCATTATCGAACGAGATGTTACATTGAAGCCCCGTGTGCCCATTTAGGTGATTCAGTGGCATTAATCAAAAGAAAAGCAGGGAGGTTCTCCTCATGTCCTGGTCAATCAGCACCATAAAAACTGGATTGACCAGTCATTAACCTCATTTGCTGTTTGTGGGATTTTGCTGTGTGCAAATTGCCTGCTGCTGCGTTTCCCTACATTACAAAATAAGTACGTTGCTGGCTTGTGAAGCGATTTGGGACGTCCCGTGGATGTGAAATGTGCTGTGTAAATGCAGGTTCTTTATTTCTGTCTCGATTGTTGTTAGTACCAATTGTTGTGAAGGCTGTTGGGAACTGGGTCGCAGTGCTTGACAGTTCAGGGTTTGATTACAGCTTTCATGTTTAATCAGTGGGACGTAAATAGGGACCGTCGGCGGTATTGGCGCATTCTCTGCTGCTGGCCAAAGAGGAGAGCTGTTTCGGCAGAGAAATTACAGTCCCCACCACTTATAACGGGCGTGTTGGTGTTAACATGATTTGCCCGCTATAAGCAGCAGATGGGAAAACTGCATCCGCTTATGACAACATCAACACTCAGAGCTGGAGAGAGGCACTGAGTCCAGTGCACGTTCTGGGAAGCAGGGAGGCTGCGAAAGAAGGTTAAACATCACATCCTGCGGCATCTCGTTCAAGAATGGAGGTAACCGACTGACGTGGGTGGGGAATTGGTTAGGAGGTAGGAGACAGAGTTGGGATAATGGGGACGTACTGAAATTGTCAGGATGTGACCAGTGGTGACCCCCCCAGGGAGCTGTACTGGGGCCTCAGCTTTTCACTTTATTTATAAATGACCGAACTGAAGGAATAACGAGCCGTATATCCAAGTTTGCTGACGACACTAATCTAGGTGGCACAGTGAGTGGTGTAGATGGGAGCCAGAACTTGCAAAAGCGACTTTGATCGATTGAGTGAGTGGGCAAAACGGTAGCAGATGGAGTTCAATGTGGGAAAGTGTGAGGTCAACCTGCATTGGAACTAAGAAAGTGTGTTTTCTAAATGCTTAGCAGATGTGGATGAGCAGAGAGATTTAGGGATCCAAGTAAAAAATCACTAGAAGCTGGTGGACAGATACAAAAAATAATTTAAAAGGCTAATGGAATGTTGGTGTTTATCACCCAGAGGGCTGGAATACGAAGGGTGGAAGTTATGTTACCGCTGTACAGAGCTCTGGTTAGATCCCATCTGGAGCACTGTGTTCAGTGCTGGGCCCCACACCTCAGGAAGGATATATTGACCTTGGAGGGAGTTCAGCACAGATTCACCAGAATGATACCGGGACTAAAAGGGTTAGGTTATGAGGACAGATTGCAGAGACTAGGCTTAGTATAGAAGATTAAGGAGTGATCTAAATGAAGTGTTTAAGATGATTAAAATGATTTGATAGAGTTAGGTGGAGGGTGTCCAGAACAAGGGGCATAACCTTAAAATTACAACTAGACCATTCAGCAGTGATGTCAGGAAGTAAAAACAGAAAACTCTGGAAATACTCAGCAGGTCAGGCAGCATCTGTGGAGAGAGAAACAGTTAATGTTTCAGGTCGATGCTCCGGTTAAACTCTGTCCTCGTGTGTGGTGAGTATTCGGTGATCCGGTTAAACTTTGTCCTCGTGTGTGGTGAGTATTCGGTGATCCGGTTAAACTCTGTCCTCATGTGTGGTGAGTATTCGGTGATCCGGTTAAACTTTGTCCTCGTGTGTGGTGAGTATTCGGTGATCCAGTTAAACTCTGTCCTCGTGTGTGGTGAGTATTCAGTGATCCGGTTAAACTCTGTCCTCGTGTGTGGTGAGTATTCGGTGATCCGGTTAAACTCTGTCCTCGTGTGGTGAGTATTCGGTGATCCGGTTAAACTCTGTCCTCGTGTGTGGTTGAAGGGATTATTACTAGTCCTAGCCCCTTTAGGGCTACCCCAGATCAGGCGTATTCCCCAGACGTTCACTTTCAACTAAAGTTTGAGGTAGCCGAATCCTAAAGATGCTTAATTGGGTCTAAAGGTCTGGACCATCTCTCCCTAAAGGAAAGGAACAACCTGAATATGTTACCGTCCTCCAGATAGCACTTTTAATAAGTTTAGCTAGACTGTAACATTCCGGATAATATGAGGGTCCGGAAAACTTCCCCAGAATTCTGCAACTCCTCACCAAGGAGCGTACAGAGATTGAGTTCGCGGGTTTGATATTATGTGAGACAATTCTAAAAATATATAGATTTATTAAAAAACCGACATGTAATTACAGTAGGTGTTTCAATCGCAACATTAACAGTTCCAAAAAGGAGTATGCTTACAATTCTTATTAGCGATCTTAACTTCTCTACAGTTTTACAGTTCTCAGTCTTATTACAGGATATCCACCAAAATCAAATACCTTTGATACCCGAGGTACAAAGAGGTATAGACTTACAGAGCCTGCCTCTGAAGCCGAGAATCGATTTGCCCCTTTACAGCGAGTCTATCATCCCATTTGAAAGTTCAATATTTATATCCTTTCTCAGTGGTATTTCCTTTGAAATTTTCTGCTGAAGTAAGCTAATTATCTCTAGTCATTTTTCTGCTGACTTCTGCAGTTCTTAGTCAGTTCAGCTTAGAGTTGCAAAATTCTGGGAATTTTTAAAAGAGGAAACTTTCCATGGGAATTTTCGGGAATTTATGGGAATTTTGAGTTTTTTTGCACACTGATGGTTTTTGTCTCTGACCCTTATATTATCTTTGTCATCAAAATAGACATACTGCTCCATACAAATAAAAACAGGCTTTCAAAACTTTATTTAGGTTATAATTTTGAACTTTATTGAACCCCCACAAAAAAGACCCATCTAAAATAAAATAAAAAGAGCGTCAGCTTATTTAGCCTGTAATTTGTCCTTATTTTGTCCCTTTGAGTCTTCTACTCCTGAGTCTTCTACTCCTCATTGCTCCTCCTGATTCTCTGACTCTGGCTCTGACGTGTCCATTTCCTCCTCTGTGTCAGTGTCTAGCTGTGTGGTGGACACTTCTGTATCTGGCTCAATAAGTTGTAGGTTCGCCCGGATAGCCACCAGTTTCTCCACTCTCTTGTTAGTAAGCCTGTTGCGCACCTTTGTATGCGTATTCCCAAAAAGTGACCAGTTTCGTTCAGAGGCCGCTGATGAAGGTGGGATTTGGAGTATCACCGATGCAATAGGTGACAGGGCCTCAGATGCACAAAGTCCCTTCCACCAGGTATGTGCACTGATATGCTTGCATGATTCCCATATCCCATCCCCATTCCAAAGACCTTGCTTGGTAGAGAACTTTGCCAGACTTCCCAGAACTTTGCCCCACATCCAGATTGAGATGGTGTGAGAGGGTAGAAATCACACTGTAAGCGCTGTTGATCTGTTCTCCAGAAAGTATTGGTCTCCCAACATGCTTTGGGTCCAGCATGTATGCTGCAGCATGAATCGGCTTGACACAAAATTCTTGACGCATCTGTATGAATTGAACAATTGCCTTCTCCTCTGCTTTGAGCAGCAGGGATGTGGGTAGGGCAATGCTGATTTGTTCTTTTAAATCAGTAAAAAGCCTGAGAACATCTGACAAGACAGCGTCATCTCCTTCAATCTGAGCAATTGCAGATGCTACTGGTGAGAGTAGTTTAAGGCTGCTAACCACTCTCTCCCAAAACACATCATCCAGCAGTATTTTCTTGATGGTGGTTTCCATATCCCCAGACTGGGATATTGCCATTTCTTGCAGCAACTCCTTACCCTCCAGAAGGCTGTTGTACATTATGACAACACCACCCCATCTAGTGTTGTTGGGCAGCTTCAGTGTGGTGTTCTTGTTCTTTGTCATTTGCTTGGAGTTGTAGGTTGCTGCAACTACCTGTTTTCCCCTGACATACTTAACAAATTGCTTGGCTCTCTTGTACAGTGCTTCCATGGTTCTCAAACCCATGATGTCCTTGAGGAGCAGGTTAAGCCCATGAGCTGCGCACCCAATAGACGTAATATGAGGGTAGGCCTCCTCCACTTGAGCCCAAGCAGCCTTCATATTCGCAGCATTGTCAGTAACTACTGCAAAGACCTTTTGTGATCCAAGATCGTTGATGACCGCTTTCAGCTCATCAGCAATGTATGTGCCTGTGTGTCTGTTGTCCTTCGTGTCTGTGCTCTTGACGAACACTGGGAGAGGAGTGGAGCCGATGTAGTTTATGATGCCCTCCCCTCGTACATTTGACCACCCATCTGAGATAACTGCACCACAGTCTGCCATCGCTATCGTTTCTTTGAGCTTTCCTTGGACTCTGTTATACTCAGCCTCCAGCAAATAAGTAGACAAAGCATGTCTGGTGGGAGGACAGTATGCAGGGCAAATAACATTGAAAAATCTCTTCCAGTACACATTGGCTGTGAGCATGAGGGGTGAGCCTGTTGCATATACAGCTCGAGCAAGGCACTCATCTGCATTCTTCTGGCTATGGTTATCCATTGTATCAAAGAACCTTCCAAGTGGGCCAGGAGTTGCTGATGATAAGGAGCCTGATGCTGAATGAGAACCATCATCTTCTTGAATGGAAGCAGAGGAACTCTGGGCTGACTGCTGTGAGCTTTGAGTGAAGTTGTTGCATTTGGATAAATGCTGCTGCATCTTTGTGGTATTCTTTACATATGGCTTTCTACAGTGTTTGCACATGTACACAGTCTTTCCATCTTTAATGTCTGGGGTAAAATGCTTCCACACATCCGACGGTAAACGTGGCATTGTTCTATGCAGAGAAATAAAGGGCATTCATCTCTGTGTCGAACTGCGGTCGATCAGCATGATTGCAACAGGGTGAGTACATTTTTGCTGATGCTCCATGTGATGGAAGCATGACCTGTACACACATGACGCTACATCACCAATAGTGTATTATTTTGTATATTTTAAATTGAAGGACAACAGAGTTCAACAAGTAACTGGTTTATTTGGTATAAAGTCTGATTTACTTACTGCATCATCACAACATCAGCAGAAAACAAAATGACTTCCCTCAGGACCCCTAACCTGGATCTTAAAAAAACTATAGCAGTCTTACAGATGCCTGCAGGCCAATCACAATTCGATATGCAAATATTACAAATAGAGGGAGCTAATCGCTCATCCACTCATCCAACCAATCAGGACACATTTGTTCACAGTCACACACAAAACTTGTAATTATTAAAACAAGCCAAATTAGAAGATAAACATATATTGATTAAGAAATTCCTTAATAATTAAGATTCCATCTCTGTTAGTAATTTTAAGAGAGGACCTGTGGGAAAAAAAAGAAAGAAATACAAAAAAAACAATATTATGCTAGCATGTGCTTTTTTGGGCAAAATTCCCAAGCTAAACTTCCCGTGGAAAATTTCCGGAAATTTACCGGAAACTTTCCACCCCTTTGCAACCCTAGTTCAGCTGGTAGCATTAAGAATTATATATGTACCCTAGGTGTTCGAAGCTAACCATAAAAAATGGTGTAATCAGCAGGTGCATCTATTTGATGTCATTTTTACCAAGGTCTTCTGTTTGTGTCTTTTTACGATGTGTAAACTAAAACACCTCAACCAGGGTGATCTATGCAATTCTTATTTACCTCAGCTGGCTGCAACTGTAGGGGGTGGCGCGTGCGCCCAGTCAGTTATGCCCCTGACTGTTTGTGAGTGGCTCGAATTGCTCCCACGCCCCTGGGTTCTAGACACCGGACTTAGGTACAGGCAGTGATACAGAAAACTCGAGTAGACAGGTGGTTTGGATGTAAGCAAAAACAAGATTTTATTGAACAGGAAAAAATTATACAGTCTTAAGGGAAGTTACCAGTATATAAACTTACAAGCAAATACAAATAACTATACTTATGCAGGGAATGGGGAACACACGGCACATCGAGGAAAAACAACTATCTTAACAATCCCCTTCTCCTTATCCCACCCCCTATACCTAACTAGATTAAGCTATGAGGGGCCAGAATCTATGCTCACCAATCAAAAGGGTTTGCTCAACTCAAAACAGCGGTGGGGTTTGGGGTTCGCTCTTGGTGCTCTCTGGAGCCTGCCATCGTCACGTGGTCTCCGGGTGCTGCAAGGGCGTTGTCCAGGTTCGAGTACCCCAAAGTTAAAGTCTCTGTTTGGGCACTTTACCTTGCAGGGATGGTTCTTCTTCAGCCGACAGTTTGAGTTTGCGTGCAGATATTCACAGGTTAGCTGAGGCTGAAGGCCCGATGATTTGAAGCCTACCCTCAGTTGGTCTTCCCTCCTCCCCTTGTCGCATCCCGCCTCACCTGGCCTGAACTGTCCGTGTCCGCCCGATGCAGTGCCGGGGCGATGTCCAGATGGAGTGGCAAAAAGACACGGGCAGAGGCCAGGGGGTAAGCGCGGGACGGGGAAAGGGCGACAGCCACGAGGGCGAGGGGGCAGAAGAGTCTAACAGAGAAGAGAGAAGCAGCCCTCGATTGCTACCCGGGTTCTTCAATTATACTCTTTTCGAAAAACCCTTATCTGCGCGTCAAATCAGGTTAGTTCTTTGTCTTAATCTTGGCGGGCTATTTTAAATAATGGTAGCAATCTATACTAACTGTTTTTAGATGGCCAGTAATCGCATCTACCGGCCCGATAATTGACTTGTCATAAATGTTCCTTGATGGGCCTGTGCAGCCTCGATGGCCCTCTTAATCTGTTTCCGATTATGTATGTAAACAACTTGATGGCCTCCACTATAGGCCTAAATGAATTTAGATTACTGTAAGAAGTCACACAACACCAGGTTATAGTCCAACAGCTTTATTTGAAATCACAAGCTTTCTGAGCGCTGCTCCTTCGTCAGGTGAAGTGGAGAGATGCATATAGGCACAGCTTATATAGTCAGAGAATACTGCCAGATGATTACAGGTAATCTTTCTAACTGCCCTTTATCACACCTCGGCAGAGAGATAATCACAGCAATCAAAAGTGTGAATGGTGCCCAAACAGGTCAGTCAGGAAAACATTACATCAAAGAACAATGAGGTAGGGTCACAAGGGGTCAAATGTTGCAGATGCTGGGGTCTGTATGAAAAACAAAAAACAAACAAAAAACTTTTTTTGCTGGAAATCACAGCAGGTCCGGCCGCATCTGTGTAGAGAGAACAAACCAACGACGACTCGAGTCTGGATGACTCTACGTCAGGTGGGGTTACATGTAGCGTGACATGAACCCAAGATCCCGGTTGAGGCCATCCTCATGAGTGTGGAACTTGGCTATCAGTTTCTGCTCGACGATTTTGATTTGTCGTGTGTCTCGAAGACCGCCTTGGAGAATGCTTACCCGAAGATCGGAGGCTGAATGTCCTTGACTGCTGAAGTGTTCCCCGACTGGGAGGGAACACTCCTGCCTGGCGATTGTTGTGCGGTGTCCGTTCATCCGTTTGTTGCAGTGTCTGCATGGTTTCGCCAATGTACCATGCTCCGGGGCATCCTTTCCTGCAACGTATGAGGTAGACAACGTTGGCCGAGTCACATGAGTATGTACCATGTACCTGGTGGGTGGTGTCCTCACGTGTGATGATGGTATCTGTGTTGATGATCTGGCATGTCTTGCAGAGGTTGCCGTGGCAGGGTTGTGTGGTGTCGTGGTCGCTGTTCTCCTGAAAGCTGGGTAATTTGCTGCGAACGATGGTCTGTTTGAGGTTAGGTGGCTGTTTGAAGGCGAGTAGTGGAGGCGTGGGGATGGCCTTAGCGAGGTGTTCGTCGTCATCGATGACATGTTGAAGGCTGCGAAGAACATGGCGTAGTTTCTCCGCTCCGAGGAAGTACTGGACGACGAAGGGTACTCTGTTGGTTGTGTCCCGTGTTTGTCTTCTGAGGAGGTCTATGCGATTTTTCGCTGTGGCCTGTCGGAACTGTCGATCGACGAGTCGAGCGTCATATCCCGCTCTTACGAGAGCGTCTGTAGGTGTCCATCGCGTTCCTCCTCGTCTGAGCAGGTCCTGTGTATTCACAGGGCTTGTCCATAGGGGATGGCTTCTTTAATGTGGTTAGGGTGGAAGCTGGAGAAGTGGAGCATTGTGAGGTTATCCGTGGGCTTGCGGTAGAGTGAAGTGCTGAGGTGTCCGTCTTTGATGGAGATTCGTGTGTCCAAGATTGAAATCGATTCTGAGGAGTAGTCCATGGTGAGTTTGATGGTGGGATGGAACTTGTTGATGTTATCGTGTAGTCTTTTCAGTGATTCTTCGCCGTGGGTCCATAGGAAGAAAATGTCGTCGATGTACCTGGTGTATAGCGTTGGTTGGAGGTCCTGTGCAGCGAAGAAGTCTTGCTCGAACTTGTGCATGAAGATGTTGGCGTATTGGGGTGCGAATTTGGTCCCCATGGCTGCTCCGTGTGTTTGGGTAAAGAACTGGTTGTCGAAGGTGAAGACATTGTGATCAAGGATGAAGCGGATGAGTTGTAGGATGGCGTCTGGAGATTGGCTGTTGTTGGTGTTGAGTATTGAGGCTGTCGCAGCGATGCCGTCGTCGTGGGGGATACTGGTGTAGAGTGCGAGACGTCCATCGTGGCGAGGTGTGTTCCTGGTTCAACTGGTCTGTGGGTGCTGAGTTTCTGTAAGAAGTCTGTAGTGTCGCGACAGAAGCTGGGTGTTCCCTGTACGATGGGTTTCAGGATGCCCTCGACGTATCCAGAGAGGTTCTCACACAGGGTTCCGTTGCCTGATACGATAGGACGTCCGGGTGTGTTGGCTTTGTGTATCTTTGGGAGGCAGTAGAAGCCTCCCACGCGGGGAGTACGTGGGATGAGAGCGCGTAGGATGCTTTGAAGGTCTGGATCGAAGGTCTTGATCAGTCTGTTGAGTTGGCGGGTGTGTTCTTTGGTCGGATCTGCGGGTAACTGTCTGTAGTGTTCCAGATTCATCAGCCACAGTCACAAGACAGTCCAGAATGTCACCCAAGCACAACGCAACACCATCCATGCTCTAAAACCAACCGCAACATCATCATCAAACCAGTAGACAAAGGAGGAGCGATCGTCATACAGAACAGAACAGACTATTGCAAAGAAGCATACCGACAACTGGACAACCAGGAACACTACAGACAGTTACCCGCAGATCCGACCAAAGAACACACCCGCCAACTCAACAGACTGATCAAGACCTTCGATCCAGACCTTCAAAGCATCCTACGCCCTCTCATTCCATGTACTCCCCGCGTGGGAGACTTCTACTGCCTCCCAAAGATACACAAAGCCAACACACCCGGACGTCCTATTGTATCAGGCAACGGAACCCTGTGTGAGAACCTCTCTGGATATGTCGAGGGCATCCTGAAGCCCATCATACAGGGAACACCCAGCTTCTGTCGCGACACTACAGACTTCTTACAGAAACTCAGCACCCACGGACCAGTTGAACCAGGAACACTCCTCGCCACGATGGACGTCTCGGCACTCTACACCAGTATCCCCCACGATGACGGCATCGCTGCGACAGCCTCAGTACCCAACACCAACAACAGCCAATCTCCAGACGCCACCCTACAACTCATCCGCTTCATCCTTGATCACAATGTCTTCACCTTCGACAACCAGTTCTTTACCCAAACACACGGAACAGCCATGGGGACCAAATTCGCACCCCAATACGCCAACATCTTCATGCACAAGTTCGAGCAGGACCTCCAACCAATGCTATACACCAGATACATCGATGACATTTTCTTCCTTTGGACCCACGGTGAAGAATCACTGAAAAGACTACACGATAACATCAACAAGTTCCATCCCACCATCAAACTCACCATGGACCACTCCTCAGAATCGGTTTCATTCTTGGACACACGAATCTCCATCAAAGACGGACACCTCAGCACTTCACTCTACCGCAAGCCCACGGACAACCTCACGATGCTCCACTTCTCCAGCTTCCACCCTAACCACGTTAAAGAACCATCCCCTATGGAAAAGCCCTGCAAATACACAGGATCTGCTCAGACAAGGAGGAACGCGATTGACACCTACAGACGCTGAAAGATGCCCTCGTAAGAACGGGATATGACGCTCGACTCGTTGATCGACAGTTCCGACGGGCCTCAGCGAAAAATCGCATAGACCTCCTCAGAAGACAAACACGGGACACAACCAACAGAGTACCCTTCGTCGTCCAGTACTTCCCCGGAGCGGAGAAACTACGCCATGTTCTTCGCAGCCTTCAACATGTCATCGATGACGACGAACACCTCGCTAAGGCCATCCCCACGCCTCCACTACTCGCCTTCAAACAGCCGCCTAACCTCAAACAGACCATCGTATGCAGCAAATTACCCAGCTTTCAGGAGAACAGCGACCACGACACCACACAACCCTACCACGGCAACCTCTGCAAGACATGCCAGATGATCAACACAGATACCATCATCACACGTGAGGACACCACCCACCAGGTACATGGTACATACTCATGTGACTCGGCTAACGTTGTCTACCTCATACGTTGCAGGAAAGGATGCCCCGGAGCATGGTACATTGGCAAAACCATGCAAACACTGCGACAACGGATGAACGGACACCGCACAACAATCGCCAGGCAGGAGTGTTCCCTCCCAGTCAGGGAACACTTCAGCAGTCAAGGACATTCAGCCTCCGATCTTCGGGTAAGCATTCTCCAAGGCGGCCTTCGAGACACACGACAACGCAAAATCGTTGAGCAGAAACTGATAGTCAAGTTCCACACTCATGAGGATGGCCTCAACCGGGATCGTGGGTTCATGTCACGCTACATGTAACCCCACCTGACGTAGAGTCATCCAGACTCGAGTCGTCGTGTAAGATTCGCGAAATTTTCATAATTAATCACGCAAGAAGTCAGGGTTAATAAGACAGCTTTATTGACCAAAAGAAGCTTGTACAGAGAAACCTTTGATAAAAGGGCACACAAAATGGCCGCCAGACCTCGTGACCAGCTTCTGGGGCCATTTGAATTTCTGTTACTGCAAGCCAGACAGGCTTGTGGATTGAGGACATTGAAGCCCGCTAAAACCAGTTTCGGGAAACCGAAACTCAGGGAACTGAGCATACATATTGATTAGATTATAAGTACAGGACAGATTTGGGTGGCAGGATGAGGCCCATCAAGAAATGGGCGGACAATTGAATGAACACTTTAACCCATTTACTGTACAAAGGAAAAGCCGTTTAACAGCCATCAAGGGCCATCTCCAGACCGATCAATATACAAGCCGAGTTACGGTGACAAAGCAACGACATTATCGGCCCAGGAAGGCCAGTTAAGCTATCACCGACTCCCGTTATGAAGACAAAACACCCCTGCAGAGAGTTCTGCCCGCCAAAATTATTACAAAGACAGGACTATGACTTGGTGGGAGATAAGAATGTTCCAAAAAGGTATAACTGGATTGAAAAAGTCCATTGGGGCTTCAGAACTTCACTTGAGCTTGACTTACGCTTCGTAGTTCCACTTCTGATTCACTTCTTGGACGCTTCAGAAACGTTTCAGGACAGACTCTTCGTTCAGACAGCACTTCGATTGCGGAACGTGTTCGGTGTTCGGGCAGGCAAGGCCCGGCCACGACGGGAAGACGACGAGGGTGGCCCGGGTACTTTTGTCGGGAGATCATCGACGACCCAGGCCGAAGAAGAATGTAAAAGGTATGATCAGTAAGTTCGCAGATGACACGAAAATTGGTGGGGTGGTAAATTGTGAGGAGGAAAGCCTCAGGCTACAGGAAGATATAAACGAGTTGGTCAGATGGGCGGAAAAGTGGCAAATGGAATTTAACCCTGAAAAGTGCGAGGTGATGCATTTTGGACGGACAAATAAGGCAAGGGAGTACACAATGAGTGGTAGGACCCTAGGAAGTACAGAGGGTCAGAGGGACCTTGGTGTGCATGTACATAGATCCCTGAAGGCAGCGGAACAGGTAGATAAGGTGGTTAAAAAGGCATATGGGATACTTGCCTTCATTAGCCGAGACATAGAATATAAGAGCAGGGAGGTTATGATGGAGCTGTACAAAACGCTGGTTAGGCCACAGCTGGAATACTGTGTGCAGTTCTGGTCGCCTCACTATAGGAAGGATGTGATTGCTTTGGAGAGGGTGCAGAGAAGATTCACCAGGATGTTACCTGGGATGGAGCGCCTCAGCTATGAAGAAAGACTAAACAGGCTGGGGTTGTTTTCATTGGAGCAAAGAAGGCTGAGGGGGGACCTGATTGAGGTGTACAAAATGATGAGGGGCATAGATAGGGTAGATAAAGAGGAACTTTTCCCCTTAGTAGGGGGGTCAATAACAAGGGGGCATAGATTCAGGGTAAGGGGCAGGAGATTTACAGGGGATTTGAGGAGGAACTTTTTCACCCAGAGGGTGGTTGGAATCTGGAACTCTCTGCCTGAAAGGGTGGTAGAGGCAGGAACCCTCACAACATTCAAGAAGCATTTGGATGAGCACTTGAAATGCCATTGCATACAAGGCTATGGACCAAATGCTGGAAAATGGGATTAGACTGGACAGGGATTGATGGATGGCGCAGACACGATGGGCCGAAGGGCCTCTTTCTGTACTGTAAAACTCTATGACTCTATGACACCCTCAGAAGGACAATATCATGACTGTATAAGAGGACACTCAGGGCCCGGCACTCCAGTGTCTCAACATCACATCGGTAATGGATTCACCCATGTGCATCCAGTTCTTAAAGTCACGTCGGTAACGGATTCATCCGTGGCGAAGCGCTCACCAAGGCTGTATCGACTGCCTCATCGCAGGAGAACCAAGAGGAAAACAAGCTGCGCCAGAACTTTCCAAATCCACGGGACGACGGAAAGCTGTGTCAAAAGGCTGCAAACCCCTTTTCGCAATTCTTAAAGTGGTGAGCATGATCCCGGGTTCCTCAAGTGGAAACTTAGTTTAGGTCTAGGGGAGGGGGTTAAGGGTAGTTGTAATGTGTTACCCCTTTTACGATGTGCCGTGTGTTCCCCATTTCCATAGAGTTAAGTTTATAGATGTGTGCATGCTTGTAGTTTCTTTAATCTGTGCTTATGACATGTATTTTATAATGTTGCAAACTGTTCAATAAAGGCATCCATTTCGTGCTATTCGACCTGGTCTATTGAGTCTTTCTGCACTACAGCTCCCTGCACCTAAGTCCAAGGTCGAGGACCGTAGGGGCGAGTGGGTCGAACCACTCACGGGTAATTATTGCAAGAAGCCTGGCAGGAGACCAGAGCAAGCAAGAGAAACCCCCTACACAGATCTCTGTAGGGGGTTTCTCTTGCTTGCTCTGGTCTCCTGCCAGGCTTCTTGCAATAATTACCCGTGAGTGGTTCGACCCACTCGCCCCTACGGTCCTCGACCTTGGACTTAGGTGCAGGGAGCTGTAGTGCAGAAAAACTCAATCGACCAGGTCGAATAGCACGAAATGGATGCCTTTATTGAACAGTTTGCAACATTATAAAATACATGTCATATGCATAGATTAAAGCAACTACAAGCATGCACACATCTATAAACTTAACTCTATAGAAATGGGGAACACACGGCACATCGTAAAAGGGGTAACACATTATAATTACCCTTAACCCCCTCCCCTAAAATTACCCTTAACCCCCTCCCCTAAACCTAACTAAATCTGATTGTGAAGGGCCAGAAACATGCTCACCAATCCCACTAGGAAGTGCAAGGTTTTGAAAACGAGGCTGCTGGGGCTGCAACGACTGTCCGATTTTAAACTGTCCTTTTTCTTGGCTCTCTTTGTGACTGTCCGAGCTTGTTGATTTAAGCTTCCTCCAGCATCTTCTCCCAAGCTGTGTCTTCCTCCTCCTGCCGTGTCGATTCGTGTCCTCCAAGCTGCGTTCCGGGGTGCTGCGTCCTGGTCCTGTGTCTTATCTCGTCCAAGCTGTCGTTGCCCCTGTCGAGTCGTGTCCCACTGCCGTGTCCTCCAAGCTGCCTGTTCAACTTGCCTCGAGTGTCGCTTCCAACCCGGTGCTTCTGCTTGTTTCAACTGCTGAAAAGTCTCTTCAGTTATACCTTTCTTCCCGAGGCTTCACTTCCCGCCCAAAATCAGGTGAGTCTTTGTTTTAACTTTTGGTGGGCTTTGAGCACAGCGGGGCAGTTATTATATTTTAAATCATTTAAAGCGGCTGGTAACAGGCCCATCTCTGGTTTGAAATGGCTTTCACAGAATCACAGAAACCCCACAGTGCAGATAGAGGCCATTTCGGCCCATCGAGCCTGCACCGACACATATCCCACCCAATCCCCGTAACCCCTACACCAACACATATCCCACCCTATCCCCGTAACCCCACGTATTTAATCCCACTAACCCTAAGGGTCAATTTATCATAGCCAATCAACCTAACTTGCACATCTTTGGACTGTGGGAGGAAACCGGAGCACCCGGAGGAAACCCACGCAAACACGGGGAGAATGTGCAAACTCCACACAGACAGTCGCCCGAGGCCAGATTCGAACCCGGGTCCCTGGCGCTGTGAGGCAACAGTGCTAACCACTATGCCACCATGCTAATCCTGTTACCGAGCCCTTGGTGTTGTCCTCATGAATAAGTTATTGCCTCTTTCATCTGGGTCAACATTTAGATGGCCTCTGTCTCCAGCCAGATCTTGAGTGGATCTGCATCTAATCCATATGCATGCCTGTGGGTCTGGCTTTGTCCTCTCAGAAACAGCTTCCAGAACTTGCTATGGGTTCAATCCACATAGTTGTCTGAGGTTGTGCAGGAACCATTTTAAAGTGTCCCAATAAGCTGGTCACATGATACGGTGGCCATTTTGTATGCCCCTTTTTCTGGGCTTCTTTTAAAACAGTCTTTAAAATCATGGCCTCTTCTGCCCATTGATCCTTATTAATATGAAATCCAATTTTGCGAATCCTACAGTCATTGGTTTGTTCTCTCTACACAGATGCGGCCGGACCTGCTGTGATTTCCAGCAAAAAAATAGTTTTTTGTTTGTTTTTTGTTTTTCATACAGACCCCAGCATCTGCAACATTTGACCCCTTGTGACCCCACCTCATTGTTCTTTGATGTAATGTTTTCCTGACTGACCTGTTTGGACACCATTCACACCTTTGATTGCTGTGATTATCTCTCTGCCGGGGTGTGATAAAGGGCAGTTAGAAAGATTACCTGTAATCATCTGGCAGTATTCTCTGACTATATAAGATGTGTCTTTATGCATCTCTCCACCTGACGAAGGAGCAGCGCTCCGGAAGCTTGTGATTTCAAATAAAGCTGTTGGACTATAACCTGGTGTTGTGTGACTTCTTGTCCACCCCAGTCCAACACCGGCATCTCCACATCATGAATTTAGATTTGTCTCCAATTCAGTCTAATACAGAATTCAGAGTCCTGTCTGGTTTCAAAATACAAAAGTCCTTTTTCACAGACACTGCAGCTTTGGTTTGGATCCACAAGCTGTCTGCGTTGCAGAGTCCATTTAAAAATCTCACAGGCTTTCTGCCACGAGGCGCGGACGCCATCTTGGGTACCCTTTTTCGATTAAAATGTCCACGCAGGGTCCCTTTTATTAATAATAACCTTTGGGGAAATGTAGAAATTTTGCAAATCTTATACTCCCCCCTGTGATACTAAAACTTGCTTGAAGTATCATGCTTTCAAGGTGAGCAAAATTTTTCTGACCCTCCATAGTCAACCTTCCCCTGTAATTACCTATCTAATATACCCACGACGCATGCACTTCCCATTCCGCGAAAATGTAGCGTACATCAGCATACAGAGAAAATTGCAGACTTTACACACACATCCAAGCATGGAGGAGTCCAACACCCCTGCACCACTTGGTACACATATCTTTATTAAACCACGTCGCAAAAAAACAAAAGAAAACCTTTATTAAAAATAACAAACACAAAGAAACGATCCATTAATCAAAAATACAGGGAAAAGACTTAAACCGGCGTATCTCCCTCCACCTTTACATAATGTTCCTTCCAGATCCTCTGGTTTCGGAATTCTGACCACTGACCTTTTCCCTTACACTGAATGCAAACTAAATACAACACTATCCCTAACTGACAAACCACGAGAATTTGGGAAGCCAGTCTGATCCATGAAGGGACCTCTATATTATTGAAAATGCCCCACCAGGGTGGAATCACAATATCCAATATCTTAGTCCCTATCTCTACTGTTTTCTGCTTGAGAGTGTAAAAATGTTTCTGCAAAACTATAATGGCTTTGAGTATTTTGGTAAGGTGTTCAGGGAGAGGGGGAATCTCGTAGCCAAAGTGCGCTATGTACCTCTGCAAATTCGTAAAATTCTCCTTCACAGTGAGGTGAACAATGGAGGGTTCAGGAATGGGGACAATTCGCTCCTTGGGCCACTTGAACTTCTGCCTCGGGTTTAAAACAGAAACTGCTGTCACTAACCAGACACCAGCTATGCTGTCCATGCTGGTAGTGGGACGAGCCGGTGGTGACACAATATGTCCCACCCCCTATATATGCTACCTGCGGGGGAACATGGCCTTGTGCCATTGCCTCCATGGTACAATTTATAGGCTTCGCGTCAGCAGCTCTGAACCCACACTGCGGTTTTGAATAGGCATTCAAGTGCTGGGGACACAGGATTATGTGTGCTCCCCGGCTGTGGCACCCTGAGAGGTCAGTACCTGTTATAGCATGCTCCCACTTTATGACGTAAGGCGGGACCGCTGTGAAATGAATGTGTGCACCCCCTTGAATGACTCCAATGTTCTCCACCCTGTATACCGGCGCAGGTCGGGCTGTCCTACCCATGACCGGCATCCTAACTACTACTCCCATGATTGTGTGGTTGGACCGTCCACAATCCACGGGGACTGGATAGGCTTCGAAGGCTAGCCAGAGTTGGCACGGGCTCGATGCATTCTCAAAAGGGTGGAGGGCTGCGAGGTGCTTGTTGCTAATCCAGGAGGGGACTAAACCCTGTTTTAAATCCTCCAGATTACTGCGGCCCTCGCCCAGTAACCACGCCCCGTATAACACGCACACCTCATTCTGCCTGGTCAGAAGCATTTCTGTCCTCCCTTATGAGGGCATTTACCATCTTTGCATGCTTTTCCAACTCCGCTATGATCTATTTTAAATGGACCATCATAGCCTGGTCCTCATGCAACTCCGAGCCCACTACCTTATTCTCATCCAGCAATATCTTCTTTAACTGTGTTTTTAAGCCGTTTATCTGGGTCTGCAGCTCTATGTCATCTAAATTGTTGATGACAGAGGACCCAGTATTAAACGCGGTAAAAACATCATTCCATACTCCCCTTCTTTGTCTCCCTGCATCACCCAAAAATTCTCGGTGTGTGGTGTAGAGTTCGGTCTTGTCGACGTGGGCAAAATCAAATTCGTAAAACTTCTTGAACATGTCCTTTAATAGGGCCTGGTACAACTGCTCTGTTTCTTTGGGGCGCCACTCCGGTAAATGTACCTCGGTGAGATTTAAAATCACGGAGGCTACCGCGTAGTGTACCCCCTGGTACAGCACCTGATTGGTGGGTACTAATACCAACCCATTCCCTGGTCCCTTGGTGGCGGTGGGGCAACCTTCCCTGGATAACCTCGCCGCCTGCGCCGTGGGCAGGGTCTTACGGGGGCGGGTTATCAGCTCAGTGGCATTGACTGGGATCGGGGAGAATGGGACTGCACACACCTTCAGGCTGGTATCCCACTTCATCCCATCCCCGGCGTCTTGCCACTGCCGGTGGAAAATAATGGATATGCCTGCGGGGCAGACCGTCTCTGACCCTCACATACAGATGTAAATCCCTTGGTCCGGTTCCCACCACTTGTCCCAACACACGCTTAGTCCTCCATGAGTCCCGGTAATCGTCCGGTGGGTGTTGTTCCCCAACTGTTCCCACTCAACTTCGGGGTTCCTCATGTCCTTGCTCAACTTCCTGAGCCACCACCATCTATCCAGTGGAATGTGTCCTTTACACGTCAAACATATTTGCTTTCCAACGGTGACGCTGACCCTTGTGGTAATGACCCGTACCCTGGGGCACAGGAGGGGGGTCTCCCCGTACGTGAATCCGGTTTGGCTGGAGTACTGAGACGAATTGGACCCCAGCCATCCTGGCCACCTTCCCTCGTGGACGTAGACGGCGGTCTCCTCTGCATCCCGTTCACCGCTTCCATCAATCGCTGTGGGCGCCTTGTCTCCCGAGCACCTGTAGATGTGGGAGTCCTGGACATTGCCTCATCCTCCCAGGCTTGTCCCAATCAGGGTGAATAGGATCACGATCCTCTCCATCCTGAAAGCCTTTCTGCAAAGAGACGTAAAGACATGCAGCCAGGTCCCCAAGCGATTCTCTGGCTTGGTGAAGCATGGTCGGGTCCCGCGACCTCGACCCAAACATACACACTCTCGGCAGATTTCTTACTTAAAACTACCCATCACCTTATCTAACTTAAGCTAAAAACACCCAAACCTAAGCTAAATAACTGAACTTAACAATAACCATACTATATACATCCGCCGCCCGTCTCCAGGCGGCCAGGCTAATCCCTGGTTGGACTGCGGCTCGCTGCTACCCCCGGCATGGCCGCACCGTCCTGCACTGTTGGTCCCTCGCAGCCCGTGGCTGCTGGCTGAGGACCTCTGTCCTTGGACTTCCCCCTGACTCGGAGGCTGTCCCTTTGAACTGGGGAGCTGGTGACCATGGCTTTCTCGGCTGGGGCGTCCGCGGGGACCTTCTGGGCCGCTGGGCCTTTAACCCGAACCGCTGCTCCCTCGGGCTTGACCTCTCCCGAACCTGGGCTAGGGGCAGGTAACTCTTCGCAGCCTGCTGCTGCGAGCTGAGAGTCCCTGCCCCCAGGTCCCATGGCTGGGTCCGGGGCGGGGTTTTCAACCTCTGGTCCCTCCCTCTCTATACCTGGGTTAGGGGCGGGGTTTTTGCCCTCAAGTCCCTCCCTCTCGTCTGGATCCCAGAAGAGTGGGGGAGTGTCCCAATCGATGGGCTGGATGGCCCCTCCCTTCAAGCATGCCACAGCGCCTGCCTGTGCAGTCTGTGAACTTGCTCTTGCTGCAGGCTGAGGATCTTTATCCTCAGACCTTTCCCCAACTGGCTGTTTTCCCCTCTCAGGCTGAAACAGCTTGCACTGATTGATATAACCAGCAGCCTGTTTTAAAACCTGTCCTAAAGGTTCGTCCGCTGCCCCGAACAGACCTTCTAGGGGCTCCCCTTTCTCTTCCCTTACCGGAACGGCCCTACAGACGGGATCTTGGGCTTGGACCTGCTTTAGGTCCGGGGCCAAAGCTACCCTCCGTGTGCCTCCCTTGTCCCGGATTGCGGCTACCGGGCCTGCTCTACAGGGATCCCATAACTCTCCTTCCCTAGCCCCCTGCTCGGCCACCTCATTGGTCCTTTGGTTACCCTCCCACGTGGTAGGAAGGGATCCTAAAACTATGGCCAAAGGTTTGGCCATTTCTCCCAGCCTGCTCGTTCCCTGTGGCTCCCATTAGGCCAAATGGGGCCTCGTTAGACCTGGGTGGATTGGTCGGGTCGTCCGAATGGACCACCGTGCTGGAAGCTCCAGTGTTCACCAAATATCTCCCCTGCACCGTCTCCACCCGCATCTCAACACAGGGCCTGTTCCCCTCATTGTTTTCAAGGGGACACAGGACGACAGGCTGCGCTGGTTCTAGTCAGGGCTGTGGGTTGGGTGGAGCTGACGGGGTGAGAGCACCGGTGGCGGCTGCTACTCTCCCCGGCCAGTCAATATGGACCTCATGGCGTCCAAAAATGACTTGACCGCAGCGGGAGGGATTCCTGTCCCCCCGCTTTTTGGGCTAGGGCTGTGGAATTCTTTCCCTTGTTAGCCTTCCAAGGGTTTTTGCACTCCTTCCGCCAGTGACCGTCCTTCCCACACCCGTAACAATTGGTCTTTGGGTTGGGGGGGTTACTCCCTTCCTGGTGCCACTCTTTCCTACCCAGTCTTGGTTTTACCTCATGCACCTTCCCCTTGGGTGGGTGTGCATCGGCTCCCCTACCGTTTTTATAGGCCAGAGTGAGCTGCCTAACTACCGTAGGTTCGGTGGTCTGGGGATTTTTGGGGTCGAACCAGGCTTCTGCCTTGGCCCAGACCTGTGGCAAGCTGTTTGCCACCAGGCAACAGAACCAATGGGCCAGGGAATCCCCGTTCAGGAATCCCCGGTCCAGCGTTCCCGGGCTGGCTCTCCGGTACACCGGCCACAACCGGTCCGCAAAAGCCTGCGGGGTCTCCCCTGGGAGCTGTACCGTCTTCTCCACGCGGGAGAAAGGACTTCCCTCATCCATCCCCATGGCCTCCAGAACCGCATCTCTAAGCTCCTCGTACCCACTCTGTCCCCTCTTACACTCGTCAGAGAGGGATTGGAGGAGACTACTCTCCAGGGAGAATAGCAGCATCTTGGCCTTCTCAGCATCATCGGAGTCATTGACGCTGGCGGTCTGCTTTATTTCCCTGAAGTGGATCGAGGGGTCTCCCTTCTCGGAGAGCTTCGGGATATGGCTCACCATAGCCCTAAGCTGTTGGGTGTTAAAGGGTAATACGAACTGGTTTTGGAGGGGTCCCTCATCTTCGCCATTGGCGGGTGGGCCGAACTTCCGATGCCGTGCTGGGCACATCGGTTCCGACTTTACGGGCGGGGGTTGCTCTACCTCCGCCTCCACCTCTGGCTCCACTCTTGGTTCCACTCCCCCTTGCTGCCAAACCTCGCTGAAACTTGGCGCTATGGGTGGTGGTCGTGAGGTCTCCTCTCTCTCAACCGGGTCGTCCCTAGGCACTACCAGTGACGTTGGAACTGTCCTCCCCTCGTTCCCCATAAAATCTGCCTGACCTTCCTTTGGGCTTATGAGGCATACCATGCCTTTTGCCTTCCGGAGGGCCCGGCTCAGATTTTCTATCCTCTCTCTACAGGGGCCGTGGTCTGCCTCCTCAAACCCCTGTTCACTCGCTAGCTTGTAAGCGGCTTTTACCTCCTGCACTTTCTCTTCCTGTTCCCTAATCTGCCTTGCCAAGCGGGCGTTTTTCTCCCGCAACCTTAACTCATTTCCCTTGGCCTCGGTGACTTGGCACCATAGGTATTCCAACTGGGCCTTGTGTTCTCCCACTAAATGCACTCTTTCTTGGTTCAAAGCCTGCAAAGCTACTAATAACTTCTCCCCTGCGAGAGCCTTATCCTGGATCTCCAGGGCTGATTCCCTTAACTAGATTGCCTGTGCGGCAACGAGCCCGTCCAAAAGCTGGACCTGCTTTTTAAAGCACATCAGCCAAACTGCCTTCTCTAAGGACTTCTTGTGTTCCTTTCCCTCTTTCCACTTAGCTGCTGCATCTACCGGACGCCCAGCCTTTAACAGAGTGGTGATCCACTTTTTAGTGATATTCACCTTGCTAAACACATAATCAGAAATCCTTTCCTCCATAATGGTTTGCTCATCCGCACCATTGTCTACCATATCGCAACCCTGATGCCGGAGTCCTGCCGCGGTCGCCATTTCTGTAGGGGGTGGCGGGTGTGGCCCGTGCGCCCAGTCAGTTATGCCCCTGACTGTTTGGTTCGAATCGCTCCCACGCCCCTGGGTTCTAGACACCGGACTTAGGTACAGGCAGCGATACAGAAAACTTGAGTAGACAGGTGGTTTGGATGTAAGCAAAAACAAGATTTTATTGAACAGGAAAAATTGATACAGTCTTAAGAGAAGTTACCAGTATATAAAATTACAGGCAAATACAAATAACTGTACTTATGCAGGAAATGGGGAACACACGGCACATCGAGGGAAAACAACTATCTTAACAATCCCCTTCTCCTTATCCCACCCCCTATACCTAACTAGATTAAGCTATGAGGGGCCGGAATCTATGCTCACCAATCAAAAGGTTTTGCTCCACTCAAAACAGCGGTGGGGTTCGGGGTTCGCTCTTGGTGCTCTCTGGAGCCTGCCGTCATCACGTGGTCTCTGGGTGCTGCAAGGGCGTTGTCCAGGTTCGAGTACCCCAAAGTTAAAGTCTCTGTTTGGGTACTTTACCTTGCAGGGATGGTTCTTCTTCTTCGGCCGACAGTTTGAGTTTGTGTGCAGATATTCACAGGTTAGCTGAGGCTGAAGGCCTGATGATTCGAAGCCTACCCTCAGTTGGTCTTCCCTCCTCCCCTCGTCGCGTCCCGCCTCACCTGGCCTGAGCTGTCCGTGTCCGCCCGATGCAGTGCCGGGGCGATGTCCAGATGGAGTGGCAAAAAGACACTGGCAAAGGCCAGGGGGTAAGCGCGGGACGGGGAAAGGGCGACAGCCACGAGGGCGAGGGGGCAGAAGAGTCTAACAGAGAAGAGAGAAGCAGCCCTCGATTGCTACCCGGGTTCTTCAATTATACTCTTTTCGAAAAACCCTTATCTGCGCGCCAAATCAGGTTAGTTCTTTGTCTTAATCTTGGCGGGCTATTTTAAGTAATGGTAGCAATCTATACTAACTGTTTTTAGATGGCCGGTAATCGCATCTACCAGCCCGATAATTGACTTGTTTTGCCATAAATGTTCCTTGATGGACCTGTGCAGCCTCGCTGGCCCTCTTAATCTGTTTCCGATTATGTATGTAAATAACTCGATGGCCTCCACTATAAGCCTAACTGAATTTAGATTTGTCTCCAATTCGGTCTAATACATAATTCAAAGTCCTGTCTGGTTTCAAAATACAAAAGTCCTTTTTCACAGACACTGCAGCTTTGGTTTGGATCCACAAGCTGTCTGCGTTGCAGAGTCCATTTAAAAATCTCTCAGGCTTTCTGCCACGAGGCACGGGCGCCATCTTGGGTACCCTTTTTCAATTAAAATGTCCACGCAGGGTCCCTTTTATTAGTAATAACCTTCGGAGAAATGTAGACATTTTGCAAATCTTACACAACACAGAATCGTGTCTCCTGTGTTTCATTTGATGTCATTTTTACGAAGGCATATGTTTCTTAATTTTCTGTGTTTCTTTCCAAAGTGTAATTTAGGACACCTTAACAGGGTGTACCATTGTCTTTTTTCCAAAGCTGCAGACTTCAGGAGCCTCCCACCTCCTGTTTCAATAAGGTTATTGATTCAGTGTCAACAACTTATCTTATCTCAATAGCCTGTATGCTGTTACAATACAGTTTTTCATAGCCAGGTTTCTAGATTTCCAGACCTAGTTTGTCATGTTTTAATAGGGCCAGAATTCTTTCATAGAATGGTGTATTTTTCTGAATATGGCTTATTCCTTCACATGGTGAGTATTCGGTGATCCGGTTAAACTCTGTCCTCGTGTGTGGTGAGTATTCCGTGATCCAGTTAAACTCTGTCCTTGTGTGTGGTGAGTATTCAGTGATCCAGTTAAACTCTGTCCTCGTGTGTGGTGAGTATTCAGTGATCCGGTTGAACTCTGTCCTCGTGTGTGGTGAGTATTCGGTGATCCGGTTAAACTCTGTCCTCGTGTGTGGTGAGTCTTCGTGCGTAGTCAGTATTCGGTGATCCACTCAAACTGCCCAGTAAGGACCTTGTAAAAACCAGTCTGGCCATGTCTGAAAACTTTTCCCACTTTCAGTGCAGATGCCCACATCCCATGAATGATTTAATAAAAGATCCGAGATGGAGGATATTGATGGGCCGCAGAATTTTAAAATTGTTGTCTCTGTCTTCAAATCGCCACTCCCTATCTCTGTAACTTCCTCCAGCCCTACAACCCTCCGAGATCTCTGCGCTCCTCCAATTCTGGCCTCTTGCAAATATCTGACTTTTATCACCCCACTATTGGCCTTCAGCTGCCTAGGGCCCTGGCCTCTGGAATTCCCTCCCTAAGCCTCTCCGTCACTCCACCTCTCTCTCCTCGTTGAAATCGCCGCTTAAAACCTACTCTTTGACTGAGCTGTTTATCCTATATCTCCTTATGTGGCTCTGTGTTAAACTTTATCTGATGACGATCTTGTGAAGCGCCTTGGGATATGTTACAATGCTAAAGTCGTTATATAAATGCAAGTTGTTGTTGTTTGGTCTCTACATTGGGGAGACCAAACGCAGATTGGGTGACCGCTTTGCGGAACAACTCCGTTCAGTCCTTAAGGGTGACCCCGAGCTTCCATCGCCTGTCATTTTAATTCACCGCTCCATTCCCACTCGGACCTCACCGTCCTCTACCTCTTACACTGTTCTAATGAAGCTCAACAACGTAAGCTTGAGGAATAGCACCTCATCTTTCGATTAGGCACTTTACAGCCTTCTGGACTCTACTTTGAGTTCAACAATTTCAGACTATAACCTCTGACCCATCTCCTTTTTCCGTTTATTTTCTCTCTCTCTCACATGACAGCTGTCTTTCATTCTGCCAGTGCCATTTACACTTCATCTAGAGCCATCTTTTGTTTCTTAACTTGTCCCCTTACCATCTCCTTTTGCCTCGCACCATCATCCCTTTTGTCTCTTAATCTCTCCTGCCTTCCACCCTATCACAGACCTTCCCTTTTGTTCTTCCCTGCCCCTACACCTGCTTAAAAACCTGTTCAATCTCCAGCTTTTTCCAGTCTGACGAAGGGTCATCGACTTGAAACGTTAACTCTGTTTCTCTCTCCACAGATGCTGCCTGACCTGTTGAGTATCTCCAGCATTTTCTGTTTTTATTTCAGATTTCCAGTACAGGTAGACTATCCTTTATCCGAAAACCTCGGGACCAGCCGAGTTTCGGATAAAGGAGAATTTCGGATTTCGGAAGGTGGGTCGGCGGGGGTCCGCGGGGGGTCGTGCGCACGACTTACGCTGACGCTCAGCGTAAGTCAGTCGGGGTCGGCGGGGGTCGGGGCCGGCGGGGTCCGCGGGGGGGTCGGCGGTTGTCGGGGCTGGCGGGGTCGGCGGTTGTCGGGGCTGGCGGGGTCGGCGGTTGTCGGGGCCGGCGGGGCCCGCGGGGGGGTCGGCGGTTGTCGGGGCCGGAGGGGTCCGCGGGGGGGTCGGCGGTTGTCGGGGCGCGGGGGGGTCGGCGGGGGGTCGTGTGCACGACTTACCCTTTATCCGAACTTCCGAAACCGGAACCCTCTAAAAACCGAAGGTTTTTTCGTTCGTACGCACGACTTATGCTGAACGAAAAAACCTTCGGTTTTTAGAGGGTTTCGGTTTTCGGGAGTCCGGATAAAGGGTAGTCTACCTGTATCCGCAGTATTTTTACAAAAAGAAAATACTGCAGATGCTGGAAATCTGAAATAAAAACTGAAAATGCTGGAGATACTCAGCAAGTCAGGCAGCATCTGTGAAGAGAGAGAGAAACAGAGTTAACGTTTCAGGTCGATGACCTTTCGTCAGAACTTTCACTCTGACGAAAGGTCATCGACCTGAAACGTTAACTCTGTTTCTCTCTCTCTTCACAGATGCTGCCTGACCTGCTGAGTATTTCCAGCATTTTCTGTTTTTATATCCGCAGTATTTTGCTGCTGTTGTTGTTGTTTCTGTGCTGTAACTTTGTGATGTGCAATTAAATCAGTGTATAAACCGTACATGCACCCTCTGTGTCCACTTCTTCCTTCCACCAAAATAGAAGCAGTCATTTGAAAAGGTCTTATTTTAGAAACGTTTGCCTTTAGAAAGAAAGAAAGACTTGCATTTGTACAGCGCCTTTCATGACCTCATGACCCCAAAGTGCTTTACAGCCAATGAAGTCGTTTGTGGAGTGTAATCACTGTTGCGATGTAGGAAACACGGCAGCCAATTTGCATACAGCCAGCTCCCACAAAGAGCAATGTCATAATGACCAGATAATCTGTTTTTGTGTTGTTGATTGAAGAATAGATACTAGCCAGGACACCGGGGAGAACTCCCCTGTTCTTCTTCGAAATAGTGCCATGGGATCTTTTGCATCCACCTGAGAGAACAGACGGGGCCTCGGTTTAACGTCTCATCCAAAAGATGGCACCTCCGACAGTGCCGCACTCCCTCAGTACTGCACTGGTGTATCGGCCTAGAATTAGTGCTCAAGTCTCTGGAGTGGAACTCGAACCCACAACCTTCTGACTCCGAGGCGAGAATGCTACCCACTTTTTTTAATATATAATTTATTGAACATTAAGAACATTTACAACATCGTGATCATTCCATTGTATCATTCAAATCCATTCCGCCGCTCTGCACAGCCATTCCTCCACCACATATTAACATCAAAACCTGAAGTTTAATTTGTCTCCTGTAACATATATTGATCGATTGTACTTTAAGAATTGATCATAAAATACTACCTTTGAATTCCTTTCTCAATAAAACATCCACAGAGCCTTATAATGATCTTTTAGCTTATATTTAAAATGCTCTTTTAGATTGATTCTCCTCCCCTTAAAAACCAGAGCATTCCTTCTTTGCACAATCACGAATCTAGCCAAGCTGAACATTAAATTAATTGCCGCTCCGCTGGACTTGGGCAGACTCTCCTGCAATCCCCATCTCAAAAGTGAGTCCCACGGGATTCCCATTCCCGGTCTTCGGTCCCCACCCAGCAAAAAATCCTCACAAAACTGTCTAACATAGTACTTAACATCATTTAACTGTGGACGTAACACCAGTAAATGGGACAGAGTCTCATCCCCTGTCCCACACATTGGGCAAGTTGCCCCCTCCACTTGCCCAATCTTACACAAAACCGTCATGGTAAAAATCCAGTTATGAGCCAATTTGAAATCCAGGTCAATGCACTCTGGACATTTAAAATTCGCCCACACTCCCTTCCAAACCCTGTTGAAGTCCAGCTGTGGGTATATACACTGCCAAAACTCCTGACCAGCAGGTGTCTTGAATCTCCATTCTCTAAATACCTCATAGAATTCTCGAGCATTACAGTTGTCGAATTGGACTAACTCTCCCTCTTTCTCCAGTACAAAGCTTGGAAAAGCGGGACGCATTTTACTTCCTTTGGAGATTTCTGCATTTATTTCTTCCATCCAATCCTGTGGCATTGCCCTCACAATCTTCTCATACATGATCATAATAATTGCTTTTTCCTCTACCTCCTGATCCTCCTCCCACACCATGCCCCTCACTGTCGCTTCCGGCAACCAACCTGGAATTACCTCATATATTATATCTTTCACACATATAATACCAGCTTTTATAAAAGCTTGATTAAGTAATACCTCTCCTTCAATGTTGACCCACCTGTTAAAAAATAAGGGCTGTTCTAAAAATTCCTCCGCACCGTTAGGCATAAACTGCACACTTTTTAAAAATTGGGCCCAAGTCTCTACAACCCCCTTGTAAAACCTAGGGAGAGGTTTAATCGATTTCAAAATCATATTGTTATATTCCATATACACTATCCCCTGCCCTCCTATCCCACTTCATTTTTTAAAAATGCTCAAAACAACTCTTCCAAAAACTTGTATTTCACTTCTGAAGAAATCTCTCCACCCATTTACATAGAAACATAGAAGATAGGAGCATGAGTAGGCCATTCGGCCCCTCGAGCCTGCTCCGCCATTCAATGAGATCATGGCTGATCATCCAAATTCAGTACCCTGTCCCTGCCTTCTCCCCATATCCCTTGATCCCTTTAGCCTTAAGAAATGTATCTAACTCCTTCATGAATATATTAAATGAAGTGGCCTCAACTGTCTTCTGTGGTAGAGAATTCCACAGGTTCACCACTCTCTGGGTGAAGAAATTCCTCCTCATCTCTGTCCTAAATGGCTTACCCCTTATCTTTAGATTGTGACTCCTGGTTCTGGACTCCACCGCCATCGGGAACATCCTTCCTGCATCTAGTCTGTCTAGTCCTGTTAGAATTTTATATGTTTCAATGAGATCCCCTCTCATTCTTCTAAACTCCAGTGAATATAAGCCCAATCGACCCAATCTCTCCTCATACGTCATTCCTGCCATCCCAGGTACCATTCTAAAGGATTTTTTCTTCAAATCAATATCTGGGAAATTGAGTCCTCCCTGATTTCTCTGTGTAATGATGGCATTGTAAGCAACCAAGGCTGCTTTCCCTTCCCATAAAAACCTCACACAAGCCTCTCGGATGGACTTTTCCGCCCACTCAGGAATATCCTCCACCGTCAATAAGTACCATAGCTTAGATAGCAGGAGAGCAGACACCACTGTCACTGTTCCTTGCACTTTCAACCACCTTCTTTCCCATCTTCCCAAAATCTTTTTAATTTTCATAACCTTTGGTTCACAATTTAATTGATCCACTTCGTCCCTGTCTTTCTTGCACCCCCAGAACTTCCAAAACCTCCACCACCTTAAAGGGACTTTCCCCCAACCATTCCCCCCTACCCCTTCCTGCAACCAGGCATTGGGACTTACTATAATTCACTCTGGTTCCTGAAGCTCTACAATATTCCTCCACTACATCCATAGCTTTCCTCACTGACTCCCCACTTCTCAATGTTAAGGTTGTGTCATCTGCATATTGGTGTATCATCGACACCAGCCCAGAACTGGGAACCACAATCCCAACTACACCTTGCTTCTTTCGCATCATGTAACCTAATGGTTCTGCTACCAATGTGTACAACAACGGGGACAGGGGACAACCCTGTCTCACTGATCTCTGTATCGGAAAATACTTGGATAAAATACCATTACATTTAACACAGCTAAATATGTTTGAATAAAAAATCCTTATCCACTCAATTAAATTATCCCCAAATCCAAATGCTTTCAAAATTATCAATAAAAACTCATGAGAGACCCTATCAAAAGCTTTCTCTTGATCTATCTTTAATACATAAGCCTCCCTCCCACTCTCTTCCATGAGCTCTATCGCTTCTCGATTGAGACCACAGAGTCTACGATGTCCCGACCTATGACTCCATAGGACTGAGAGGGCAAAACTATCTGCGGCAACACCTCTTTCATCCAATTTGGCATAACCCTCGCCAAGATCTTATAATCCACATTAATAATATGATGGGCATCCAACTCTTCAGATCCCTTCTGTCCCCTTTATTTTTATATAAGCTAAGTTTATGACACCTCTCCTCATAGATGGGGCCAGGCTTCCCTCAATTTTAACCTCCTTAAAAACCTCTAAGAGCAATGGACTTAAAATTTCAAAAAATTCTTTCTACAATTCTGCACCTAGTCCATCGGACCCTGGGCTTTCCACCCCCCTCCCCTTCTCCCCTCACCGCCCTTCATTCCACTTACTGCTACTTTTTTTCCCGCTAATCCTACTTCTTTGTCACACATGCTTCTCTCATCCTCCTTTAAACCCTCTTCAATAAAAGCACTAACCTTCTCCATCATCAAATTGGAAATGTTTTCTTTAGTATATAACTCTTGATAAAAGCTGCTAGCCACCTCCAAAATCTCCCCACTTTCATTAATGATCTTCTCCCCAACCTTCATTTCTTCAATTAACGATAATCTCTGTCGCAGCTTCTCTTGCTCTAGAAAATATCTAGTGCATCTTTCACCCTCCAATGCATCCTCAACCTTTGCACGGAGAATGGCCCCCTTGCATTTTTCAGCTTGCAATAATTCCCACTCTTCCTTTAGCACCCAGAACTTAGTCTCCGCTCCCTTATCCACTCCGTCAACTGCTTTACAGACATCCGTAAACCTTTTATTTATATTCTCTTCTCAACGCTGGTTAGCTGCCGCCCTCTTTTTCCCATAACGTACCGAAAAAACATTTACCTCATTTTTGAAATTGTCCCACCAAACTCTTCTTTCTTTCAAGAACAAAGGTTCCTTCCGAGCATTCTTTATTATATTTAAAATCCCTTCTTTATAAGCAATTTCTTTCAGGTATTGATTGTTTAAAATCCACACCCCTGGACCGATCTTAACTCTGCTGCTCCTAATTCTAAGATCAAAGCCGAGTGGTCACTAAAAAATGCTTTTTTATAATAAATCTCCATCACCTCAGAACTTAACCCTTCCTGCATTAACACAAAATCTATTTGGCTCTGTTTTAAATCATCACCCACCCAACCTGCTCTGAAGAACTCCCTTTTTATGGGGTTCCGATCCCTCCATAAGTCTCTCAAATTTAAATTTGCCATCATTTTTACAATCATCCCTCTGGAGTTATCATCCTTAAAGGTCATCTGGGCTGAAATGTCCATCCGAGATAAAATACGTTAAAATCACCCACTATACAAGGGTTTTCCACCTCTGCCGCTTCAGTGAATAACCTCCGAAAAAACTCGCGACGCTTGCAATGGTAGTTCAGTGCATAGATGTTAAAGAGATCGCAATTAAATCCCTCCATTTTTACCCTTAGCCGTAAAAATCTCCCCTCAGTGTCCTTATCCACCAAGGCAACTTTCTCTTTTATGGACGGACTCACCAAAACAGCCACCCCTCTACGGTTATTGTTTGCAGAACTTGCAAACACCTCTCCCTTCCGAACTCTTTCTCGGATATCTTCATCCCAAAAGGTTTCTTGCAGACACAAGGGGGTCGATTTTCATTGACCCGTGGAGTCGGGATTGGAGGCGTGGGGGGGGGGGGGTGTTAAAATCCCGAATTCGGGGGTCCCGACACCATCCTGCCCCGCACTGGGACCCGCCTACCCGAGGCGGGAAGGGATTAGTGCCAATTAACTGCCTGTTAACAGTAGTTAAGAGGCAGGTTTTAGCTTAGTCCCTATTTTAAAGCTTGAAGTGTGGGATTCCCGACGGCTCCAAACCACGCCAAGTTAGAGGAGTCGGGCCGTCGGGTTGAAGGACTTAGAGGGGTCGAGATGTCGGTGTTCAGGTGAGTGATGGGTGCATGAGCAAAGGTAAGTGTGTTTGGTCTGTCTAAAGTGTGTAAAGAAGTTTAAATTACCTGTACTTACCTTTTCAGTCTTCCTTCCTCTAGGTTTCGGGAGTCCATCATCTAACCGGCCCAGAAAGCAGAATGGCTGCGAACTGTCAAAAGTGACAGCCTGCAGCTTTCTGTGCCGGTGAGATTTTTAACTGAGTCTGTGTAGAAGGACTCAGGTTAGAAGTAAGACTGTCAGTGTTTGACAGCTTCAAACAGCTGTGAAACACTGATATTTCATCTGTCAAAACGTCTTGACAGATGAAATTTCAGTCTCTGACGTCACCTGTTGCCGGGTGGCCATTAATTGGCCTGCTGAGCCCGCTGGGCGGGCTCAACAAGGTCAATCAAGTTAAAATCAAGTGGATTGGCCGCATCTCAATGGAGGCGAGACTACAACCCCAAAAGTTGTAGTCCTGCCTCCTTCCCGACTTCTGAATGAAAATCACCCCAACAAGTCCATGCCTTTAAAACCCTGCAACAACTGCTGCAATTTCTTCTCACCCCTCAGTCCGTTCACATTAATCGAGACCAATGTAATCATGGCTCTGAATAAGGGAAGTATGCCTGATAATCTCCCCATTATTTAATCTCTGGCCATTCCCTTCTCTCATGCCCCTTCGCAATTTTTCGGCCAGCTGTTGCTTTTTCCTGCAGCCTCCGGCTCTTTTTCACCTCCTGTTAAAACGTCCCTGCTGTTTCAGCTTCTTCCTTACATTAGGTTTGGGCCGAGGAGCTGCCCTTTCTCCCTCCTTCTGCCCCTCACTAGCGTTTCCCTTTCCACACGATACCACCCCACCCCCCACTTCCATGTCTCTGTCCCCCTCTGATTCCTCACTCTCAAGCTCTTCTGTAACCTTCTGTTCCTGCTCCCCATCAGATACATCATCTCCCATAGAGAGTCTTCCTGCTATCGCAGTTTCTTTAACAGTGCCGCTCCCTTCGGCCTCATCATTCCTTGCTCCCTGATCCTTTTCTCTGGGACAATGTCACACCAATATTGCTCCCTTCTGGCATTTTTGTCTCGCCTCTCCCATCCTGTTGCCCCTGTAAGGCGCCAGCCTCTTGCACTCTCTCCTTGTCTTGCCCCCTCCTGCTCACCAAGATGTCCAGCTCCTCGTCCTTCTTTGGAGTACTTACATTTACCACGCACCCCGCTCCCGCCTCCTCTCCCCCCGTGGACCCCAGATTCTTCAGGGAGAGCTGAACCATAGAATGGCTCGACTCTGCCCTCGACCCTTGCTGCTCTCTGCTGTCTTTGTCCTTTTCCACTGTACTTGGTGTGTTTTCCACCATCTCCACCCTGTTCTCTGCTCCACACTGACTGGGGGGGTCAGTGGAGTGTGGGCACTGACTGGGAGGGTCAGGGGGAGGGTGGGCACTGACTGGGAGGGTCAGGGGAGGGTGGGCACTGACTGGGGGGGTCAGTGGAGGGTGGGCACTGACTGGGGGGTCAGTGGAGGGTGGGCACTGACTGGGAGGGTCAGTGGAGGGTGGGCACTGATTGGGGTGGTCAGTGGAGTGTGGGCACTGACTGGGAGGGGTCAGTGGAGGGTGGGCACTGACTGGGAGGGTCAGTGGAGGGTGGGCACTGACTGGGGGGTCAGTGGAGGGTGGGCACTGACGGTGTGGTCAGTGGAGTGTGGGCACTGACTGGGAGGGGTCAGTGGAGGGTGGGCACTGACTGGAGGGTCAGTGGAGGGTGGGCACTGACTGGGGGGTCAGTGGAGGGTGGGCACTGACTGGGGGGTCAGTGGAGGGTGGGCACTGACTGGGGGGTCAGTGGAGGGTGGGCACTGACTGGGAGGGGTCAGTGGAGGGTGGGCACTGACTGGGAGGGTCAGTGGAGGGTGGGCACTGACTGGGGGGTCAGTGGAGGGTGGGCACTGACTGGGGGGTCAGTGGAGGGTGGGCACTGACTGGGAGGGGTCAGTGGAGGGTGGGCACTGACTGGCAGGGGTCAGTGGAGTGTGGGCACTGACTGGCAGGGGTCAGTGGAGGGTGGGCACTGACTGGGAGGGTCAGTGGAGTGTGGGCACTGACTGAGGGGTCAGTGGAGGGTGGGCACTGACTGGGAGGGTCAGTGGAGGGTGGGCACTGACTGGGAGGGTCAGTGGAGTGTGGGCACTGACTGAGGGGTCAGTGGAGGGTGGGCACTGACTGGGAGGGTCAGTGGAGGGTGGGCACTGACTGGGAGGGTCAGTGGAGGGTGGGCACTGACTGAGGGGTCAGTGGAGGGTGGCACTGACTGGGAGGGTCAGTGGAGTGTGGGCACTGACTGGGGGGTCAGTGGAGGGTGGGCACTGACTGGGGGGTCAGTGGAGGGTGGGCACTGACTGGGGGGTCAGTGGAGGGTGGGCACTGACTGGGAGGGGTCAGTGGAGGGTGGGCACTGACTGGAGGGGTCAGTAGAGGGTGGGCACTGACTGGGAGGGTCAGTGGAGGGTGGGCACTGACTGAGGGGTCAGTGGAGGGTGGCACTGACTGGGAAGGTCAGTGGAGTGTGGGCACTGACTGGGGGGTCAGTGGAGGGTGGGCACTGACTGGGGGGTCAGTGGAGGGTGGGCACTGACTGGGGGGCCAGTGGAGGGTGGGCACTGACTGGGAGGGGGTCAGTGGAGGGTGGGCACTGACTGGGGGGTCAGTGGAGGGTGGGCACTGACTGGGAGGGGTCAGTGGAGGGTGGGCACTGACTGGGGGGGTCAATGGAAGGTGGGCACTGACTGGGAGGGGTCAGTGGAGGGTGGGCACTGACTGGGAGGGGTCAGTGGAGGGTGGGCACTGACTGGGAGGGGTCAGTGGAGGGTGGCCACTGACTGGGAGGGGTCAGTGGAGGGTGGGCTCTGACTAGGAGGGGTCAGTGGAGGGTCGGCACTGATTGGGAGGGGTCAGTGGAGGTTGGGCACTGAGTGGGAGGGGTCAGTGGAGGGTCGGCACTGATTGGGAGGGGTCAGTGGAGGTTGGGCACTGACTGGGAGGGGTCAGTAGAGGGTGGGCACTGACTGGAGGGGTCAGTGGAGGGTGGGCACTGACTGGAGGGGTCAGTGGAGGGTCGGCACTGACTGGGAGGGGTCAGTGGAGGGTAGTCACTGATTGGGAGGGTCAGTGGAGGGTGGGCACTGAGACTGGAGGGGTCAGTGGAGGGTGGGCACTGACTGGCAGGGGGTCAGGGGAGGGTGGGCACTGACTGGGAGGGGTCAGTGGAGGGTGGGCACTGACTGGGAGGGGCCAGTGGATGGTGGGCACTGACTGGGAGGGGTCAGTGGAGGGTGGGCACTGACTGGGAGGGGTCAGTGGAGGGTGGGCACTGATTGGGAGGGGTCAGTGGAGGGTGGGCACTGATTGGGAGGGGTCAGTGGAGGAGTGGTGGGCACTGACTGGGGGGGGTCAATGGAAGGTGGGCACTGACTGGGAGGGGTCAGTGGAGGGTGGGCACTGACTGGGAGGGGTCAGTGGAGGGTGGGCACTGGGTCAGTGGAGGGTGGCCACTGACTGGGAGGGGTCAGTGGAGGGTGGGCTCTGACTAGGAGGGGTCAGTGGAGGGTCGGCACTGATTGGGAGGGGTCAGTGGAGGTTAGGCACTGACTGGGAGGGTCAGTGGAGGGTCGGCACTGATTGGGAGGGGTCAGTGGAGGTTGGGCACTGACTGGAGGGGTCAGTAGAGGGTGGGCACTGACTGGAGGGGTCAGTGGAGGGTGGGCACTGACTGGAGGGGTCAGTGGAGGGTCGGCACTGACTGGGAGGGTCAGGGGAGGGTGGGCACTGACTGGGGGGGTCAGTGGAGGGTGGGCACTGACTGGGAGGGTCAGTGGAGGGTGGGCACTGATTGGGGTGGTCAGTGGAGTGTGGGCACTGACTGGGAGGGGTCAGTGGAGGGTGGGCACTGACTGGGAGGGTCAGTGGAGGGTGGGCACTGACTGGGGGGTCAGTGGAGGGTGGGCACTGACGGGTGGTCAGTGGAGTGTGGGCACTGACTGGGAGGGGTCAGTGGAGGGTGGGCACTGACTGGGAGGGTCAGTGGAGGGTGGGCACTGACTGGGGGGTCAGTGGAGGGTGGGCACTGACTGGGGGGTCAGTGGAGGGTGGGCACTGACTGGGGGGTCAGTGGAGGGTGGGCACTGACTGGGAGGGGTCAGTGGAGGGTGGGCACTGACTGGGAGGGTCAGTGGAGGGTGGGCACTGACTGGGGGGTCAGTGGAGGGTGGGCACTGACTGGGGGGTCAGTGGAGGGTGGGCACTGACTGGGAGGGGTCAGTGGAGGGTGGGCACTGACTGGCAGGGGTCAGTGGAGTGTGGGCACTGACTGGCAGGGGTCAGTGGAGGGTGGGCACTGACTGGGAGGGTCAGTGGAGTGTGGGCACTGACTGAGGGGTCAGTGGAGGGTGGGCACTGACTGGGAGGGTCAGTGGAGGGTGGGCACTGACTGGGAGGGTCAGTGGAGTTGTGGGCACTGACTGAGGGGTCAGTGGAGGGTGGGCACTGACTGGGAGGGTCAGTGGAGGGTGGGCACTGACTGGGAGGGTCAGTGGAGGGTGGGCACTGACTGAGGGGTCAGTGGAGGGTGGCACTGACTGGGAGGGTCAGTGGAGTGTGGGCACTGACTGGGGGGTCAGTGGAGGGTGGGCACTGACTGGGGGGTCAGTGGAGGGTGGGCACTGACTGGGGGGTCAGTGGAGGGTGGGCACTGACTGGGAGGGGTCAGTGGAGGGTGGGCACTGACTGGAGGGGTCAGTAGAGGGTGGGCACTGACTGGGAGGGTCAGTGGAGGGTGGGCACTGACTGAGGGGTCAGTGGAGGGTGGCACTGACTGGGAAGGTCAGTGGAGTGTGGGCACTGACTGGGGGGTCAGTGGAGGGTGGGCACTGACTGGGGGGTCAGTGGAGGGTGGGCACTGACTGGGGGGTCAGTGGAGGGTGGGCACTGACTGGGAGGGGTCAGTGGAGGGTGGGCACTGACTGGGGGGTCAGTGGAGGGTGGGCACTGACTGGGAGGGGTCAGTGGAGGGTGGGCACTGACTGGGGGGGTCAATGGAAGGTGGGCACTGACTGGGAGGGGTCAGTGGAGGGTGGGCACTGACTGGGAGGGGTCAGTGGAGGGTGGGCACTGACTGGGAGGGGTCAGTGGAGGGTGGCCACTGACTGGGAGGGGTCAGTGGAGGGTGGGCTCTGACTAGGAGGGGTCAGTGGAGGGTCGGCACTGATTGGGAGGGGTCAGTGGAGGTTGGGCACTGATTGGGAGGGGTCAGTGGAGGTTGGGCACTGACTGGGAGGGGTCAGTGGAGGGTCGGCACTGATTGGGAGGGGTCAGTGGAGGTTGGGCACTGACTGGGAGGGGTCAGTAGATGGTGGGCACTGACTGGAGGGGTCAGTGGAGGGTCGGCACTGACTGGGAGGGGTCAGTGGAGGGTCAGCACTGATTGGGAGGGTCAGTGGAGGGTGGGCACTGACTGGGAGGGGTCAGTGGAGGGTGGGCACTGACTGGCAGGGGTCAGGGGAGGGTGGGCACTGACTGGGAGGGGTCAGTGGAGGGTGGGCACTGACTGGGAGGGCCAGTGGATGGTGGGCACTGACTGGGAGGGGTCAGTGGAGGGTGGGCACTGACTGGGAGGGGTCAGTGGAGGGTGGGCACTGATTGGGAGGGGTCAGTGGAGGGTGGGCACTGATTGGGAGGGGTCAGTGGAGGGTGGGCACTGACTGGGGGGGTCAATGGAAGGTGGGCACTGACTGGGAGGGGTCAGTGGAGGGTGGGCACTGACTGGGAGGGGTCAGTGGAGGGTGGGCACTGACTGGGAGGTGTCAGTGGAGGGTGGCCACTGACTGGGAGGGGTCAGTGGAGGGTGGGCTCTGACTAGGAGGGGTCAGTGGAGGGTCGGCACTGATTGGGAGGGGTCAGTGGAGGTTGGGCACTGACTGGGAGGGGTCAGTGGAGGGTCGGCACTGATTGGGAGGGGTCAGTGGAGGTTGGGCACTGACTGGGAGGGGTCAGTAGAGGGTGGGCACTGACTGGAGGGGTCAGTGGAGGGTGGGCACTGACTGGAGGGGTCAGTGGAGGGTCGGCACTGACTGGGAGGGGTCAGTGGAGGGTCAGCACTGATTGGGAGGGTCAGTGGAGGGTGGGCACTGACTGGGAGGGGTCAGTGGAGGGTGGGCACTGACTGGGAGGGGTCAGTGGAGGGTGGGCACTGACTGGGAGGGTCAGTGGAGGGTGGGCACTGACTGGAGGGGTCAGTGGAGGGTGGGCACTGACTGGGAGGGTCAGTGGAGGGTGGCCACTGACTGGGAGGGGTCAGTGGAGGGTGGGCACTGACTGGAGGGGTCAGTGGAGGGTGGGCACTGACTGGAGGGGTCAGTGGAGGGTGGGCACTGACTGGAGGGGTCAGTGGAGGGTGGGCACTGACTGGAGGGGTCAGTGGAGGGTGGACACTGACTGGAGGGGTCAGTGGAGGGTGGGCACTGACTGGAGGGGTCAGTGGAGGGTGGGCACTGACTGGAGGGGTCAGTGGAGGGTGGGCACTGACTGGAGGGGTCAGTGGAGGGTGGGCACTGACTGGAGGGGTCAGTGGAGGGTGGGCACTGACTGGGAGGGTCAGTGGAGGGTGGGAACTGACTGGAGGGGTCAGTGGAGGGTGGGCACTGACTGGAGGGGTCAGTGGAGGGTGGGCACTGACTGGAGGGGTCAGTGGAGGGTGGGCACTGACTGGGAGGGTCAGTGGAGGGTGGGCACTGACTGGAGGGGTCAGTGGAGGGTGGGCACTGACTGGGAGGGTCAGTGGAGGGTGGGCACTGACTGGAGGGGTCAGTGGAGGGTGGGCACTGACTGGAGGGGTCAGTGGAGGGTGGGCACTGACTGGGAGGGTCAGTGGAGGGTGGGCACTGACTGGGGGGTCAGTGGAGGGTGGGCACTTACTGGGGGGTCAGTGGAGGGTGGGCACTGACTGGGAGGGTCAGTGGAGTGTGGGCAATGACTGAGGGGTCATTGGAGGGTGGGCACTGACTGGGAGGGTCAGTGGAGAGTGGGCACTGACTGGGGGGTCAGTGGAGGGTGGGCACTGACTGGGGGGTCAGTGGAGGGTGGGCACTTACTGGGGGGTCAGTGGAGGGTGGGCACTTACTGGGAGGAGTCAGTGGAGGGTGGGCACTGACTGGAGGGGGTCAGTGGAGGGTGGGCACTTACTGGGAGGGGTCAGTGGAGGTTGGGCACTGACTGGGAGGGGTCAGTAGAGGGTGGGCACTGATTGGGAGGGGTCAGTGGAGGGTGGGCACTGACTGGGAGGGTCAGTGGAGGGTGGGCACTGACTGGGAGGGGTCAGTGGAGGGTGGGCACTGACTGGGAGGGTCAGTGGAGGGTGGGCACTGACTGGCAGGGGTCAGGGGAGGGTGGGCACTGACTGGGAGGGGTCAGTGGAGGGTGGGCACTGACTGGGAGGGCCAGTGGATGGTGGGCACTGACTGGGAGGGGTCAGTGGAGGGTGGGCACTGACTGAGGGGTCAGTGGAGGGTGGGCACTGACTGGGAGGGGTCAGTGGAGGGTGGGCACTGATTGGGAGGGGTCAGTGGAGGGTGGGCACTGATTGGGAGGGGTCAGTGGAGGGTGGGCCCTGACTGGGGGGGTCAATGGAAGGTGGGCACTGAGTGGGAGGGGTCAGTGGAGGGTGTGCACTGACTGGGAGGGGTCAGTGGAGGGTGGCCACTGACTGGGAGGGGTCAGTGGAGGGTGGGCTCTGACTAGGAGGGGTCAGTGGAGGGTCGGCACTGATTGGGAGGGGTCAGTGGAGGTTGGGCACTGACTGGGAGGGGTCAGTGGAGGGTGGGCACTGACTGGAGGGGTCAGTGGAGGGTGGGCACTGACTGGAGGGGTCAGTGGAGGGTGGGCACTGACTGGAGGGGTCAGTGGAGGGTGGGCACTGACTGGAGGGGTCACTGGAGGGTGGGCACTGACTGGAGGGGTCAGTGGAGGGTGGGCACTGACTGGAGGGGTCAGTGGAGGGTGTGCACTGACTGGGAGGAATTGCGAGGAGGAGCTTTCTGCCCCTAGTTAATCATTATTTGCTCCAATTTTCTCGCTGACTCTCACTGAGGTCCGGTTCCTCTCAGAGCAGCTGCCCGCAGTACCTCACCAAGTGAGGCTATATGTGTCTGAGCCTGGACAGTGAGTGCTGGTGGGCTGTTTGACCATGAGGGCCTCACACCTACACCCGATCCTGCCCTGACTCCACGTCCACACATGCGCTGGCTGTCAGCAGTGACTGGATTGCAATCAGCGGTACGCACCCTGGTTCAATAGTCACCCTCCCTAATCCATTAGACACGGAGACTCATTTTTTGCGGCTCCACATTTTATCAGCTTATTTAAACGGACCAGGGAGTTCACCTGAGATTTCCCTAGTCTGTAAGGCTCAGTACCACACCACATTGTCAGTTGTGTCTCAGTGGGTAGCACCCTTTCCTCTGAGTGAGAAGGTCCTCTTCTTAGTCCCACTCCAGAGACCTGAGCATATAAACCAGGCGGATGCTTCAGTGCAGTGCTGAGGGAGAGCTGCACTGCCGGAGGTGCCGTCTTTCGGATGAGACGTTAAACCCAGGCCCCATCTGCCACCTCAAGTGGATGTAAAATATCCTGCGGCACTATTTCGAAGAAGAGCAGAGGAGTTCTCCCTGGTGTTCTGGCCAACATTTATCCCTCAACCAGCATCACTAAAACAGATGATCTGGTCATTGATTTCATTGCTGTTTGTGGGATCTTGCTGTGTGTGAATTGGCTGCTGCGTTTCCTACATTACAACAGTGACTGCAATTCAAAAGTACTTCATTGGTTGGGAAACACTTTGGGACGTCCTGAGATTGTGAAAGGCGCTATATAAATTATTTCTTTCTTTGACATGGTGTATATCAATGAGAAATGGGGGTAGAGTCTCCCTTTATAAATCAGATTGAAGTTAACGCAAAGAAGGTCATTTAAAAAACAGAAGCGGAGGTGAAGTCTATAATTCATCCTTTATTTGCCTTCAGCAAGAAAACCGGTCTCGTGTCTTCGGGGAGAGAGAAACAAGCAGGACGACGAGATGAATGAAGGATGGCAAGTAACTGTTAACTCTTTCAGTGTTGGCTCAACCGAACTCAGCCTCATTCAGCATGTTTTACCCCTGTGAAAGAGTGCGTTGTTAATAGACTGGGAGCTGGGTGGTGTAGTGCGTTAGTGCACTGGCCTTTCATCTTCTCGGGTCCTGGGCTTGAATCCATCCCAGTGAAGGCAGGAGCCGGGCAGTGTTGGCATTATATATTTTTTAAAATTCGTTTATGGGATGTGGGCATCGCTGGCAAGGCCGGCATTAATTGCTCATCCCCAGTTGCCCTTGAGAAGGTGGTGGTGAGCCGCCTTGAACCGCTGCATTCCGTGTGGTGAAGGAACTCCCACAATGCTGTTAGGTAGGGAGTTCCACGATTTTGACCCAGCGACGATGAAGGATCGGCGATATATTTCCAAGTCAGAATGGTGTGTGACTTGGAGGGGAACTTGGAGGTGGTGGTGTGCCCATAAACCTGCTGCCCTTGCCCTTCTGGGTGGAAGGGGTCACAGGTTTGGGAGGTGCTACCAAAGAAGCCTTGGCGAGTTGCTGCAGTGCATCTTGTAGATGGTACACACTGCAGCCACAGTACGCCAGTGGTGGAGGGAGTGAATATTTAAGGTGGTGGATGGGGTGCCAATCAAGCAGGCTGCTTTGTCCTGGATGGTGTCGAGCATCTTGAGTGTTGTTGGAGCTGCACTCATCCAGGCAAATGGAGAGTATTCCATCACACTTTTTACTTGTGCTTAGTAGATGGTGGAAAGGCTTTGGGTAGGCAGGAGGTGAGACACTCGCCGCAGAATATCTAGCCTTTGACCTGCTCTTGTTGCCACAGTATTTATGTGGCTGGTCCAGTTAAGTTTCTGGTCAATGGTGACCCCCCAGGATGTTGATAGTGGGGAATTCGGCGATGCTAATACCGTTGAATGTCAAGGGGCGGTGGTTAGCCTCTCACTTGTTGGAGATAGTCATTGCCTGGAACTTCTGTGGTGCAAATGTTACCTGCCACTTATCAGCCCATGCCTGAACATTGTCCAGGTCTTGTTGCATGCGAGCATGGACTGCTTCATTATCTGAGGTGTTGCGAATGGCACTGAACACTGTGCAATCATCAGCGAACATCCCCATTTCTGACCTTATGTTGGAGGGAAGGTCATTGATGAAGCAGCTGAAGATGGTTGGACCTAGGACACTGCCCTGAGGAACTCCTGCAGCAATGTTCTGGGGCCGTGATGATTGACCTTCAACCACCACAACCATCTTACTTTGTGCTAGGTATGACTCCAGCCAGTGGAGAGTTTTCCCCACGATTCCCATTGACTTCAGCTTTACTAGGGCTCCTTGATGCCACACTTGGTCAAATGCTGCCTTGATATCTAGGGCAGTCACTCTCACCTCACCTCTGGAATTCAGCTCCTTTGTCCATGTTTGGACCAAGGCTGTAATGAGGTCGGGAGCCGAGTTGGCTTGGCGGAACCGAAACTGGGCATCAGTGAGCAGGTTATTGGTGAGTAAGTGCCGCTTGATAACACTGCCATCATTTTGCTGATGATTGAGAGTAGACTGATGGGGCGGTAATTGGCCAGATTGGATTTGTCCTGCTTTTTGTGGACAGGACATACCTGGGCAGTTTTCCACATTGTCGAATAGATGCCAGTGTTGTAGCTATACTGGAACAGCTTGGCTAGAGGCGCGGCTAGTTCTGGAGCACAAGTCTTCAGCACGATAGCCGGGATGTTGTCGGGGCCCATAGTCTTTGCTGTATCCAGTGCGCTCTGGCGTTTCTTGATATCACGTGGAGTGAATCGAATTGGCTGAAGACTGGCTTCTGTGATGATGGGGACCTCAGGTGGAGGCCGATATGCATCCTCCACTCGGCACTTCTGGCTGAAGATGTGCTCGGCTCCACCATTGAGGATGGGGATATTCATGGAGCCTCCTCCTCCCGTTAGTTGCTTAATGGTCCACCACCATTCATGACTGGATGTGGCAGGACTGCAGAGCTTTGATCTGATCCTTTGATTGTGGAATCGCTTAGCCTTGTCTATAGCATGCTGCTTCTGATTTTTAGCATGCATGTAGTCCTGTGTTGCAGCTTCCCTAGGTTGACATTTTTAGGTACGCCTGGTGCTGCTCTTGGCATGCTCTTCTACAATCCTTATTGAACCAGGGTTGGTCCCCTGGCTTGATGGTAGTGGTAGAGTGAGGGATATGCTGGGCCATGAGGTTACAGATTGTGGTGGAATACAATTCTGCTGCTACTGAAGGCCCACAGCACCTCATGGATGCCCAGGTTTGAACTGCTAGATCTGTTCTGAATCTATCCTATTTAGCACAGTGGTAGTGCACGATGGAGGGTGTTCTCAGTGTGAAGATGACTGTGCGGTGGTCACTGTTACCAATACTGTCATGGACAGATGCATCTGCGACAGGTAGATTGGTGAGGACGAGGTCAAGTAGGTTTTTCCCTCGTGCTGGTTCTCTCACCACCTGTCGCAGGCCCAGACAGGCAGTTATGTCCTTCAGGACTCAGCCAGCTCGGTCAGTAGTGGTGCTACCGAGCCACTCCTGGTGATGAACATTGAAGTCCCCCACCCAGAGGACATTCTGTGCCCTTGCTACTCTCAGTGCTTCTTCCAAGTGGTGTTCAACATGGCGGAGTACTGATTCATCAGCTGAGGGAGAACGGTAAGTGGTAATCAGCAGGAGGTTTCCTTGCCCGTGCGTGACCTGAAGCCATGAGACTTCATGGGGTCCGGAATCAATGTTGAGGATTCCCAGAGCCACTCCTTCCCGACTGTATACCACTGTGGCGCCACCCCTGGTGGGTCTGTCCTGCCAGTGGGACAGAACATACCCAGGGATAATGATGGAGGAGTTTGGGAAATTGGCTTAAAGGTATGATTCTGTGAGTATGACTGTGTCAGGCTGTTGCTTGAATAGCCAGTGGGACAGCTCTCCCAATTTTGGCACAAGTCCCCAGATGTTGGTGAGGAGGACTTTGCAGGGTCGACTGGGCTGGGTGTGCCGTTGACATAGAAACATAGAAACATAGAAGATAGGAGCAGGAGTAGGCCATTCGGCCCCTCGAGCCTGCTCCGCCATTCAATGCGATCATGGTTGATCATCCAAATTCAGTACCCTGTCCCTGCCTTCTCCCCATATCCCTTGATCCCTTTAGCCTTAAGAAATATATCCAACTCCTTCTTGAATATATTTAATGAATTGGCCTCAACTGCCTTCTGTGGTAGAGAATTCCACAGGTTCACCACTCTCTGGGTAAAGAAATTCCTCCTCATCTCTGTCCTAAATGTCTTACCCCTTATCCTTAGACTGTGACCCCTGGTTCTGGACTCCCCCGCCATCGGGAACATAGAAACATAGAAGATAGGAGCAGGAGTAGGCCATTCGACCCCTCGAGCCTGCTCCGCAATTCAATGTGATCATGGCTGATCATTCAAATTCAGTACCCTGCCCCTGCCTTCTCCCCATATCCCTTGATCCCTTTAGCCTTAAGAAATATATCCAACTCTTTTTTGACTATATTTAATGAACTGGCCTCCACCGCCCTCTGTGGCAGAGAATTCCACAGGTTCACCACTCTCTGGGTGAAGAAATTCCTCCTCATTTCAGTCCTAAATGGCTTGCCCCTTATCCTTAGACCATGACCCCTGGTTCTGGACTCCCCGGCCATCAGAAACATCCTTCCTGCATCTAGTCTGTCCAGGCCTGACAGAATTTTATAGGTTTCGATGAGATCCCCTCTCAATCTTCTAAACTCCAGTGAGTATAAGCCCAATCGACACAATCTCTCCTCATACGTCATTCCTGCCATCCCAGGTATCAGCCTGGTAAATCTTCGCTGCACTCCTTCCATGGCAAGAACGTCCTTCCTCAGGTAAGGCGACCAAAACTGCACACAATACTCAAGGTGCGGTCTCACCAAGGCCTTGTACAACTGTAGCAAGACATCCTTCCTGCATCTAGTCTGTCTAGTCCTGTTAGAATTTTATAAGTTTCAATGAGATTCCCTCTCATTATTCTAAACTCCAGCGAATATAAGCCCAATTGACCCAATCTCTCCTCATACGTCATTCCTGCCATCCCAGATATCAGTCTGGTGAATCTTCGCTGCACTCCCTCCATGGCAAGAACATCTTTCCTCAGAAAAGGCGACCAAAACTGCACACAATACTCAAGCTGTGGTCTCACCATGGCCCTGTACAACTGCAGCAAGACACCCTTGTTCCTGTACTCGAATCATCTCGCTACGAAGGCCAACATACCATTTGCCTTCTTAACCGCCTGCTGCACCTGCATGCTTACCTTCAGCAACTGGTGCACAAGGACACCCAGGTCTTGTTGCACTTCCCCTTCTCCCAATCCATTGCCGTTCAGATAATATTCTGCCTTCCTGTTTTTGCCACAAAAGTGGATAACCTCACATTTATCCACATTATACTGCATCTGCCATGCATCTGCCCAATCACCCAACCTGTCCAAATCATACTGGAGTTTTTCTGCATCCTCCTCACAGCACACACGCCCACCCAGCTTTGTGTCGTCTGCAAACTTGGAGATATTACATCTAGTTCCCTCGTCTAGATCATTGATATATATTGTGAATAGCTGGGGTCCTAGGACCGATCCCTGCGGTACCCCACTAGTCACTGCCTGCCATTCGGATAAAGACCCGTTTAATCCAACTCTTTGCTTCCTGTCTGCCAACCAGTTCTCTATCCAAGTCAGTACCTTGCCCCCAATCCCATGTGCCATAACTTTACACGCTAATCTCTTATGCGGGACCTTATCGAAAGCCTTCTGAAAGTCCAAATACACCACATCCACTGGTTCTCCCTTATCTATTCTACCAGTTACATCCTCAAAAAATTCCAGTAGATTAGTCAAGCACGATTTACCTTTTGTAAATCCATGTTGACTTTGTCCGATCCGGTCACTGTTTATCCAAGTGCTCTGCTATTACATCTTTTATAATGGACTCTAGCATTTTCCCCACTACCGATGTCAGGCTTACCGGTCTGTAATTCCCCGTTATCTCTCTACCACCTTTTTTGAATAGTGGGGTAACATTAGCTACCCTCCAATCCATGGGAACTGTTCCAGAATCTATAGAATTTTGGAAGATGACCAGCAATGCATCTACTGTTTCTAGGGCCACTTCCTTAAGCACCCTAGGATGTAGATTATCAGGCCCTGGGGATTTATCGGCCTTCGATCCCGTCAATTTCCCTAACACCATTTCCCTACAAATACTGATTTCCTTCAGTTCCTCCCTCTCATTAGACCCTATGTTCCCTGACATCTCTGGGAGGTTATTTGTGTCCTCCTTTGTGAAGATAGAACCAAAGTATGTATTTAATTGGTCTGCCATGTGCATAGCCGGTGCCAAGGTCGATGCCGGGTGGTCCATCCAGTTTCATTCTTCTTATTGTGTTTCGTAGAGGTTTGTTACATCTGAGTGGCTTGCTGTGGGTCTGGAGTCAGATATAGGCCAGACCAGGTAAGGGCAGCAGATTTACTTCCCTAAAGGGCATTAGTGATCTAGATGGGCTTTTACAACATGGTTACCATTACTGATACTAGCTTTTTATTCCAGATTTATTTAATTAACAGAATTTAAATTCCCCAGCTGCCATGGTGGGATTTGAACTCATGCCTCTGGATCATTAGTCCAGGCCTCTGGATTACTACTGTGCTACCGTTCCCAGAAGGATATTGTCATATATCCCTTTTGCCATCAAGTGGAGGTATTCTAGGATATTTTCATGCATTCTTTACAAGTTCGAGGACGAGGACACTCTGAAACATCTGGTTCACACTCTTTATTAAATCAAGTCAATGATATAACGGGTCAAATCATGCTGGAGTGGGGCACCTCGCAACGTGCGCCATTCGTTAGACTTTTTCCTGCACCCTTTAGCTCGAATATAATTTGTGTCGTAACGTGTTGGAAGTGTGAGCTGATAACGGCGCAGCGAGGGCAACGGAGCACCTGGGACCTCAGTGAAGGACGGGACCAACAGTCTATTTCCGAAAGAAATGAGATTTAAGGATTGAGATAGAGGAGTGACGGAGAAAGAGGGTGGATTAGAGTCAAATCAGGTACTGAAAGAGAAATAGAGAGAGGGAAAGAAAGATTGGGTTAAGAGAGAAAGAGAAAGGAAAAGTAAAGTGAAAAATTTTAAATTAAAAAAATCGCTAAGAATAATTTACTACATGCGGGAATGACACTGAACGGATTAAATTGTTCCCTTTCTGGGCCAGAGAGGTTGTGTGGCATTGCATTAACAATTATCATGTTGTTAAAAAAAAGCAGCTGGTTGAGAATCACAGCGGATGGGGGAAACTCCCCACCACGCAGCCACTGAATTGTGGTCTCTGCCATTTGACTGAAGTGGAAGTAAAAGAAACTGTCATTGAAATGATTTGAGCCGGTTAAATCTCGATTTGAGGTCGGGAATAAAAATGCTGCAATCGGTCAGGCATGCCCCAAGTCAGCGGGTTTGTTCACTGACACCGTGCACCGGGGACACAGCTCCTGCCCGTGAACACCGCTCTCCCAGCTGCCCCCTGGAGAAGGAACAGAGGCCCTTCACTGGGTTCACTGGGAGGTCAGATTCCCCCCCCAACCCCAGCCCTAAATTATTGTCGTGCTGCAACCACTGCCTGGTCACAGAGCCTTGGGAACTAGGCCCGATATCTAAAGCAGGATAACTGGGGCAATAAAAGTAACTCACGGAATGCTGTGTTTCACCAACAGATTGCCGAAGTTTCCAGAGTATTGGGCCGCGATTATCGGATGTGTCGGGAAAACTAAATGTAGCAACACTCCCTTCAGCTTGGCACACTTGAGTGGACCGATAGAAGCTGCACCTTCTCCATCTCTATCTCTATCTCCAGCCGCAGCTCCATGTGATGAGGCGAGAACATCTATCATTAAATAAAGACGTGTGGGAGATCGGTTCATTCATTAATAAGTCCCAGCTACAGTTAGAGGTTCAGGTAACTCAGTGTCGGACAGTAACTGGAGGGCAGATGGTGAGCGGGAATCTACCTGTTCACAGGAGCCCGACTGAATGAGACTGAAGTTCTCCGGGAATGAGTTGAGCTTCATTCACTTTAGATCAGTGAGCGATTGAACCCCAGCCCCGATTAAACACAATCAGCAACACATTCATAAGCAGCCAAGGGGAACTCAGAAATAGAATTACACTTATCCGCGCCAGCACTAAGACCGCCTATTACCACCTCTGGAACATTGCTCAACATGCCCCTGCCTCAGCTTATCTGCTGCTGAAACCCTCATCCATGCCTTTATTACCTCTAGACTTGGCTATTCTAATGCACTCCTGGTCAGCCTCCCACATTCTAGCCTCAGTAAATTTGAGGTCATCCAAAACTCGGCTGCCCGTATCCTAACTCGCACCAAGACCCGTTCACCCATCACCCCTGCGCTCGCTGACCTACTTTGGCTCCCAATTAAGCAACACCTCAATTTTAAAATTCTCATCCTTGTATTCAAATCCCTCCACGACATTGCCCCTCCCTATCTCTGTAATCTCCTTCAACCCCACAACCCCCTGAGATATCTCTACTGCTCTAATTCTGCCCTCTTGAGGATCCCTGATTATAATCGCTCAACCTTTGGTGGCCCTGTCTCCTGTTGCCTGGGCCCTAAACCTCTCCGCCTCCCTACCTCTCTTCCCTCCTTTAAGACGCTCCTTTAAACCTATCTCTTTGACCAAGCATTTGGTCACCTGCCCTAATTTATCCTTATGTGGATCGGTGTCAATTTTTTTTGTCTTATAATACTCCTGTGAAGCCCCTTGGAACGTTTTACTACATTAAAAGTGCTATATAAATACAAGTTGTTGTTGTTAAGTGCTGCACTGTTGGAGGTGCCGTCTTTCTGATGAGACTTTAAACCGAGGCCCCGTCTGCTCTCTCAGGTGGACGTGAAAGATCCCATGGCAACATTTCGATGAAGAGCAGGGAAGTTATCCCTGGTGTCCTGGCCAATATTCATCCCTCTATCAACATAACAGAATCAGATTATCTGGTCCTTATCACTGCTGTTTGTGGGTTCAAAATTGACTACACTTCAAAAATACTTCATTGGCTGTAAAGCACTTTGGGACATCCGGTGGTTGTGAAAGGCATTATATAAATGTAAGTCTTTCTTTATCATTGGTGGCCGTGCCTTTAGCTGTCTCGGCCCTAGGCTCTGGAATTCCCTACCTAAAGCTCAGTGCTACATTTTGTTTTATAACACGCCTGTAAAGTGCCTTTGGACACAATACTACTGAATGTTGTTGTTGTACTAGAAGTGTGGAAAAAAACATTCCAGAATGGGAAATAAAATAACTGATGAAAATAAAATCAGTGAATTTAAAGAGATTTATTTCCCTGCACATGGTGAGCTCCACGGAGGTTGCCCCGATACCATGGTAACGGGACACCGAGCGGGACTGAATGAAATGGAGGAAGAGTTTCTCATGTGATGCAGAGCTTGGGTTTGCATCGAAAGTGACCAGAACAAAGTGTTGAAATTATTTCAAAAACATTTCAAAATAAAGATGTTGTGGGGTATTTGATTGAGTAGCGCCCCAGAAAAATTAGCGTCGCCGCGCCGGAAATTGAGTGGTTGTACCCCAAGAGGGAAGCGGGGCGCTACTGGGAGCACCCCGCATCCCTCTTGGGGCGCTGTGAGTCAATATTGCGGCATTATGTGCTGCAGCGCCACACGCTGTGGCACGTCACGCTGTGGTATTGCAGGCCTTCCTCCCCTTCTTAAAGGGGCGGGGCCTTGTGCAGCGCGACCTGGGGCCCAGCTGGGCTCTTGGAGCGCAGCCAGCACTCTGCGGGGGGGGGTGGGGGGCGTTTCAGGAGGTCTGGGACGGGAGCGCAGGCAGGTGCTGGCAGGTGGCCAGCAACAAAAATGGCCGCCCCGCACCTCGCCTTTAAATTGCGTCCGATGGTAAGTCAGGGGGCGCTCCCGAAGATCGTGAGCGGGGCGCTGTGCACACCAATGACGTCACCGCCAGAGGCGCAGCGCCGCAGGGCACTACCGGTTAGCGCCACCACTGACCTCCCGCTGAATTTTGCTGGAGGCGTGGGCAGTGCCGCGCCCGGGCGCTAGTTGGTTTGCGTCCCGTTAGCGCCCTCTTAAGGCGCTAACGGGAGATGCAACCAACTGAATTTATCTTGGCCCACAGGCACCTTCACGATTGGTTACAAATCTTAATATAAACATGTATAAGCTGCCTCTTCAATCAATCATTCAAACTGCAGAATGCTAATTAAAAGATACCTTGGAATGTAACCTAGGTAATAAAGTTCTTACGGGCAGTTGAAATGCTGGACATCCTGTCTCCATTTCATTGTTTTATATCTCTCCAAAGGTCAGCTATCTTTGACCGCATCTTTATGGATGTGGTCTTTCATGGTAGTCCCTGTCTTCCTTACACTATTCAGTGAAACTGCCAGCGATGTCAGTTTAACTCTTTCCCCACTGCAATCCTCCCTTTTGGTACTTGACCCTTGCCCAAGTTAAACCACATGTATAAGCATCACTGTGCCTCCTGCCCCATGCGGTGATCAGGCGCTGGTTCGGGAGGCCCTGCATACCCATCATGTTTAGAGCAAACTTGTATTTTCCAACTTTTTCCGACTCGCTTTAGCTCTTTGTTTGGTCCGTTTCTTTTTACAAGCGGTGCATGCTGCTATTCCCCACCCTATAGCCATGACTAACTGTACTATCACTAATATATGAGAAATGATACGGATCCATGGGTGTATGTTGACATTCATTCCCCAATCCCACAGCTTCTCATACCACGGGACTTCCTGTAGCTCTACCTCTATAATTCCCCAAGATTCCTTTGCAGCACTATGTATTGTTTCACCATCTTACTTAAATCCTCTTTCATTTCTTGCAGATCCTCTTGCAGGCGGGGTATTGGGGCCCTACTGGATCTTCATAATTGACCAACTCGTCCTTTAGACTATCTGGCACATTTAGTTTTATCTCCTCCCTTGAATGTACATACACCAATCTGGTGTGTCCAATTGTCACAGGGATCTTTGGCGTAAAGCAGAAGTTAGGCATTGTGATTGCACATACAAGGTTACTATATTGGTACTCAGTCTCTGTGGTGGCTATACAATACTCCCCTTCGCCTCTATATCCTGAGCAGATGTGATGGTGATCAATGTGATAATGCCAACACACACCCCTCTGTCTTATTATAGCTGCACTCATCCTTAGGGCCTTCTCCTACCTGATGTGGGCATATCGTAAGCGTGCCTTTCCCGTGGCATCCGTTTAGGGAGACTCCTCTTATAGTACCATTCTTTCTGATGGCATAGGTATCAATTGGATAGTATTGGAGGTATGTCTCACCCCTCACTATGCCTATGTTTGTTACCTGGTACTGTGGGTATGGAGTCATGTCTAGTCCCACCACTGGTATCAGGAGTACCATGCCTATCATTGCTGTCACTTCTGCTTTACATTTTTGTATCACCGGATATACTCTGGTCATCCCTTTGAGGATGCAAGCACTCAGAGGGCCCTGATTCTGGCTTATGTCATAGAGCTGTGTGCTGTTAATCCAATCTGGTGCCTCGCCTTGCTGTATCTGTGCCAGATTGTGTTTTAACTGTCCGGTAATCCATTGGCCATAGGCATGACACACGCCTCTCCCAACCCCGTCTTTTGCCTGTTCCTCATCTCTATGGTTTAGTTTGTTGATAATGCTAGCATGGTCCTCTATAAACTTGGTTCCCTCGAGTAATTTCCTTATCGTATGTCCTCCCAACTCTGATCCTTGTTGAACCAAACCAGTTTCCTTCTCTAAAATCTGTTGTATTACCCTTTGCAGTCGTTCCACATGACTCTGGACTCCTTGTATATCTAGGGCATTAATGAATGCTGTCCCCGTGTTTATTCCCGTGAGTATATCGATTCCTAAGCTCCTCTTAATCCTTTGGTGGAATGCAGCATGTCCCCTGAAACTAGTGGCCCCTGTTGCATCAGCAGCTTGGTTAATTACATTCTTTATCATATATGCATACAATTCTCTAGTTTTAGTAAACCTTTCACAATATCCTGGCCATTGTAACATGGTTAATTTCATTCGTACCGGTACAATTTCATGTCTCATGTTACCATACAATTGTTCTCTCTCGGTAAATAATACTAGTCCATTCATAGGTCCAGGTTTCATATCTGGACATTGTAGCATCCTCGGTTCGCTTCTCTTCTTTCTGTGTATTGGGACATGGTGCTTCTTCATCATGTACTTGTCGTGTAATGTGGGATGTCCCTTCGCTTATTTCGTGATGCATACGATTCCCAGCAGTAATCCCACCTTCATGGTGAAGTTTCCCTGTAAATTAAGCAGAAGCCTGGTCGTCACCAGAGGTTATTTTATCTCTGGTGTTTATTCCATTGTTCCTGTGGGATTTAAGATCATTGGGGTTATTGCTTTATCGTTTTAATTGGATCCAATGTTTCCATCTACCCTTTCCCCTCATATCTATACATGCGCACGGATCGCTGGTCATGATAACCTCAAATGGCCCAGTCCATCTAGGTGAGAATCCCGATCTCTCTGGCAATATTTTAACAAATACCTGCTCGCCCACCTTGGGTAGGGGCTCCAAGGCCCCCTGCTTTTGTGTATTTTTATCTCTGCTGTCTTGTTCTTTAATTTCGTGTTTGAGCTCCTTCAATTGATTATCCAATGTTTGTACGTATTTCCTAATGGCCTTACTTAAGGCTGTTTTCAGGGTTCTGTTCATTCGCTCTACCATGCCTGAGCTTTGCGGATGATAGGGGATGTGGAACTTTTGTCTTACTCCCAGTAACTTACAAGCTTCTTTCATTACCTTTCCTGTAAAGTGGGTACCTTGATCTGAATCTATTTGCAACGGACCCCCCATCTCGGTATCACATCGTATGCAAATATTCGGGCCACAGTCTGAGCACTACCGTCTCTGGTGGGGAATGCTTCCTCCCACCTTGTAAACTGGTCTATGATCACTAGGTAGTATTTCTTCCCTCTGCTGTTATTCTACCTACTGCTATTGGTGTAGGCATCTCTGTGACTGCTGCTGCTCTTGCTGCCTGATTAGCTAACATATTTCCTTTTTGTTGCACGCTCACTATCTTACGGTGTGCCTTTATTTTAATCACTGCTACCTCCTTATGCTGTATGTGTCCTCCTCTGGAGGTTACATATCCTCTCCTATTCCACACTATCATATAATCATGTACTACCCGAAACGCGTATCTACTATCTGTGTATATATTTACTCGTTTTCCTTTTGCCAATTTCAATGCTTCTGTGAGAACCACTAGTTCTGCTACCTGCACTGAAGTTCCTCCTTCAAGCCCTCCCTTTGCGACTGTTTCTCCGTTCTCGGATACTACTGCCCAACCGCGTGTGGCTCCCCATTTGTATATTGGCGAGATTCATCTACATAAAAGGAGTTTTCGGGATTTTCAAGGGGAGACACTGATACGGTTCCTCTGACCTCTTCTTCGAATACTAACTGACACTCGTGTGCCTCACCCTCCGATAGCATTCCCTCTGCGGGATTGACTCTATGTTCCCTTATAATCGAGACTGATCTGTCCTTGGGTATCAATACTGCTTCCCAAGCTGCCCTCCTTCTGTCTGATACAGCCTTCATTTTGCCTGTGTTTAGCAGGTTCACCACTGTGTATTGCGTGTGTAATATCAGCTGTCCTGACATAGTGACGGGCTCACATATCCGCACCGCCCATGCAGCGCAGTCGAGGGCCGCCATGCATCTCGCCATTCCTTTAGCCACGGGGGTTTGTTGGGTGGAGTAATAGGCAATTGGCCTCATATAACCCCCGTACTCTTGGGTGACTATGGCGTTATAGAAGTTCCCATCTATACTATAGTATATATGGAATGGTTTGACTATATTTGGTAATCCTAGTGCGGGTGCAGATGTCAGGCTTGCTTTTAATTTTGCATAAGCCTCGTCCTGCTCCGATTCCCATTCTATCTTATCAGTGGCGGGTCTCCCCCCCGCTTTAACTAACCGTTGAATCGGCTCTGCTTTCCCTGCAAAGTCTGATATAAAATTCCTGCATTAGTTAAACAGTCATAAGAACATAAAGAACATAAGAACATAAGAAATAGGAGCAAGAGTAGGCCAATCGGCCCCTCGAGCCTGCTCCACCATTCAATAAGATCATGGCTGATCTGATCCTAACCTCAAATCTTCTATCACTCTGCATCCACCCGAACCCATGTGATCTCCCGGGAGAGGCGAAAAACCAGATAAAGACCCAATGGCCAATTTGGGAGAAAAAAATCTGGGAAATTCCTCTCCGACCCATCTAGGCGATCGAAATTCTTCCAGGAGATCACTCTGTCCCTATATTTTCTACAGTACTTACCTTCTGTAAAGGCGATCTCCACCCCAGCCAGGAACAGGAATAAAACCATCTCCTGAAATCTAACAGAATTAGAACACAGTAGGAGCAGAACAAGGCTACACGGCCCCTGGGCCCGCTCCACTACCCACAGGGCCATGACCATTCCGAACCCAGACTCATGTCCAATTTCCTGCCCGCTCCCCGTAACCCTTTATTCCCTTTACTTCTAGGAAACTATCTATTTCTGTTTTAAATTTATTTAATGATGTAGCTTCCACATCAGAAGTCCCAACACTTTCCTCACTCCCCGGACAGTCACTGGCCTTGGCATGTCTTTTATGGCTGCCTTTTGTTCCTGCGGGAGTGCCTTATACCCCTGGCTCATTCCGTGCCCAAGATACTTTACTTTGGACAGTCCAACCTGTGCCTTTTTTGGAGTTCAATTTAAAGCCAGCTTTCTTAAGTGTCTGGAGGGTGGCTAGTAATGCTCCCATGTGTCCTTTGGCATCCTCTGATGCAATCATTATGTCATCAACATATTGGAGTAGGGCGCTCTAGTACTTTGATAGGTCTAACTCATCTAAGGCTTGACCCAGTACACGGTGGAATATATTTGGACTATTGTGGAACCCCTGCGGGACCCTGGTCCATGTGTACTGTCTATCCCCGACAGTAAAGGCGAATTTCCCTTGTGATTCTTCTGCCAATGGTGTGGACCAGAACCCGTTTGCTATATTCAAGACTGTAAATATTTTAAAGTCTGGTTTCAGACCATGAAATATCTTACTCAGTGCGGTCTACACAAATTTACACCAACCAATAAGTCTGGTTTAGTAGGTCATTTAACCTCAACAACAACAATTCAATCCAGATCAATTTTTTTTAACTAACCAGTGTCACTTGGAAAAGAAAGAAACCATAGCTTCATTTTCTTCCAGGCACATTGGCAACTGTGACTTCAAGACTGAAGCTTATCTTTTGTAAAACAATTAACAAACTTAAAACAACACACACTTGTCCATCATTCAAGACAAGTCTTCAAATGGTTAAACAGCTTTTAGCTCTCTGTACAAAAGAGTGGGTGGAGCTAAAACAAACACAACAGACATTTACTTTCAAAGACAGAAAACTTCCACATTTTTAACACATACTTTCACACAAACTGAGATTCCAGCATTCCTTTTAAGACGCCTTTCACTCAGCAAATCCTGGATTTTACTTGTTTTGTACAGAAACTGATATCATCTGTGTCGATAAAACTTTAAAATTTTTCCTTATTCACTTTCTTAAATTACTGGTACTCAGGTACAATTTTGGCACCTGTTTTTGGTCCAAATTCGAGTACGTCTACTCAACTCATGATATGCGCAAGCCACTAAAAATGATGGCTTTTTCTTCCTTTAATTTTGTTTCTTTAGCCCACCATTCTCTTTGTTTGGCCGGTTGCCAATCGTTTTTAACCATTTTGTCAATTAATCTTTTATTTTTGTCCGCTAAATAGCGTGTCAGAGACCCCACCGGTCCTCGCTCGAGTTTTTCACTTCCCGTGGTTAATTGTTGTCAGCGGTACGTCCCTTACTTTACTGTCGCAGAGTGAGACTGTACTTGCAACAATTTTGTTCTCGCGAATTGTTGTCAGAGGTATGCTTAGCACTATTTGCAACTCGAATTGTCAGAGGTATGCTTTAGACTTTTTCTCCAAAGTTAACGGACTACTTGCAACTCATACCACGCCTATACTTCCGCGCGTTTCATACTAACCCCAAGACCGCTTGACTTATCGATTCAAACCTTTTAGTTCTTTGATTCCAAAGGGGGCGGTGGACATGAGACAGTGTTGCCTTACCCTAACTGTACGTGGTATTTAAAAGCACTCACGTTTTTGGCTCAGCTTCACTCGCCCGTGCCTCCCGTCCGTGTGGATCCTGTTCGTGACGCCAATTGTTGTCAAGTATTTTAAACTAAAACTCGACACAAGGCTTTAGATTGATAGTCAAGTCGTCTTGATTGCACCGGTGGGGAAACAGTTTGCTCTGTCTTAGCCAGACCGTTCCAAATTGTTACAGAAAACACATCGGGGTCAATTTTAACTGAGCCGTGAGGCGGGCTTTGAGGCGTGTGGGGGGTTAAAAATCGCTAAAACTGGCGGGCGGGACCCCCCGCCTGGTTCCCGACCCCCCGCCTGGTTCCCGACCCCCCGCCTGGTTCCCGACCCCCCGCCTGGTTCCCGACCCCGAGCCATTTTAACCCAGGCGTGTCTGATGGTCCCGAATCAGTCCCACCTCCAACAGGCGGGACTGGTCTTTAAGGCCCTTAATCAGCAATAATTGGCCTTTCTAATGCCATTTTAACAGGCCCTTGCATTTTTAACCCTTTTCCCATGAAAAAGACACCTGTGGGGATCACGCCTGTGAAACCTGACGTGAGCACTATTGGCTTGCTGACTATCAGCTGCAAGTCAATCATTAAAGAGATTTGATCAGTCATCATTTGCAGGTGGCAGGACTTTGTTGTTTCAGGCCTGGGGCAACTTTTACCAGGCTTAACCATACCTGTGGAAGGTTGGAGCCTCACACACATCTCCAGTGTGAACTCCTGGGAAACCCCTCTCGCCACCCTCACTCAGGGCTTCCTCAGTGGAGGCATATGCCAGAGGCATGGGAGCCATTTTTCTCCTTCCCTTCTTGGCATTAGAGGAGCTCGAGCACCAGGCGCAGCAGCAGCAGAACCAGGAACAACAGCAGCACCAGCAACAGCAGCAGGAGCGACAGGCTGCTGCTCACCCACCTGAGGCAGCACATGCCAGAAGGGGCCAGAACATGGAAGCCCGTCGGCGCAGAAGATACCCCCCAAACAGGGTCTACAGACACAGGGTCAGCTACCTCAACATGACTGAGCAGCAGTGCCAAAGGCGGCTCCAACTTTCGCGAGAGGTAGTGACTGACATCTGCGCAATGATACAGCAAGACCTGCTGCCCAGAGGACCAGGTGGACACTCCTTACCAGTGGCCATCAAAGTCACCACCGCACTCAACTTTTTTGCCTCGGGCTCATTCCAGGGATCAGCAGCAGACATCAGCGGCATCTCCCAGGTGGCCGCACACACTTGCATCACGCAGGTAACCGATGCCCTCTTTGCCCTCGCGCACAATCACATCCATTTCACCAGGGATCGCGTAAATGTGACGGCGCAAGCGGTTGGATTAGCTCATCTGGCAGACTTTCCAAGGGTGCAGGGCGACATTGACTGCACACATGTGGCCCTTAGGGCACCCCATCGCAATCCAGGTATTTTTGTCAACCGCAAGGGCTTCCACTCCCTTAACGTTCAGCTGGTGTGTGACCACAAGAAGGAGATTTTGCATGTTTGTGCCAAGTACCCTGGCAGTTGCCATGACTCCTTCATACTGCACCAATCTAGTGTGCCTCCGCTATTCAGGCCACCAGACCAACTTCACGGATGGCTACTTGGAGACAAGGGCTATCCCCTGAGGACTTGGCTAATGACCCCACTGAGGAGGCCAGCCAACGAAGCTGAGGAGCGCTACAACTCCAGCCACATTTCCACCAGATCCATAATCGAGCAAACCATCGGTTTGCTGAAGATGCGCTTCAGATGCCTGGATAGATCAGGTGGAGCCCTACAGTACTCAGCAGCCAGGGTCTCCAGAATCGTCGTGGTTTGCTGTGCACTCCACAACATGGCACAGCGTCGTGGCTTGCAGATTCCTGAGGACCAAGTGGCTCCTCACATACCCTCCTCAGATGATGACGATGATGATGAGGAGGAGGAGGGCGAAAACGAGCATCCTGCAGAGGCCCATCAACCAGCGGCAGCGTTACACGAGAACATTGCTGCCCGGGATGCAAGGAACGCACTCATCCTGGCCAGATTTGCTTAGCCTAGTAAATCAAACCTTTTGCCTTGCAGCTTCTTACCTGAGCATTGACAATGGCCAAATCCTGCAGATACCAAGCTATTTGACCAGCATCCTGACAACTGCAAGTAATCCTAAGCCCTCAATGTGAAAGCCACATTCACGAAATGACACACGCCAGAACTGCAACAGTTGCCATCAGAATTTTTATGCACAAGAACCAACTGATGGCATTTTTACAATATACACAACATTTCACCCAAGTGACTACCCTTGTGACTACTTGTGCTTTATTTTCCTCTTATGCGTGCTCCTACGTAGTGGTTCCCCTGTGGCTTCAGCAGATGTGGAGGCCCCTTGCTCACTTTCCTGCTGCTCCTGTCTCGACACCTTTGGCGGGCATCCTCTGGGGCGGCGAGCGTGTGAGGGCTCGTCAACACTCTGCTGCTGCTGCGGCTGTGCAGGAGTTGAGACATCTATCTCACTTGGATGTGGACTCCGGCGGGGCTCTGACCGAGGGCTCTGCAGTGACATGGAAGTGTGAGCGCTTGGAGAGGAACTCCCACTTCCTTGAGGCCTGCCACCAACCTCCCTCTCATGGGTCAGCTCCCCCTCCGCGCCTGCAAGTGGCTTGAGAGCACCTTGCTGCACATCAGGGAGGTCATTGGGACCCATACCTGCAATGGCAGTCCCACTCAGAAGGACTTCCATGAAGGTCTGGTTTCTCTGTTCAATAGATGCCCATCGCTCTTCAAGAGATGTCATTCTATTCTGAACACTCACCATGTTTTCCATACCCTGGCGACTAACCTCCTCCATGGCCGTAGCCCTCCTCTCCTCTACCGTAGCCAGCCTTACCACAGAGGCAGCAATCATTTCCACATAGGTAGCCATCCTTTCCGTGTTGATGCGTTCATGCGCCACTGACTCCACAAAGGGTCTGCTCAAGTTCGCTATGGACTCCTCCATTCGCTCCACACTCGCAGTGACCCTGGAGACAAAACCTGCCAGAGACTCCTGCATCTGTGCATGGAGTTCCATCACCTCTGATCTTATGGATGGACCCAGAGGCAGAGGGTCGACATGCAGCTGAGCCGAGCTGGCAGAGTCCTGCGCCTTCCGACGACTCTCCACTGCTGTCCCTACAATCTGCTGATGCTCACTTGTGAGCTGTGATACACCAGGTGACAACACTACTCTATGTCCCGAAGATCCCCCTGAGGTGTGAGTGTCTGCGCTGGTGCTGGGTGCGCTTATTTCTGCTGACGCTGCGCCCTCAGAGGTTGCAGATTCCTCTGAGGAGTCTGGAAACTCAGGCTCTTCTTCCTGCACAGTGGAGACGGGGGCTCTCGACGGTCCTGTGGGGGAGTCAAGGAAAAAGTTAGAGATGTGATGCCAAGGTTACATGCACATTGCATTTTGCAGATGATCATAAGTCCATATGATGTAGCTTCAGAATCATTATCAGCGACTCATGCAATGTCAATGAGAGAGATGGAAACCTATTCTGTCACCAGCTTGCGGGGATGCACCTGTCTGTTCTTCCCCAACTTCCGCATCTGTATCAGCCCCAACAATCTCCAGGACGGCTTCCTCCCAGGGGGTGAGCTGGGCTAATGAGGGTGGCCCTCCTCCTGTCCTGGCTCGCTCTCTCCTGTTGTGAGCTCTCTTCTCCTGCAATGAGGGAGACAAGTGGAGCTTGAGTGAGAATGAGGGAGTGTAGAGATTGCATAGCATAGATACTTAGAAGGCGACAAAGATGGAGTGAGGTTGCAAGACCTGTGTGTTGTCAGTTGTGTTCAAAGCATCAGAGTGAGAGGGAGTGTGAGGGCTGCATGGTTGAATAGTTAGGTGAATGTGAGCATAGAGAGAGGGGGAATGGCTAAAGGTGCATGGATGTGAGTGTCAAGTGGGATGTGGAGGAAGAGATTGCTAAAGCTGAGTGCTGGTGAGGAAAGGCAATGGGGATCAGACTGAGGGTGATGGAAACTTCATACTTACTTTTCCAGTGCGATGAAGGTCATGGAATCTTTTCCTGCACTGCGTCCATGTGCGCCTTGTGAGCCCCAAGGAGTTGACTTCCCCAGCCACCTGTAGCCACACAGCCTTGGTCTGACTGGGAGGCCTCTTCCTCCCTGAAGAAGGGAACAGGACCTCCCTGTGGGCCCTAGCCCCATCCAACAATGCCTGCAGTGATGCCTCATCAAATTTAGGCGCAGCTCTTGCCCTCCCGCTGGCCATTGTTCCTGCAGGCTCCTGTGCCATCGTAAGGGGAAAGCTTGGAAGCCTGCAGAGGAAGCAAGGCTTGCTGTGGACCTTAAATGAAGCAGCAATGATGACGTCATCGGAGGGGACTTGCAGTTGGAAATCAATTGGCCAATTGAGTTAAAATTGCATCAATCTCACACATCCATTTAGATTTGTGTGGGAATCACGAAATTCGGGGAACCCGACAATTGCCCGCACCCGAGTTAAAATCAACCCCTACATTTTTATATACATTACAATAAGCATGGCCACCTCATGTTAAATTCATTCCTGCCTCTTGATTGGATCTTGGCCCACAGGCACGTTCACGGATTGGTTACGAATCTTAATATAAACATGTATAAGCTGCCTCTTCAATCAATCACTCAAACTGCTGAATGCTAATTAAAAGATACCTTGGAATGTAACCTAGGTAATAACGTTCTTACGGGCAGTTGAAATGCTGAATATCCTGTCTCCATTTAATTGTTTAATATCTCTCCAAAGGTCAGCTATCTTTGACCACATCTTTATGGATGTGGTCTTTCATGGAAGTCCCTGTCTTCCTTACACTATTCAGTGAAACTGCCAGCGATGTCAGTTTAACTTTTTCCCCACTGCAAAGATTACCAGATTGTTATCAAAGAAATGTAAAAATCTTACATTTAAAATAATAAATTTAGCCTTTAGGTGAATATTGTTTCTTCAAAAACAGCTCGAGTGGGTGTGTTTGAGGTATCAGTAAAATAACTGGCAGAGTGTGCAGACCGACAGAGGCCTGGGCCCAGGTCCATCTCCATCTATCTCTGTTCTCCAGCCCCTAGCCATGTCTCACCTCCTGACTCCCCAAAGCCTTTCTACCATCTACAAGGCACAAGTCAGGAGTGTGATGGAATACTCTCATTTTCTGGTTGGCAACCAGTAACTAGTGGGGTGCCACAGGGATCAGTGCTGGGGCCTCAACTATTTACAATCTATATTAATGACGTGGATGAAAGGACCGAGTGTACTTTAGCCAAATTTGCTGATGATACAAAGATAGGTGGGTTAGCAAGTTGTGAGGAGGACTACAAAATGCTGAGGTACAAAGGGATCTGGGGGTCCTAGTACATGAAACACAAAAAGTTAGCATGTAGGTACAGCAAGTAATTAGGAAGGCTAATGGACTGTTGGCCTTTATTGCAAGGGGTATGGAGTATAAAAGTAGGGAATTTTTGATGCAACTTTACAGGGTGCTGGTGAGACCACACCTGGAGTACTGCGTACAGTTGTGGTCTCCATATTTAAGGAAGGATGTATTTACATTGGAGGCAGTGCAGAGAAGGTTCACTAGGTTGATTCCTGGGATGAAGGGGTTGACGTATGACGAAAGGTTGAGCAGGTTGGGCCTACAGACATTGGAGTTCAGAAGAATGAGAGGTGATCTTATTGAAACATATAGGGGGAAAAATTGAGTCTTTGGGGCACTAACTTCGCCTTTTAGCACCCCAGAAAAATTAGCGCCCGAAATTGAGTCGTAGCGCCCCATGAGGGAAGCAGGGCACTACTGGAAGCACCCCGCCTCCCTCTTGGGGTGCAGCAAGGGAATATCACGGCGCTATGTGCTGCGGTATTGCAGGCCTTCCTCCCCTTATAGGGGACGGGCCTTGCGTAGCGAGGCCCGGGGTCCAGCTGGGCCACCGGCGATCCGAGTGCCTGCAAAAGAACCCAGCACTCGAGAAGTGCCGGGCTCATGGAGCACAGCCGGTACTGCGCCGGGGGGGGTGGTGGGTCAGGATTCCGGGGACGGGAGCGGAGGCAGGTGCTGGCAGGCGGCCAGCAACAAAAATGGCCGCCCAGCACCTCGCCTTTAAGTAGCGCCGCCCCGGCCGCAGGTAGGCCTCCCTGACCCAGTCAGACATAGCGTCTGGCGGTAAGTCAGGGGGGCGCTACCGAAGATCACGGCCGGGATGCGAGCGGGGTGCTGCACACGATGACGATCTCATCGCCGGCGTGCTGCGCCCCGGGGTGCTAGCAGTTACCGCCGGTGCTAACCTCCCGCTGAATTTCACAGGAGGCATTGGCAGCGCCGTGCCCAGGCACTAGCTGCTTTGCGCCCCGTTAGGGCACTAACAGGAGGTGCAAAGCAACCTAATTTTTCCCCCATAAGATTCTGAGGGGGATTGACAGGGTGGATGCTGAGAGGATGTGTCCCCTAGTGGGGGAATCTAGAACTAGGGGGCATAGTTTCAGAATAAGCGGTCGCCCATTTAAGACGGAGATGAGGAGGAACTTCTCCTCTCAGAGGGTCGTGAATCTTTGGAATTCTCTACCCCAGAGAGCTGTGGAGGCGGAGTCAGTGAATATATTCACGGTGGAGATTGACAGACATTTGAACTACAAGGGAGTCAAGGGGTATGGGGAGAGAGCGGGAAAGTGGTGTTGAGGCCAAGATTGGATCAGCCATGATCTTATTGAATGGCGGAGCAGGCTCGAGGGGCCGATTGGCCGACTCCTGCTCCTGTTTCTTATGTTCTTATGTTCTCTCCACTTGCCTGGATGAGTGCAGCTCCAACAACACTCAAGAAGCTCGACACCATCCAGGACAAAGCAGCCCGCTTGATTGGCCCCCCATCCACCACCTTAAACATTCACTCCCTCCACCACCATCGTACTGTGGCTGCAGTGTGTACCAGCTACAAGATGCACTGCAGCAACTCGCCAAGGCTTCTTCGGCAGCACCTCCCAAACCCGCGACCTCTTCCACCTAGAAGGACAAGGGCAGCAGGCGCATGGGAACACCACCACCTCCAAGTTCCCCTCCAAGTCACACACCATCCTGACTTGGAAATATATCACCGATCCTTCATCGTCACTGGGTCAAAATCCTGGCAGTCCCTCCCTAACAGCACTGTAGGAGCACCTTCACCACACGGACTGCAGCAGTTCAGGAAGGCGGCTCACCACCACCTTCTCAAGAACAGTTAGGGATGGGCAATAAATGCAGGTCTCGCCAGCGACACCCACATCCCAGGAAAGAATAAAAAAAAGTCCAATACACACTGACACAGACACACACACACAGAAAACACACACACAGATACCCACACTGACACACACACACACACAAAACATGCACATACACACACACATACAGGTACACACGCGTACACACAGACACAAAGACAGACACACAGATACACACACTGGGAGGGTAAGGAGTACTGGTTCACTGAATTACTAGGCACCACTAGACCTGGGGGAATGTGCCAGGAGGTGACCTCAGCAATTGCAAATAAGATGCAAAGTATCTCCTCAACACATATGCCGATTGCTAAATGCTCCAACCTCTCCCAAATAATAGGCAAATTTCTGAGTCTAACTATCAACTGACAGTAGACTAAAGACAAGAGAACCATACAGAAAAAATAATTCCATTACAACACAGGAGGTTAAGTGGGAATCTTATCAGATAAAACAGGATTAATTATTTCCACTGGTCTGTGACTCAATAAATATAGAGTACTTACATTTAAACACAACATCAAAACAACAAAGTGGGGAGAATTTTTTAATACAGAGGGTTGTTAGAACATGCAGTCCCCTGTCAGAAACAGTGGTGGAAGGAGCAGGAGTAGGCCATTCAGCCCCTCGAGCCCATTCTGCCATTCAATGAGATCGTGGCTTAAAAGGGAAGTGGATAAATATTTGAAGAAGAAACATTTGAAAGGGTGCGGGGAGAGGTCAGGGGAGTAGGACTGATTGAATCGTTCTCTCAGTGAGCTGGCACAGGCGCGATGGGCTGAATGGGCTTTCTATCTAGAGGACTAGAATACAAGGGGGTAGAAGTTATGCTGCAGCTGTACAAAGCCCAAGTAAGCCCACAGCTGGAGCACTGGGAGCAGTTCTGGGCACCACACCTTAGCAAGGATATATTGGCCTTGGAGGGAGTGCAGCGTAGATTTACCAGAATGAGGACTCCAAGGGTTAAATTACGAGGCGAGATTATACAAACTAGCGAAACTGATGGGGTAAATAGAGAGAAACTATTTCCGCTGGTTGGGGAGACTAGGACTAGGGGGCAGAGTCTAAAAATTAGAGCCAGATCTTTCAGGAGTGAAATTAGGAAAGATTTCTACAGACTAAAGGTGGCAGAGGTTTGGAACTCTTTTCAGCAAATGGCAATTGATGCTGGATCAATTGTTAATTTTTAATTTCAGATTGATAGATTTTTGTTAACCAAAGGTATTAAGTCATATGAGCCAAAGGCGGGTATATGGAGTTAGGTCGCAGATCAGCCATGATCTCATTGAATGGTGGAACAGGCTCGAGGGGCTGAATGGCCGACTCCTGTTCCTATGTAAAACTCTGTCAATCTACATCTGAAATAAGGTGCAGCCAGGAACTCTCAAACATGGAGAAGATAAATATTGTTGAAAGAGCTGCTGGGTTAACATGGTCGGGTGGTGTAGTGGCCATGTTACTTGACTAGTAATCCAGAGAATGCAAGTTCAAATCCCACGATGGCAGTTCAAGAATGTCAATTCAGTTTTTAAAAATCTCGAAGTGAAAAGCTGAGATCAATAAAAGTGACCATTGTTGTAAAATCCCAACTGGTTCACTAATGTCCTTTAGGGAAGGAAACCTGCCGTCCTTACCTGGTTTGGCCTGTATGTGACTTCAGTCCCACACCAATGTGGTTGACTCTTAACTGCCCTCTGAAGTGGCCAAGCAAGTCATTCAGTTGCCACCACCTTCTCAGAGCAGTAGATAAATGCCAGCCTTCGCAGCAATGCCCACTTCCTGAGATTGAGTTAAAGAGAAAACACCGATTGTAGCAACTGTCACAGCTAGGAGTGTAGCTTCCTGTATGGAGATAACAGCACATCTCACTGACAGCTGAAGATAATTAAGTTGAAACTTCCTCTCAACGCTGGGACTCGTGAACTGGAACTTGCTCCTGACTGAACTTCCCACACGACAATTCCTGAACTTTGGCATCTTGTCTGCAGCAGTTTTCCAAGATGCCGAACAGGACTCACTATTGGGGCACAGATACTTTAAGACGTGTTGCACTGTTGCTGTATGGGACCACACTAAGGGGCCATAACTCCATAGTCGGCATATCCCAGCATAAGCATTGGGACGTGCGAATCGTGGATCCCCAGCGGTGACCCACCAAAGTTCACGGGGTCAGAGGGAAGCCCCTTTACCTCAATGCCACCAGCAGACGCTCATGGCCCGCAGCTAGGATGGCCCGCCTTGCTCTAGAAACCTCAGACTGTGGCAGATGAGTGGGCACCTGGGTGGGGGAGGGATCCCACTCCAGGTATTTCAGCACATAATCTGGGCTAACACTTCAGTGCGATACTGAAGGAGCGCTGCACTGTCGGAGGTGCTGCTTTTTGGATAAACCGAGGCCCTGTCTACCCTCTCTGGTGAGCAGGGGCATTCTCCCCGGTGTCCTGGTCAATATTTCTCCCTCAACCAACAGCACTAAAACATGGGAGCTTGCTGTGTGCAAAATGGCAGCCGTGTTTCCTACATTAGAATAGTGACTGCGCTTCAAAAAAGTACTTCATTGGCTGTAAAGCGTTCTGGGATGTCCTGAGGTTGTGAGCCCCGGGATCATTCAGGCGAATCTGCGGTGCACCCTCTCCAAGGCCTTCCTGAGGGGAGGTGTCCAAAACTGAACAGATGGGATCTGACCAAGGCTCTGCACAACTGAAGTATAAACTTAATTGTGAGTCAATTGAGATGTGTCGGGCCATCTGCAGCACTTACTGCAGTCTGGGTTACTATCCATACCATAATAGTCACAGTCATTGCCTGGGCCTCCTCCCTGCTGATGTCATCCCCAAGCTCCGCCTCCTTGTAGTCAAGGCCCACCGTGCTTTCCAGAGAGTTTACTAGTTGTGAGTCCGACGCTCCTTCCTGTTAAAAGCATTCTCTCCTCATTCCCTTTGCTTCACACACTGTCTACTGTTGCCAACTCTGGGTGGACATATTCCTGGAGGTGTCATCACATGACCTGCTGCCTCCAACTGCCCCGCCCCGCAAGCCCGCCATTGGTCGCCCATCCTCACCCCGCCTCCCAACAGCCAATCGGAAAGCAAATAGACTCTTCTTTCCCCGATTGGATGATTCTTCATTCTCGGTCGAACAGCTCATTTTCCCCACCACCGATATTTTTTTAACTGATAAACAAAAGTGTCCAAAGAAAACAAAAATTAAAACACCATTTTAAGGTCCTTTTATGATTTTTCTCTGGGGTTTGCCGCGAAGCAGTGTCCTGGGGATTAATCTTTAATTCCTGGAGGCTCCAGGAGGGTTGACAACTCCAACACTGTCCGCAGCCGGGAGCCGCGCTTCCTGCTCCCAGGCATCTGTGATGCCGATTTGGTGAGGAGTGGGGGGGAAGGTGAGAAGTGGGGGGGGAGGAGGGGAGGGGGGGAGGTGAGAAGTGGGGGAGGTGAGGAGTGGGGGGGGGAGGAGTGGGGGGGTGAGGAGTGAGGATGACAACAGAGAAGGTCCTAGACTTAGGTAGCAGTGGGGAAATTAAAAACCAGAGCGTGTCAGGAAGGGGCAGAAGGTATGGAGTAAAAGGTAAAGTAATAAAAAGGGCAAAAGCAGGAACTAAGTGTCACAAAACATATTTGAAAGTTCTCTATCTGAATGCACGTAGCATTCGTAACAAAATAGACGAGTTAATGGCACAAATAACCACATATGGGTATGATCTTGTGGCCATTACAGAAACATGGCTGCAGGGTGACAATGCCTGGGAATTAAACATACCAGGTTATTTAATGATCAGGAAGGACAGGCAGGAAGGAAGGGGAGGTGGGGTGGCTATGTTAATAAAGGAAGGAATCACTGTAATACAGAGAAATGATATTGGGTCAAAAGATCAGGATAATGAAACAGTTTGGGTGGAGGTAAGGAATAATAAGGGGAAAAAAACACTAGTGGGCGTAGTCTATAGGCCTCCGAACAGTTGCAACTCTGTTGGACGGAGTATCAATCAGGAAATAGTTGAGGCTTGTAATAAGGGAACATCTATAATTATGGGAGATTTTAACTATCATATTAATTGGACAAATCAAATTGGGCAGGGCTGCCTTGAGGATGAGTTCATTGAGTGTATTAGGGATGGGTTTCTTGAGCAGTATGTAACTGAACCGACCAGGGGGCAAGCAACCTTAGATCTGGTCCTGTGTAACGAGACAGGATTAATTAAAAATGTCCAAGTAAAGGATCCCCTTGGAATGAGTGACCATAACATGTTTAAATTCCATATTCAATTAGAGGGTGAGAAGGTTGGATCTCAAACAAGCGTGCTAAGCTCGAATAAAGGAGACTATGAAGGTATGAGAGCGGAATTGAGTAGAGTGGATTGGGAAAATAGATTAAAGGGTAAGACGATACATGATCAGTGGTGTACATTTAAGGAGTTATTTTACAACTTCCAAAAAAAATATATTCCACTGAGGAGAAAAGGGTGTAAAAGAAAAGACAGCCATCCGTGGCTAAGTAAAGAAATTAAGGATAGTATTCGACTAAAAACAAGGGCATATAAGGTAGCCAAATCTAGTGGGAGGATAGAGGATTGGGAAAACTTTAAAAGACAGCAAAAAATAACAAAAAGATTGATTAAGAAAGGGAAGATAGATTATGAAAGTAAATTAGCAAAAAATATAAAAACAGATAGTGAGAGTTTTTATAGTTATATAAAAAGAAAAAGGGTGGCTAAAGTAAATATTGGTCCCTTAGAGGATGAGACCAGGAAATTAATGGTGGGAAATATGGAGATGGCAAAAACACTGAATGAATATTTTGTATCAGTCTTTACAGTAGAGGACACTAAGAATATCCCAACACTGGACAAACAGGGGGCTAAAGGGGGGGAGGAGCTAAACACGATCAAAATCACTAAGGAAGTGGTACTCGGTAAAATAATGGGACTCAAGGCGGATAAATCACCTGGACCTGATGGCTTACATCCTAGGGTCTTGAGGGAAGTGGCGGTAGGGATTGTGGATGCATTGGTAATAATTTTCCAAAACTCCCTGGACTCAGCAAAGGTCCCGGCAGACTGGAAAACTGCTAATGTAACACCCTTATTTAAAAAGGGCAGTAGACAGAAAGCTGGAAACTATAGACCGGTTAGCCTACCATCTGTGGTAGGTAAAATTTTGGAGTCCATTATTAAGGAGACAGTAATAGGACATTTGGATAATCATAATTTAATAGGACAAAGTCAGCATGGTTTTATGAAGGGGAAGTCATGTTTGACAAATTTGCTGGAGTTCTTTGAGGAAGTAACATACAGGGTGGATAAAGGGGAACCAGTGGACGTAGTGTATTTAGACTTCCAAAAGGCATTTGACAAGGTGCCACACAAAAGGTTATTGCTTAAGATAAAAAATCACGGGATTGGGGGTAATATTCTGGCATGGATAGAGGATTGGCTATCTAACAGAAGGCAGAGAGCTGGGATAAATGGTTCATTCTCAGACTGGCAATCAGTAACTAGTGGTGTTCCGCAGGGGTCAGTGCTGGGTCCCCAACTCTTTACAATCTATATTAACGATTTGGAGGAGGGGACCGAGTGTAACATATCAAAGTTTGCAGATGATAGTAAGATGGGAGGGAAAGTAGTGAGTGAGGAGGATATAAAAAACCTGCAAGGGGACATAGACAGGCTAAGTAAGTGGGCAGAGATTTGGCAGATGGAATACAATACTGGAAAGTGTGAGGTTATGCACTTTGGCAGGAAAAATCGTAGAGCAAGTTATTATCTTAATGGCAAGAAACTGGAAAGTACTGAAGTACAAAGGGATCTGGGGGTCCTGGTGCACGAAACTCAAAAGGTTAGTATACAGGTGCAGCAAGTGATTAAGAAGGCCAATGGAATGTTGGCGTTCATTGCTAGAGGGATAGAATATAAAAATAGGGAGGTATTGCTTCAGTTGTACAAGGTATTGGTGAGGCCGCACCTGGAATACTGCGTACAGTTTTGGTGTCCATACTTAAGAAAAGACATACTTGCTCTCGAGTCAGTACAAAGAAGGTTCACTCGGTTAATCCTGGGGATGAGGGGATGGACATATGAGGAGAGGTTGAGTAGATTGGGACTCTACTCATTGGAGTTCAGAAGAATGAGAGGCGATCTTATTGAAACATATAAGATTGTGAAGGGGTTTGATCGGGTGGATGCGGGGAGGATGTTCCCGATGATCGGTGAAACTAGAACTAGGGGGCATAGTCTTAGAATAAGGGGCTGCTCTTTCAAAACTGAGATGAGGAGGAACTACTTCACTCAGAGGGCGGTAGGTCCATGGAATATGCTGCCCCAAAAAGCTGTAGAAGCTACATCATTACATAAATTTAAAACAGAAATAGACAGTTTCCTAGAAGTAAAGGGAATTAAAGGTTACGGAGATCGGGCAGGAATTTGGACATGAGTCTAGGTTCGGATCGGACATGGCCCTGTGAGTAGCGGAGCGGGCCCAGGGGCCGTGTAGCCTGATCCTGCTCCTATTTCGTGTGTCTAATTCTGTTAGATTCAGGAGATGGTTCTGTGATAGTAGATTGGCGGTTAGGATCAGATCAGCCATGATCTTATTGAATGGCGGAGCAGGCTCGAGGGGCCGATTGGCCTACTCCTGCTCCTATTTCTTATCTTATGAGTGGGGGGAGGAGTGGTGGGGAGGAGTGGGGGGGGGAGGAGTGGGGGGGAGGTGAGGGGAGAGGTGAGGAGTGGGGGGGAGGAGTGGTGGGAGGGGAGGAGTGGGGGGAGGAGTAGGGGGAGGGGAGGAGTGGGGGGTTGGCGTGGCGGGGGGGTGAGGTGAGGAGTGGGGGGGAGGAGAGGAGGAGGTGAGTGGGGGGGAGGGGAGGTGTGGGGGGAGGAGTGGGGGGAGGTGAGGTGTGGGGGGGAGGAGTGGGGGGAGGGAGGAGTGGGGGAGGGGAGGAGTGGGGGGGAGGAGAGGGGGAGGAGGTGAGTGGGGGGGAGGGGAGGTGTGGGGGGGAGGAGTGGGGGGAGGGGAGGAGTGGGGGGGTGGAGTGGGGGGGAGGTGAGTGGAGGGGAGGAGTGGGGGCAGGGGAGGAGTGGGGGGGTAGGTGAGGGAGGAGGTGAGGAGTGGGGAGGAGTGGGGGGTGGAATGGGGGGGAGGTGAGGGGAAGGAGGTCAGTGGGGGGGAGGGGAGGGTGAGGAGTGGGGGAGGGGAGGAGTGGGGGGCGGAGCGGAGTGGGGGGAGGGTGAGGAGTGGGGGGAGAGGAGGTGGGGAGGGGGCGGAGTGGGGGGGAGGTGAGGAGTGGGGGGAGGTGAGTGGGGGGGAGGAGTGGAGGGGACGAGTGGGGGGGAGGAGTGGGGGGAGGAGTGGGGAGAGGGGAGGAGTGGGGGGGAGGTGAGGAGTAGGGGGGAGGAGTGAGGAGGTGGAGTGGGGGGGAGGTGAGGGGGAGGAGGTGAGTGGGGGGGAGGAGGTGAGGAGTGGGGGGGAGGAGGTGAGGAGTGGGGGGGGAGGGGGAGGAGTGGGGGAGGGGAGGAGTGGGGGGGAGGGTGAGGATTGGGGGGAGAGGTGAGGAGTGGGGAGGTGGCGGAGTGGGGGGAGGTGAGGAGTGGGGGGGAGGTGAGGAGTGGTGGGGAGTTGGGGGAGGAGTGGGGGTGAGGGGGAGGTGAGGAGTGGGGGGTGAGGAGTGGGGGAGGTGGGGAGTGAGGGGGGGTGAGGAGTGGGGGAGGTGAGGAGTGGGGGAGGTGCGGCGTGGGGGGGAGTGAGGAGTGCGGGGGAGGTGAGGAGTGGCCATAATTTATGAAATAAACATTAATAAATAGCACAACTCTTGTGGTGCTTATAAGAGCCAGGATTCTATATATAGACGCGGTAAGCAGCCTGTTTGAATGAGATTGGACACAAAAGAGGCAGAATCACATCAGTCGCCTGTTTTACAGTGAATTTACTGCACACAAACAGGCCATTCTGACTAACTGTTCAATGCCGGTGTTTATGCTCCCCACGAGCCTCCCCCCAGATAGCAAGTTCCACATTCTAACCACCTCACCCACCGCTGACTTCAGTATGAATCAAAATCGGGCGTGGTGTAAATAGGGCGCCTGATTTGCGTCCCCGGCCATGGGCAGTTTCCCCGCCCGTGTCCAGTTTCCCCGCCCGTGTCCAGTTTCCCCGCCGTGTCTAGTTTCCCCGCCCGTGTCCAGTTAGTTTCCCCGCCCGTGTCCAGTTAGTTTCCCCGCCCCTGTCCAGTTAGTTTCCCCGCCCGTGTCCAGTTAGTTTCCCCGCCCCTGTCCAGTTTCCCCGCCCGTGTCCAATTTCCCCGCCCATGTCCAGTTTCCCCGCCCGTGTCCAGTTAGTTTCCCCGCCCGTGTCCAGTTAGTTTCCCCGCCCGTGTCCAGTTAGTTTCCCCGCCCGTGTCCAGTTAGTTTCCCCGCCCGTGTCCAGTTAGTTTCCCCGCCCGTGTCCAGTTAGTTTCACCACCCGTGTCCAGTTAGTTTCCCCGCCGATGTCCAGTTTCCCGCCGTGTCCAGTTTCCCCGCCCGTGTCCGGTTTCCCCGCCCGTGTCCAGTTTCCCCGCCGTGTCCGGTTTCCCCGCCCGTGTCCGGTTTCCCCGCCCGTGTCCGGTTTCCCCGCCGTGTCCTGTTTCCCCGCCCGTGTCCAGTTTCCCCGCCCGTGTCCAGTTTCCCCACCCATGTACAGTTTCCCTGTCCATATCCAGTTTCCCCGCCCATGTCTGCGCTGTAACTGCAGCCCCAGCGAATACTGATCCACCCCATGATACTCCCTTCCAGTAGTGTTACTTTGAGTGGCAGGATGCTGCTCTCCCCCGCACTATGGGGCGATGGGGCGGTTGGGAACGTTTACGTTGAGATTGTGTGTGGCTCGGGTGTGACTGGAATTGCTGGGGTAACACTTTGTGCACCCTGTGTGTTGGGCAGATCCGTGTTCTTGTGTCTCCACATCTGTACGGTGCTCGGCGGTGGGGGCGATATTTAAATGATGATTAAACTGTGTGCTTGTTTTGTCAATAAAGATTCTAACAGAACGCTCTTAAACAGGACGGCGCAGAAGTCGATGCCTCCGACATTGGAAATGAATCATAGCGTCCTTTCTTTGTCTGACCTGCTTCTTGCTACTTAACAGGAAGACTATTATTCCAGTTTCGTGCAATAATGAAGCTGTTGGCGGAACGCCCTCTGTAACAAATCTTTGAAATTCCCTTCATTTAATGTTTACATGAAGCTGCTAATATCAGCCAGAAGTGGAGCTAATGTCGAACTGATTCTCAGAGATTCACAGTGGGTCATTGTTCCCCACCAAGAACTTTCTAAATGACTTCTTTTAAATGCCTTTTCTCTCCTGCTCTTCCTTCATCTCCCTGAGCCGCGAACCATCCCTGGGGCAGAGAGTTACATCGAATTTACATCACAGAAACAGGCCTTTCAGTCCAGCTGGTCCGTGCCGGTGTTTATGCTCCACATGAGCCTCCTCCCACCACTACCTCATCTAACCCTGGTCAGCACATCCATCTATTCCTATCCTCCTCATGTGCTTCTCTAGCTTCTCCTTAACTGTTGGTATGCCTGTTGCTATGCTATCCGCCTCAACCACTCCACATGATAGCAACTTCCACATTCTCACCACGCTCTGAATAAAGAAGTTCCTCCAAAATTCATGATTGAATTTTCTAGTGACTACCTTGTATTTATGGCCCTGAGTTTTGGTCTGTCCCCACAAGTGGGAACATCTTCTCTCCGCCTACCTTCTCGAACCCCTTCATAATTTTAAAATCCTCTGTCAGGTCATCCCTCAGTCTTCTCTTTTCTATATAAAAGAGCCCGAGCCTGCTCAGTCGTTCCTGATGGTTATAAACTCTCAGTTCTGCTTACCCACCTTGTAAATCTCTTTTTGCACCTTCTCTACTGTGTCCTTTTTGTAATATTGAGACCCAAACTGTGCACAGTAACTCTGAGGCAGATGGGGTTTGAGCCAATCCCCAGCCTGTGCCAAGGCCTGTTAACCATTAGTTAGGATACTATTGAGAGTTGTTCCCGTCGATGCTTCCTCTGAGCTCCAGCCCAAGGACCTGACCCAGTGATATCATAACTGGGGTGGCTGATACGGGGGAGAAGCATTGCTCAGTGGTGCTCCCCACTGGTGGTCCAAAGCTCTGCAGCATCGTGCCAATGACGTGTTTTTAGAATTTGCTGACTTCGTCAAGACTGGGCTGATAGAATCTCTGTAAAGCTAATAAGAGCAGCGTTTACCAGTTAAAGGGGCAGGATCTCTTCATCAGAGACTTTCAGACAGGCCCAGCTACCAGTTAAAGGGGCAGTGTCACCTCATCAGGGACTTCAGATAGGCCCAGCTACCAGTTAAAGGGGCAGTGTCACCTCAGCAGCGAGCTGTCAGCTAGGCCCAGCTTTTACCAGTTAAAGGGATAGTGTCACCTCATCATGGAGCTGTCAGACAGGCCCAGATCCTTGAACAGGCCTTTGCAAAGTTCAGCCGCTAAACTGCCAAGTTGACCACCAGATAAAGTCAGCACTGAGGGGCCTCCAGCAGCGTAAGCATTCCATCGACACTGGGCATCTAATGGCTGCTGGTGGAACATTGCTGTGCTCAAGATGGCCGCTGCGTTTGTCTACATAACAAAGAAGACGTATTTCAAAATAATTTCTTGTTTGTAAAGCGTTTGAAAGGTATTCATGAAGTTCTTTCTTTCTTATTTATCACCTTGGGATTGGTGGCATAGTGGTTATGTTACTAGATTACTAATCCTGAGGCCTCAACTATTGATCCAGTGATATGAGTTCAAATCCCAGCTATGATAGCTGGGGAATTTAAATTCAGTTAGTTAAATAAATCTGAAATAAAAAGCTAGTATTAATAATGGGGATGATTAAACTACTGAATTGTCATAAAAACCCTTCAGTTTTCCCAATATTTAATTGGAGAAAATCTCTGTTCATCCAGTACTGGATGTCAGACAAGCAGTGTGTCAATTTAGAGACGGTGGAGGGGTCGAGAGAAGTGGTGGTGAGGCAGAGCTGGGTGTCCTCAGCGTACATGTGGAAACTGATGCTGTGTTTTCAGATGATGTCGCCAAGGGGCAGCATGTAAATGAGAAATAGGAGGGGGCAAGGATAGATCCTTGCTAATAATCTATTATGTGGTACTTCATCAAACTCCTTTTGAGGGTAGTACCGTTAACCGTACGGTTAACAGTCATCAACTCTCTCTGTTACATCATCAAAGAACTCAATCAAGTTAGTCAAACAGACGCTGGCTGTCAATTATTAACCCACATTTTTCCAAGTGACATTTAATTTTGTATCGGATTACTGTCTCTAAAGGTTCTCTCACTACCGACATTAGGCTGACTGGCCTGTAGTTACTGAGTTTATCCCTCTCCCATTTGTTGAACAGGGGTGTAAGATTTGCAACCCTCCAGTCTGGTACGGTAGCATTGTGGGTATATTACTGGACTAGCAACCCAGAGACCTGCATTAATGATCCCACCACGGCAGCTGGGGAATTTAAATTCAATTCATTAAATTAATCTGGAATTAAAAGCTAGTTTCAGTAATGGTGAACATGAAACTATTGGATTATCGTAAAAACCCATCTGGTTCACGAATGTCCTTCAGGGAAGAAAATCTGCCGTCCTTACCCGGTCTGGTCTATATGTGACTCCAGACCCACAGCAATCTGGTTGAATTTTAACTGCCCTCTGAAATGGCCTAGCGAGCCACTCAAGGGCAATTAGGGGCAATAAATGCTGGCCTAGCCAGCGACGCACACATCCCGTGAACAAATAAAAAAAATCTACCATAGACCCAGCAATAGTGACCTTTCAACATCCATCTAGATATTAAAAACACAGTGGGGTAATTTTAACTTTTCATGATTGTGTACAACGGCTGATATTGCATTGGCTGTCCATGATACGCTGCTCCCAATTCTCAATTCCACTGAAGTGAATGGATAGGAAATTGGGCCGAGGTGTGTAATGGGCGTCTGATCCACTATCACCTGTTGTACACTATGGCCAAGTGTTAGAATTACCCCCTGTGTATGCATTTGTACAGCGTCTTTAATGTAGGAAAACATTTAGAATGGGAAACCTGCATGTAAACATTTGCCTGTAACGCTGTAAGAATATAAGAACATAAGAAATAGGAGCGGGAATAGGCCATTCGGCCCCTCAAGCCTGCTTTGCCATTCAATAAGATCATGGCTGATCATCGACCTCAACTCCACTTTCCTGCCCGCTCCCCATAACCCTTCACTCCCCTGTTTTTCAAAAATCTGTCTACCTCCGTCTTGAAGATATTCAATGACCCAGCCTCCACAGCTCCCTGGGGCAGAGAATTCCACAGATTCACGACCCTCAGAGAGAAGAAATTCCTCCTCATCTTCGTTTTAAATGGGTGACCCCTTATTCTGAAACTATGCCCCCTCGTTCTAGGTTTCCCCACGAGGGGAAACATCCTCCCTGCATCTACCCTGTCGAGCCCCCTCAGAAAATTATAGTTTTCAATAAGATCACCTCTCAGTCTTCTAAATTCCAATGAGTATAGGCCCAACCTTTCCTCATAAGAAAACCCTTTCAACTCAGGAATTAACCTCGTGAATCGTCTCTGAACTGCCTCCAATGCAAGTACATCCTTCCTTAAATGTTATCCCAATCAATTTTTCTCTCCTCCCCTTCCCTCCTTGAAGGCAGTCTTTTTCACATCCTGGAGCACAGTTCATGAGCCCCGCTCCAGTGTATCACCAAGTAGCCAACCGGGGAGGGGCACCACAGTAAATTCTGTCATTGCCCCACAATCCATGCACGTCCACGGACCGCTGGATGGCAACCAGGAATGGCTCGCTTCCTAGCTCAACGGCACCCGGAGAGGTCAGTACCTGTCAAAGCGTGCTCCCACTTTATGACATAAGGTGGGACCGCTGCGAAACGGACCTGTGCACCCCCTTGAATGATCCCAATGTTCTCCACCCAGTACACCAGTGCGGGTCGGGCTCTTCCACCCATGACCGGCATCCTCACTACTATCCCCATGATAGTGTGATTGGAACGTCCACAATCCACTGGGACAGGGTAGGCTTCAGAGGCTAGGCGAAGCTGACACGGGCTCAGTGAATTACTAAATGGGTGGAGGGCTGCGAGGTGCTTGTTGCTAATCCAGGAGGGGACTAAACCTTGTTTCAAATCCTCCAGGTTGCTGCGTCCCTCGCCCAGCAGGCACCTCAAAGCACTGGAGAGGTACCACCAACGCTGCCTCCGCAAGATCCTGGAAATCCATTGGCAGGATAGGCGCACCAACGTCAGTGTTCTTGCTCAGGCCAACATCCCCAGCATCGAAGCTCTGACCACGCTCAATCAGCTCCGATGGACGGGTCACATTGTTCGCATGCCCGATTCGAGACTCCCAAAACAAGCGCTCTACTCGGAACCCCGACACGGCAAGAGAGCCCCTGGTGGGCAGAGAAAACGCTTCAAGGACACCCTCAAAGCCTCCTTGAAAAAGTGTAACATCCCCATCGACACCTGGGAATCCCTGGCCCAAGACCACACAAAGTGGAGGAGAAGCATCCGGGAAGGGGCCGAACACCTCGAGCCTCTTCGCCGGGAGCAAGCGGAAGCCAAGCACAAGCAGCGCAAGGAGCGCATGTCAACCCAAGCACCCCACCCACCCGCCCCTTCAACCACTGTCTGCCCCACCTGTGACAGAGACTGTAGCTCCCGCATTGGACTCATCAGTCACCTGAGAACTCATTTTTAATGTGGAAGCAAGTCATCCTCGGTTCTGAGGGACTGCCTAAGAAGAAGAAGAAGCTGCTCAAGAGCACTGAGGCCAACGCTACGATCTCAGCAGGGCCGTAACTGGCCTGCGCGACTCAGTACCACACCAGCCTGTGCGCTATATACCAACGGAGCCCCATAAGAAGGAACAGTGTGGGAGTAGGCTGCGGCCTGCTGGTGTCAAGCCAGCAGTATCCCATCTGTCTTCCTGCACGTCCGGTTATAAATTACAGAAAGAATCAGCAGCCTCGAAACCACAAATGTGCAGCGACAGTTTGTCTTCAGAGCAGCTGCAGTTGACATGGCCAAACTCAGCGGGACCCACTGTGGTAAACCACTGTATTGTATATTGCCACCTCTGGGTGGCGCTGTGTATGGAGGCATGCCTCAGCTGACTCCACCCACCACTGTGTGGGTTTCGTTCAGACTTGTTCAGTCACTCACGAAGAAGCATGGTCTCTTCTTAGCTAATAAAAGCCTTATTCATCTCTTCTTTCGACTCATCATCTCTTCTTCGACTCATCACCTTTTATGAAGTAATTGATAAGCGTATCAATTTTATTAGCTAAAAGTTAAATGGCGACACCTGAGGAGCAACAACAGCAACGGATACAGCAGACATTGCTGAGAGCCCTCAGACCACCACGCCTGGACCTCGACCCTCAAGATGTGGGTGCATCAGCCAAGTTTGAACACTGGCTGAGCTGCTTTGAATCCTTCCTCGCAATCTCACAGGTTACAGAGGAGGATCACAAACTGAAAATTTTGACCGCCCAGGTGAGCCATCAAGTATATATGCTAATCCGGGACTCTAATACGTACGTGGCGGCCCTCGAGCTACTAAAAGGGCAATATACGCGCCCAGTGAACACAATTTACGCCCGACACCTCTTGGGATCCCGCAGGCAGCAACCGGGAGAATCGGTAGGGGCATTTGCACGGGCGCTACTGGCACTCTGCAGAGACTGCGATTGTAAAGCGGTAACGGCTGTGGAGCACGCGCAGGGACTCGCCTGTGATGCCTTCGTCAGGGGCCTCCAGTCAGACCACACCCGGCAGAGACTGCTAGAAAGCAAGGAACCCGACCTGAAGACGGCCATTGCCCTTGCGCTCTCGTTAGAGGAGGCCCACCGAAACCTCGAGGCATACCCCCGTAACGGCGCCGAGACATGGCAATCGAAACCGTGGGACACGGGACCGCCGCCCCCGGCACCAACCGCTGCAGCGACCCAACCGAGACAGCAGCCTCCGGTAAGAACTGCTTCGATGCCCAGTAACCAGGCCCAAAAATGCTATTTCTGTGGCCAGTTAAAACATCCCAGAGCGCACTGCCCAGCTAAGACAGCTACCTGCTCGGGCTGCGGGAAGAAAGGCCATTACGCGAACGCCTGCAAGGGGAAGCCAGCCAGCAGCGCAGCGTGCGGGCCGTGGGAGCAGCCATCTTATCCGCCATTTTGTGTACCCCCGGCCGCATGGCATCCGCCGCCATCGTATCCAACGCACTCAACCGCCATTTCGTCACCGGAACCGACCACCGTCTCGGCGGATGACTATAGTGACTCACTAAGCCACATACTGGCCTCCGTGACGCTGGATCAAGGCCACCCTCACCATCTATCCAGCTCCATGATGGATATCGCGGTAACGGCCGCGCCACCAGTTGCCTGATCGACAGCGGGAGCACAGAGAGTTTCGTCCACCCCGACACGGTACGTAGCCACTCCCTCACGATTCTGCCAACGCACCATCGCATTTCTATGGCGTCCAAGTCCCAGTCAATGGACATCAGCGGCTACTGTGTGGTGACCCTGTCAGTAGGGGGCACTGAATATCAAAAATTTAAACTGCTAGTCCTGCCCCGTCTTTGCGCTGCCGTCCTGCTAGGGTTGGATTTTCAGTGCCACCTTAAGAGTGTCACACTAGCATACGGTGGACCCCTCCCCCACTCACAGTCTGCAACCAACAACTTTTAAATCGCCCGCTGCAAACCACCTGCAGCCTTTCCACATTAAAAGTCCCCCCCCCTCCCCTGTTCGCTAACCTCACCCGCGACTGTAAACCATCGCTACCAAAAGCAGGCGGTACAGTGCCGGGGACAGAGCTTTTATCAGCTCTGCGGTGGAGCGGCTCTTGAAGGAGGGCATTATCGAAGGTAGCACTAGCCCCTGGCGAGCCCAGGTTGTAGTCGTTAAAACCACTGCAAAACGCCGCATGGTAATCGACTACAGCCAAACCATAAACCGGTACACCCAGCTGGACGCGTACCCCCTCCCTCGCATATCTGATATGGTCAATCAGATTGCGCAATACAAAGTATTCTCCACCATCGACCTTAAGTCAGCGTACCACCAGCTGCCCATCCGCCATGAGGACCGCCAGTATACTGCCTCGAGGCAAACGGCCGCCTCTACCACTTCCTTAGGGTCCCCTTCAGCGTCACCAACGGGGTTTCGGTCTTCCAAAGGGAGATGGACCGAATGGTTGACCAGAACGCGCTGCGGGCAACCTTCCCCTATTTGGATAACGTCACCATCTGCGGCCACGACCAGCAGGACCACGACGTTAATCTAGCAAATTTCCTCCGTACGGCCCAACGGCTGAACCTAACGTACAATAAGGAAAAATGTATGTTTCACACCAAGCGCCTGGCCATCCTCGGCTGCGTGGTGGAGAACGGAGTCATCGGGCCCGACCCCGACAGAATGCGCCCCCTAATGGAGCTACCCCTTCCCCACTGCCAAAAAGCACTGAAGAGATGCCTGGGGTTTTTCTCCTACTACGCCCAGTGGGTGCCCCTCTATGCAGACAAAGCCAGGCCCCTCATCAAAGCCACCTCCTTCCCCCTGACACCAGAGGCGTGTGCAGCCTTCACTCTTATCAAGAACGATATCGCGAAGGCCGCAATGCACGCGGTGGATGAGTCCATCCCCTTCCAAGTGGAGAGCGATGCCTCCGACTTCGCCCTAGCCGCGACCCTTAACCAGGCGGGCAGACCCGTGGCCTTTTTCTCAAGGACCCTCCAGGGCCCCGAGACGAGACACTCCTCCGTCGAAAAGGAGGCCCAGGCTATTGTAGAAGCGGTGCGTCACTGGAGGCATTACCTGGCCGGGAAACGATTTACCCTGCTCACTGACCAGCGTTCAGTAGCTTTTATGTTTAATAATAAGCAGAGGGGTAAAATCAAGAACGACAAGATCTTGAGGTGGAGAATCGAACTCTCCACCTACAATTATGATATCTTGTATCGGCCAGGGAAACTCAATGAGCCCCCAGATGCCCTATCACGTGGTACATGCGCCAACGCGCAGAGTGATAGGCTGCAGTCCCTCCACAATGACCTCTGCCACCCGGGGGTCACCAGGTTTTTCCATTTTATCAAATCCCGTAACCTGCCCTACTCCATCGAGGAGGTCAGGACCATGACCAAGAGCTGCCAAATCTGCGCCGAGTGCAAACCGCACTTCTATAGGCCGGACAGAGCAAGCCTGATCAAGGCCACCCGCCCCTTCGAACGCCTGAGCGTCGATTTTAAAGGGCCCCTCCCCTCCGCTGACCGCAATGTGTACTTCCTCAACATAGTTGATGAGTACTCCCATTTCCCCTTTGCCATCCCTTGCCCAGACATGACCAGTACCACGGTCATCAAGTGTCTGAATGACATCTTCGCTCTGTTCGGGTTCCCCAGCTATATACATAGCGACAGGGGCTCATCGTTCATGAGCGACGAACTTCGGCAGTACCTGCTAACAAGAGGTATCGCCACGAGCAGGACCACCAGTTACAACCCCCGGGGAACGGCCAGGTGGAAAGGGAGAACGCGACGGTTTGGAAGGCAGTCCTCTTAGCACTAAAATCTAAGGGCCTTCCGACCTCCCGCTGGCAGGAGGTCCTCCCTGCAGCGCTTCACTCCATTCGGTCACTGCTTTGTACTGCCACTAATGCGACCCCTCATGAGAAAATGTTCGTTTTCCCCCGGAAGTCTACATCGGGAACCTCGCTACCGGCATGGTTGACTTCTCCTGGGCCCGTCCTACTGCGGAGGCACGTGAGGACGCATAAAACGGACCCCCTGGTCGAGCGGGTGCACCTCCTACACGCCAACCCCCAGTATGCCTGGGTGACATACCCAGACGGGCGGGAGGACACGGTCTCCATACGAGATCTCGCACCCTCGGGTACCCCTGAATTACCACCGTTATCCCCCTTACCACCGTTATCCCCCTTACCACTGTTATCCCCACCACCCCTCCCAACCCAACCCCTGCAGACGGCATGCCAAAGCCCCAGGAATCTTCGCCAACCACCCAGACACCAGACCCGACGTCGGATGCTGCAACACCACCGCCGCCACCACGACGATCAGGACGTCAGACAAGGCCTCCTGATAGACTTAACTTGTAGTACCCTTCACCCCGCCGGACTTCACATTAAACAAGGGGTGAATGTGGTAAACCACTGTATTGTATATTGCCACCTCTGGGTGGCGCTGTGTATGGAGGCATGCCTCAGCTGACTCCACCCACCACTGTGTGGGTTTCGTTCAGACTTGTTCAGTCACTCACGAAGAAGCATGGTCTCTTCTTAGCTAATAAAAGCCTTATTCATCTCTTCTTTCGACTCATCATCTCTTCTTCGACTCATCACCTTTTATGAAGTAATTGATAAGCGTATCACCCACGTCTAAAGAGGCCACCCCTGACAGGGCCTCTCGTGACAACAAGGAAACCACCTTGTGAGAGCAGGAACAACACAGACATAGTCTGCGGATTGGGCCTAAATGTACAATTACGGCCCTTGCAGTCACCAGGAGAGCTATGCCGTTTATCAGCAGTTTTTTTTTCCGAATTACGCTGTTGTCTTTAACACACAATCAGATATACTGATTACTCCAGTGAAAGGGACTCCTCTTCCTCGCTGTGTCTATATTGGTGTCAGCCGTGGCTCAGTGGGTAGCACTTTGCCTGTGGGTCAGAAGGTCGTGGGTCCATGGGACTTGAGCACTTAATCTAGGCCGACACTCCCAGCGCAGTACTGAGGGAGCGCTGCAATGTCTGAGTGTGCCGTCTTTCAGATGAGATGTTAAACCGAGGCCCCGTCTGCCCTCTCATAGAATCATAGAATGGTTACAGCACGGAAGGAGGCCATTCGGCCCGTCCAGCCCGTGCCGGCTATCTGCAAGAGCACCTCAGCTAGTCCCACTCCCCCGCCCTTTCCCCGTAGCCCTGCAAAAAAAAATTACTTCAGGTACTTATCTAATTCCCTTTTGAAAGCCACGATTGAGTCTGCCTCCATCGCCCTTTCAGCCAGCGCATTCCGGATCCTAACCACTCGCTGCGCAACAAAAGGGGGGGACGTGAGGAGTGCGGGGGTGAGGAGTGGGGGAGGAGGTGATGAGTGGGGGAGGAGGTGAGGATTGGGGGGAGGTGAGGAGTGGCGGGAGGTGAGGAGTGGGGGGGTGAGGAGTGGGGGGGAGGTGAGGAGTTGGGGGAGGTGAGGAGTGGGGGGAGGTGAGGAGTGGGGGGGAGGTGAGGAGTGGGGGGAGGGGAGGAGTGGGGGGAGGTGAGGAGTGGGGGGAGAGGAGTGGGGGGAGGTGAGGAGTGGGGGGAGGGGAGGAGTGGGGGGAGGTGAGGAGTGGGGGGGGAGGTGAGGAGTGGGAGGACCTGAGGAGTGGGGGAGTTGAGGAGTGGGGGGAAGTGAGGAG
>NW_028225179.1:126869323-126889323 GCF_052327205.1 Somniosus microcephalus
TGGGAGGGGAGAGGAGTGGGGACGAGGTGAGGAGTGGGAGCAGGTGAGGACTGGGGGGATGTGAGGAGGGGGGCGGAGGTGAGGATGGGCGAGGAGGTGAGGCGTGGGGGGAGGTGAGGAGTGGGGGGAGGTGAGGAGTGGGGTGGGGTTGAGGAGTGGGGGGGCGAGGAGTGGGGGGGGAGGTGAGGAGTGGGAGAGGAGGTGAGGAGTGAGGGGTAGGTGAGGTGTGCGGGGAGTGATGAGGGGGGGGAGGTGAGAAGTGGGGGGGAGGTGAGGAGTGGGGGGGAGTTGAGGAGTGGGGGGCTGAGGAGTGGGGGGGAGGTGAGGAGTGGGAGGGGTTGCGGAGTGGGAGGAGGTGAGTAGTGAGGGGGAGGTGAGCAGCAGCGAAGGAGGTGAGGAGTGGTGGGGAGGTGAGGATTGGGGGGTTGGGAGTTTGGGGTGAGATGAGGAGTGGGGGGAGGTGACGGGTGGTGGGGGAGGTGACGAGATGGGGGAGGTGAGGAGTGGGGGGGAGGTCAGTTGTGGGAGGGGGTGAGGAGTGGGGGGTGGTGAGGACTGGGGGGAGGTGAAGAGTGGGGGGGAGGTGAGGAGTGGGGGGGAGGTGAGGAGTGGGGGGGAGGTGAGGAGTGGGGGGGAGGTGAGGAGTGGGGGTGAGGTGAGGAGTGGGGGGGGTGAGGTGAGGAGTGTGGGGAGGTGAGGAGTGGGGGGGATTTGAGGAGTGGGGGGGAGTTGAGGAGTGGGGGGTGAGGAGTGGGGGGGAGGTTAGTGGGGGGGAGGTGAGGAGTGGGGGTGAGGTGATGAGTGGGAGGCAGGTGAGGAGTGGGAGAGGAGGTGAGGAGTGAGGGGGAGGTGACGAGTGGTGGGGAGCTGACGAGTTGGGGGGAGGTGAGGAGTGGGGGGGAGGTCAGTTGTGGGAGGGGTTGAGGAGTGGGGGGAGGTGAGGAGTGGGAGGAGGTGAGGAGTGGGGGGGAGGTGAGGAGTGGGGGGAGGTGAGGAGTGGGGGGGAGGTGAGGAGTGGGGGGAGGTGAGGAATGGGGGGACGTGAGGAGTGGGGGGAGGTGAGGAATGGGGGGGAGGTGAGGAGTGGGGGGGACGTGAGGAGTGGGGGAGGTGAGGAGTGGGGGGTGAGGAGTGGGGAGGAGTTGAGGAGTGGGGGGGAGTTGAGGAGTGGGGGGAGGTGAGGAGTGGGGGGGAGGTGAGGAGTGGGGGGGAGTTGAGGAGTGGGGGGTGAGGAGTGGGGAGGAGTTGAGGAGTGGGGGGGAGTTGAGGAGTGGGGGGAGTGAGAATTGGGGGCAGGTGAGGAGTGGGAGAGGAGGTGAGGAGTGAGGGGGAGGTGAGGAGTGGGGGGAGGTGAGGAGTGGGGGGGGAGGTGAGGAGTGGGGGGGAGTTGAGGAGTGGGGGGTGAGGAGTGGGGAGGAGGTGAGGAGTCGGGGGGAGGTGAGGAGTGGGGGGAGGTGAAGAGTAGCGGGGAGGTGAGGAGTGAGGGGGAGGTGAAGAGTAGCGGGGAGGTGAGGAGTGAGGGGGAGGTCAGGATTGGGAGGCAGTGAGGAGTGGGGGGGAGGTGAGGAGTGGGGGAGGTGAGGAGTGGGGGGAGGTGAGGAGTGGGGGGGAGGTGAGGAGTGTGGGGGAGATGAGGAGTGGGGGGAGGTGAGGAGTGGGGGGAGGAGAGGAGAGGGGGAGGTGAGGAGTGGTGGGGAGTGGGGGGGAGGTGAGGAGTGGAGGGGTGAGGAGTGGCATGTGAGGTGTGTGGGGGTTTGAGGAGTGGGGGAGAGGTGAGGAGTGGGGGGGGTGAGGAGTGGGGGTGAGGTGAGGAGTGGGGGGAGGTGAGGAGTTGGGGGGAGGTGAGGAGTGGGGGGAGGTGAGGAGTGGGGTGAGGTGAGCAGTGGGGGGCAGTTGAGGAGTGGAGGGGAGGTGAGGAGTGGGGAGTGAGGAGTGGGGGGCTTGAGGAGTGCGGGGGAGGTGAGGAGTGGGGGTGAGGTGAGGAGTGGGGAGAGGTGAGGAGTGGGGGTGAGGTGAGGAGTGGGAGATGTGAGGAGTGGGAGGGTGATGATTGGGGGGGAGGTGAGGAGTGGGGGGAGGTGAGGAGTGGGGCAGAGGTGAGGAGTGGGGGGGAGGTGAGGAGTGGGGGGGGAGGTGAGGAGTGGGGGGGAGGTGCGGAGTGGGAGGGAGGTGAGGAGTGGGGGAGGTGAGGAGTGGGGGGAGGTGAAGAGTGGGGGGAGGTGTGTGGGGAGGTGAGGAGTGGGGGGTGAGGAGTGGGGGGTGAGGAGTGGGCAAGTGAGGAGTGGGGGAGGTGAGGAGTGGGGCGTGAGGAGTGGTGGGTGAGGAGTGGGGGGAGGTGAGAAGTGGGGGAAGTGAGGAGTGGGGGCGAGGTGAGGATTGGGGGAGGTGAGGAGTGGTGGAACGTGTGGAGTGGGGGTGAGGTGAGGAGTGGGGGGGTGAGGAGTGGGTGTGTGAGGATTGGGGGTGAGGAGTGGGGAGGAGGTGAGGAGTGGGGAGTGAGGAGTGGGGGGAGTTGAGGAGTGGGGGGGAGGTGAGGAGTGGGGGAGTGAGGAGTGGGGGGGGTGGTGAGGAGTGGGGGGGTGAGGAGTGAGGGGCGTGAGGAGTGGTGGGGAGGAGTGGGGGCGAGGTGAGGAGTGGGGGGGTGAGGAGTGGGGGGAGGTGAGGAGTTGGGGGAGGTGAGGAGTGGGGGGGAGGTGAGGAGTGGGGAGTGAGGAGTGGGGGGGAGTTGAGGAGTGGGGGGGAGGTGAGGAGTGGGGGAGTGAGGAGTGGGGGGGAGGTGAGGAGTGGGGGGGGTGAGGAGTGGGGGTCGTGAGGAGTGGTGGGGAGGAGTGGGGGCGAGGTGAGGAGTGGGGGGGTGAGGAGTGGGGGGGAGTTGAGGAGTGGGGGGAGGTGAGGAGTGGGGGGATGTGTGGAGTGGAGGGAGGTGAGGAGTGGGGGGAGGTGAGGAGTGCGGGGAGGTGAGGAGTGGGGGGAGGTGAGGAGTGGGTGAGGTGAGGAGTGGGGGGGAGGTGAGGAGTGGGGGAGGTGAGGAGTGGGGGAGGTGAGGAGTGGGGGGGAGGTGAGGAGTGGGGGAGGTGAGGAGTGGGGGGTGAGGAGTGGGGGGGTGAGAAGTGGGGGAGTTGAGGAGTGGGGGAGGTGAGGAGTGGGGGGGAGGTGAGGAGTTGGGGAGGTGAAGAGTGGGGGGTGAGGAGTGGGGGAGCAGGTGAGGAGTGGGGTGGAGGAGGTGAGGAGTGGGGGGAGGTGAGGAGTGGGAGGGTGAGGAGTGGGGGAGTGGAGGAGTGTGGGGTGAGGAGGAAGTGAGGAGTGGGGGGAGGTGAGGAGTGGGTGGGTGAGGAGTGGGGGGAGGGGAGGAGTGGGGGGGAGGTGAGGAGTGGGGGGGAGATGAGGAGTGGGGGAGGTGAGCAGTGGGGGTAGTTGTGGAGTGGGGTTGAGCTGAGGAGTGGGAGGAGGTGAGGAGTGGGGGGAGGTGAGGAGTGGGGGGAGGTGAGGTGTGGGGGGAGGTGAGGAGTGGGGGGGAAGTGAGGAGTGGGGTGGAGGTGAGGAGTGGGGGGGAGTTGAGGAGTGGGGTGGAGGTGAGGAGTGGGGGGTATGTGAGGAGTGGGGGGAGGTGTGGAGTGGAGGGAGGTGAGGAGTGGGGGGGAGGTGAGGAGTGGGGGGAGGTGAGGAGTGGGGGGAGGTGAGGAGTGGGTGAGGTGATGAGTGAGGGGGAGGTGAGGAGTGGGGGGGTGAGGAGTGGGGGATGAGAAGTGGGGTGGGTGAGGAGTGGGGGAGGTGAGGAGTGGGGGGGAGGTGAGGAGTTGGGGGAGGTGAGGATTGGGGGGTGAGGAGTGGGGGAGCAGGTGAGGAGTGGGGTGGAGGAGGTGAGGAGTGGGGAGAGGTGAGGAGTGGGGGGTGTGAGGAGTGGGGGAGGGGAGGAGTGGGGGGGGTGAGGAGTGGGGGGAGGGCAGGAGTGGGGGGGAGGTGAGGAGTGGGGGGGAGGTGAGGAGTGGGGGGGAGGTGAGGAGTGGGGGTGGTGAGGAGTGGGGGTAGGTGTGGAGTGGGGGGAGGTGAGGAGTGGGGGGAGGTGAGGAGTGGGGGGAGGTGAGGAGTGGGGGGAGGTGAGGTGTGGGGGGAGGTGAGGAGTGGGGGGGAAGTGAGGAGTGGGGTGGAGGTGAGGAGTGGGGGGGAGTTGAGGAGTGGGGTGGAGGTGAGGAGTGGGGGTGAAGTGAGGAGTGGGGTGGAGGTGAGGAGTTGGGGGGAAATGAGGAGTGGGGTGGAGGTGAGGAGTTGGGGGGAAGTGAGTAGAGATACACATCAATAAACAGCACAGCTCTTGTGGTGCTTATAAGAGCCAGGATTCTATATTTAGACGGAGAGGAGCCACAACAGCTCCCAAGGCACACTGAGAGCAAACTCTTCCAGATTCCCCCCAACACCAAAAAAAGATGCTAAAAAATTGCTCAAGCAAGATCAGCTGAGAGCAAAACCAGAAACTCTTTTTGCTGACTGGTACAGCACTGGGAAAAAGTGTAATCTCATTTTTTACTCAGATCAGTCAGCAGCTTGGATCACAGCAATAAAATCACACTATACCAGGGTTAAGCAGGAAAGAACCGCTGATGGGTCCAAACTGAAAATTAAGAAACCAGGGGACCCGAACAGTGCAACCACGACTGTCAACATGTACAATAACGGAACAATATTGGTGCAAGGCAACCTTGACGACTTTGAAACGGCTTTCAAGTCACTGAAAGAAATAACTGAGAGGGGAAGGAACAGCCCCAGAGTGGCTAACAGGGAAAAAGCGACTCGAACTCCCCCCACCATTGACAACTCACCAGGATTAAATCAGCCTGGTCAGGAGGTGAACGAGCCACACAGTTCTAACCAGACACTCACCCCGGGGCCCCACAGCCACATGGTACAGTTGACCAACCCCAGCGTAATTACCAGGGAGGAAGCAACATATACTCCCCCTACCACTTCCAGCTCACCAAGAGAAGAGCAGCCTAGCCAGGAAGTGAGTGAGCCCTCCAGCGCCGACCGGACACACACCCTGGGATCACACAGCCAGATACAACTAAAGGATAAATTTAACCAGTTGGAGACAGAGCTGGTTAAACTTAGAGAGGAGGTCCTTAAACTGAAACATGAACAAAAGCAAGAGAGGGAGAGATGCAGGAGAGAGCTGAATCTACTTGGGAATCAGGTGAAAGAGCTGCAGAAAAACAAAGAGAGCCATAGGGGAGAGATAGCACCATTAGACCAGCAGCCAGAGGCTAGAGATAAGACAATACAGAGCCCGACTGAACAGCTGCACTCCCACACTGAACAACAGCAGCAGACACACAATACAGGGGGTGCCACACAGACCGACCAGCATACTGAAGCTCAGTCTTCCCCCACCACTGTGGAACCACAAGCGAGCCGCTCACAAGAGGAGTGCACACACCAGACATGACCACCCCAGTCCAACACACAACCTATGAGTCCAGGCGAAAGCCACCAGACAGTAAACACCAACAAGGCTGACATCGTAATACTCATAGACTCAAATGGGAAATTTCTATGGGAGAAAAAGCTCTTCCCTAGACATATAGTAAAAAAGATCCGGTGCCCAACAACAGACAGAGCCATGGAATGGCTGACCAAAACCTGATTAGGCTCCCCCCAACACATAATGACCTAAAGGCCCAACAGAAAGGGGTAGCAACATCGCTCAGAGCAGTGATTGAGAAGGCAAGCAATACATTCCCAAACACTAGAATCACTGTTTCCACAATGTTGCCGAGAACAGACTTTAACAACAAAACAATTCATGAGATAAATGCCAGCATAGCAAGAGACTGTGAATTAAAACACAACGTGCACCTGGCCCAACACCCCACCCTCGATGTGGAATGTCTTCACGACCGCGTCCATATCCACAGGAAATGACTATCGATCTTTGCTAAAGCCCTGAAGGACGTCACTTTTAACCGGGTCCATACCCAGACTCCAGGAGGACCCCCCCCCCGACCACCAGAGATCAGCGGGGTACATACCAGGACTACTACAGAGACCACCACCACACCAACCGGGACCAGAGAGGATCCCCATGCACAACAACAATGTCAGACCTGCACCACTCCTGTCCTACAGGAGAATAGGACCGCCCCCAGCCAGACAGAGGGAGAGATGCACAGGATGTACGCAGTACCTCAGGCAGAGACAATCCATTAAGAGACACTAGGCAGACGTGCAGCAGCATCTACTTCTGCCTTATGGATCAGAAAATGAAAACAAAAAATTAAGGACTAGTTACTAGAAAGAGTTGTAACCAAGTAGTATTAGCATTTATAGAAAATTGAGATGATCTTTTTTCCCCCCATTTAGACATGACAAACACATATCATTCTTTAACCTATCATAGTAAAAGATCAAACTTAACATGAAATCCTTATATATTTCAACCTGGAATATCCAAGGCCTACGCTCTTCGGTGCTCGACGTGAAGAGTAGGACCCCAGAGTTCATAGATGAAACTAAAGATCTGGATATTATCATTTTACAGGAAACTTGGTATAGAGGAGAAGGACACACTGGCCATCCTCAAGGGTACACAGAGCTGGTGGTCCCCTCCAATAAATTGCCAGGAGTAACCCAAGGCAGAGACTCTGGAGGCATACTGATTTGGTTTAAAACAGAGCTTAAGAATGGCATCAAATTTATAAAAAAGGGCGAAAACCACATGTGGCTCAAAATTGAGAGGGGGATTATCTCTAACACTCAAGATGTTTTCATTTGCGCACTCTATATCCCCCCAATGGAATCCCCGTACTTTAAAGAGGACACCTTCTCCAACATTGAGAGGGAGATTATCCAATTCCAGGCCCAGGGGAACGTGTTGATCTGTGGTGACCTCAATTCAAGAACTGGCGAAGAACCAGACTTCACCAATAATCAGGGAAACAATTACATATTCGGGAATAACCACTTCAATATCCCTTCCCATCCATACAGGCATAACTGCGACAAACAGACAAATACTAACGGAAAACAGCTCCTGCAGCTCTGTCGAAGCCTGGGTCTGTACATTGTCAATGGTAGGTTCATGGGAGACCTCCTAGGAAGATCGACCAATTGCTCACCTCTTGGCTGTAGCACCATAGACTATATGATTACGGATTTGGACCCATCCTCTTTCAGAGCATTCACAGTCAAACCACAAACAACACTGTCAGACCACAGTCAAATTACTATGTATCTTAAAAAGACAGAAACAACCAACACAGAAACACAACCCAGTAAGCTGTACAACACCAAAAAATCGTACAGATGGGCCAAAAACAGCACGGAAAAATACCAGAAAGCAATTAGCAATCAATCAACTCAAGCTCTCTTGGACACCTTTCTGGAAAACATATACACTCACAATAAAGAAGGCGTAAACCAGGCAGTGAATAACCTAAATAATATTTTTGATCATTTGGCAACAAGGTCAAACTTGAAAGCTCGCAAGAACAAACCCAAAACAAAAAACTATGAAAAATAGTTTGACCCAGATTGCCATAACATGAGGAAAAAACTTAGAAAAATATCAAACCAAAAACACAGACAGCCAGAAAACGAGGAATTACGCCTTATTGTCAGACACTAACACAATACAGAAACACACTCAGAACCAAAAAAGAGCAGTATATTAAGAATACACTCAGCTCCATTGAGGAATCCATTGATTCCAATTGTTTCTGGGACAACTGGAATACATTACACAAAAAAACAACACGACAAATTGGCCATTCAAAATGGAGACACATGGGAAAACCACTTTGAAAAATTATACCAGAAAAACACACTAAGGCCAGAGCAACACCAAATATGCAAAAAACTGGAAAAGCTTGAAATGGCCATAAAAGATAACCAAAACCCGCTAGACTCCATAATAACAGAAAAATAACTATTTGAAAAACTCAAGGACCTGCGACCAGGAAAAGCTTGCGGTGCAGACGGCATACTAAGCGAGATGATTAAACACACAGACGATAAAATGAAACTGGCTATCCTAAAACTCTTCAACTTGGTTCTGAGTGTCGGTTACTTCCCTGATATCTGGAACAAAGGACTCATAACGCCCATATACAAAAGTGGGGACAAAGTCGACCCAAATAACTATTGAGGCATCTGTGTAAACAGTAACCTGGGGAAGGTATTCTGTAGTATCATAAACAAAAGACCTATAAACTTCCTTGAGGAGCACAATGTCTTGAGTAAAAGCCAAATTGGATTCCTACCAAACTATAGAACATCAGATCATATCTTCAAACTACAGACCCTAATTGACAAACATGTTCATCAAAACAAAAGCAAAATCTACGCATGCTTTATAGATTTCCAGAAGGCTTTCGATTCCATCTGGCACGATGGTCTATTCCTGAAACTTATCAAAAGCGGGGTAGGGGGAAAAACATATGATGTAATTAAATCAATGTATACAAACAATAAATGTGCAGTTAAAATTGGAGACAAACAAACAAAATACTTCCCACAGGGGCAGGGGGTGATGCAGGGCTTGCCCATCTCACCAACACTCTTTAATATTTACATAAATGAATTGGCAAAACTACTTGAACAATCTACAGCACCCGGCCTCACCCTATATGAATCCAAGGTTAAATTCCTCCGCTATGCAGATGACCTGGTTCTGCTGTCACCAACTAAGGAGGGCCTACAGCAGAACCTGGATCTGCTGGAGTCGTTCTGCCAGACCTGGGCCCTGACAATAAATCCCCAAAAAACCAAAGTCCTTGTGTTCCAGCAAAGATCCAGACATCAGGGACCCAAAATAAATTTCACACTAGGAACAACCAAAATTGAAGAAACCACTAACTACACATACTTGGGCTTAAAAATCAGTTCTATGGGAAATTTTCATCTGGCTGTGAATGAACTGAAAGAGAAAGCAAGAAGGGCTTTCTATGCCATCAAAAAATCAATCCAAATAGAAATCCCAATTAGCATTTGGCTCAAAATTTTTTAATCAGTAATTCAACCAATTGCACTCTATGGCAGTGAGGTGTGGGGACCGCTAACACAACAAGAATTTGCAAAATGGGACAAACACCCAATTGAGATCCTACATGCAGAATTCTGTAAAAGTATCCTCCGGACTCAAAGGAAAACCATAAACAATGCATGCAGGGCAGAACTAGGCCAATATCAATTAATAATCACTATCCAAAAAAGAGCCACCAAATTTTGGAAACACCTAAAAATGAGCAACCCCCACTGCTATCATTACGAAGCCCTGAAATGCCAAGAGAGGACCATAAAGAAGAATACCCTCAGTCAACTAGTCCTGGGACTCAGTGAAGTAACTACTAACACTACTAAAAATAACCAGCCCCAGGACAGTGACAGCGTAACACAAAGAATTCGACCCAACACAATCGTCACTAAGCAAAAGGAAAAATATCTGTCATATTGGGCAGAAACAACAAAAACCCAAAACAAACTCAATTGCCACTTGTACTTGGCCCTAAACAGACAATACAACATGGCTGATTACCTGACCATGGTAAAGGATAGCAAACTGAGAAAAACCTTGACAATGTACAGACTTAGTGAACATAGCCTGGCGATTGAAAAAGGTAGACACAGGCAGACCCGGCTACCAAGAGAGGACAGGATATGCTCTCACTGCAGTCAGGGAGTGGTGGAGACAGAGATGCACTTCCTCACAGCTTGTAGAAAATATCAGGGCATAAGGGAGAATTTCTACCCAAAATTCACAAAAATATGCCCGGAATTCAGAAATTTGAACGACGACCAAAAACTCCCATACCTACTAGGGGAAGAGAGAAATTGTGTAACCTTAGCGGCACACCATGTTACAGCTTGCCATAAACAGAGGGACAACCACTAAATATAAGAAAAGAGTATATACAAATTATATGAATGTATATTTATACACTCAGGGATATATCTGTTATACACTGTATGGATAGATCTGTATTTATGTGTTCAACCATGAATGTTTTTCGATGCTTTGGCAACATAAGATGCACCTTGTCATGCCAATAAAGCGATTTGAATTGAATTGAATTGAAATTGAATGGGATTGGACACAAAAGAGGCAGAATCACGTCAGTCGCCTGTTTTACAGTGAATTTACAGCAGAGAAACAGGCCATTCTGACTAACTGTTCAATGCCGGTGTTTATGCTCCCCACGAGCCTCCCCCAGATAGCAAGTTCCACATTCTAACCACCACAGCCACCACTGACTTCAGTATAAATCAGTATCGGGTGTGCTGTAAATAGGGCGCCTGATTTGTGTCCCCGCCCATGGGCAGTTTCCCCGCCCATGTCTGCGCTGTAACTGCAGCCCCAGCGAATACTTATCCACCCCATGACACTCTCTTCCTGTAGTGTTGCTTTGAGTGGCAGGATGCTGCTCTCCCCCGTACTATGGGGGGAGTGGGGGGATGCGGGGGTTGGCAACGGTTACGGTGAGGTTGTGTGTGGCTCGGGTGTGCCTGGAATTGCTGGGGTAACACTTTGTGCACCCTGTGTGTTGGGCAGATCCGTGTTCTTGTGTCTCCACATCTGTACGGTGCTCGGCGTTGGGAGCGATATTTAAATGATGATTAAACTGTGTGCTTGTTTCGTCAATAAAGATTCTAACAGAACGCTCTTAAACAGGACGGCGCAGAAGTCGATGCCTCCGACATTGGAAATGAATCATAGCGTCCTTTCTTTGTCTGACCTGCTTCCTGCTACTTAACAGGAAGACTATTATTCCAGTTTCGTGCAATAATTAAGCTGTTGGCGGAACGCCCTCTGTAACAAATCTTTGAAATTCCCTTCATTTAATGTTTACATGAAGCTGCTAATATCAGCCAGAAGTGGAGCTAATGTCGAACTGATTCTCAGAGATTCACAGTGGGTCATTGTTCCCCACCAAGAACTTTCTAAATGACTTCATTTAAATGTCTTTTCTCTCCTGCTCTTCTTTCATCTCCCTGAGCCACGAACCATCCCTGGGGCAGAGAGTTACATCGAATTTACATCACAGAAACAGGCCTTTCAGTCCAGCTGGTCCGTGCCGGTGTTTATGCTCCACACGAGCCTCCTCCCACCACTACCTCATCTAACCCTGGTCAGCACATCCATCTATTCCTATCCTCCTCATGTGCTTCTCTAGCTTCCCCTTAACTGTTGCTATGCCTGTTGCTATGCTATTCGCCTCAACCACTCCACATGACAGCAACTTCCACATTCTCACCACGCTCTGAGGCTATTGAGAGTTGTTCCCGTCGATGCTTCCTCTGAGCTCCAGCCCAAGGACCTGACCCAGTGATATCATAACTGGGGTGGCTGATACGGGGGAGAAGCATTGCTCAGTGGTGCTCCCCACTGGTGGTCCAAAGCTCTGCAGCATCGTGCCAATGATGTGTTTTTAGAATTTGCTGACTTCGTCAAGACTGGGTTGAAAGAATCTCTGTAAAGCTAATAAGAGCAGCATTTACCAGTTAAAGGGGCAGGATCTCTTCATCAGAGACTTTCAGATAGGCCCAGCTACCAGTTAAAGGGATAACGTCACCTCATCAGGGACTTCAGATAGGCCCAGCTACCAGTTAAAAGGGCAGTGTCACCTCATCAGGGACTTTCAGATAGGCCCAGCTACCAGTTAAAGGGGCAGTGTCACCTCAGCAGCGAGCTGTCAGCTAGGTCCAGCTTTTACCAGTTAAAGGGACAGTGTCACCTCATCATGGAGCAGTCAGACAGGCCCAGATCCTTGAACAGGCCTTTGCAAAGTTCAACCGCTAAATTGCCAAGTTGACGACCAGATAAAGTCAGAACTGAGGGGCCTCCAGCAGCGTAAGCATTCCATCGACACTGGGCATCTAATGGCTGCTGGTGGAACATTGCTGTGCTCAAGATGGCCGCTGCATTTGTCTACATAACAAGGAAGACATATTTCAAAATAATTTCTTGTTTGTAAAGCGTTTGAAAGGTATTCATGAAGTTCTTTCTTTCTTCTTTAGCACCTTGGGATTGGTGGCATAGTGGTTATGTTACTAGACTATTGATCCAGTGACTTGAGTTCATAATCCCAGCTTTGATAGCTGGGGAATTTAAATTCAGTTAGTGAAATAAAAAGCTAGTATTAATAATGGGGATGATGAAACTACTGAATTGTCGTAAAAACCCTTCAATTTTCCCAATATTTAATTGGAAAAAATCTCTGTTCATCCAGTACTGGATGTCAGACAAGCAGTGTGTCAATTTAGAGTCCGTGGAGGGGTCGAGAGAAGTGGTGGTGAGGCAGAGCTGGGTGTCCTCAGCGTACATGTGGAAACTGATGTTGTTTTTTCAGATGATGTCGCCAAGGGGCAGCATGTAAATGAGAAATAGGAGGGGGCAAGGATAGATCCTTGCTAATAATCTATTATGTGGTACTTCATCAAACTCCTTTTGAGGGTAGTACCGTTAACCGTACAGTTAACAGTCATCAACTCTCTCTGTTACATCATCAAAGAACTCAATCAAGTTAGTCAAACAGACGCTGGCTGTCAATTATTAACCCACATTTTTCCAAGTGACATTTAATTTTGTATCGGATTACTGTCTCTAAAGGTTCTCTCACTACCGACATTAGGCTTATTGGCCTGTAGTTACTGAATTTATCCCTCTCCCATTTGTTGAACAGGGGTGTAAGATTTGCAACCCTCCAGTCTGGTACGGTAGCATTGTGGGTATATTACTGGACTAGCAACCCAGAGACCTGGATTAATGATCCCACCACGGCAGCTGGGGAATTTAAATTCAATTCATTAAATTCATCTGGAATTAAAAGCTAGTTTCAGTAAACTATCAGATTATCGTAAAAACCCATCTGGTTCACGAATGTCCTTCAGGGAAGAAAATCTGCCGTCCTTACCCGGTCTGGTCTATATGTGACTCCAGACCCACAGCAATCTGGTTGAATTTTAACTGCCCTCTGAAATGGCCTAGCGAGCCACTCAAGGGCAATTAGGGGCAATAAATGCTGGCCTAGCCAGCGACGCACACATCCCGTGAACAAATAAAAAAAATCTACCATAGACCCAGCAATAGTGACCTTTCAACATCCATCTAGATATTAAAAACACAGTGGGGTAATTTTAACTTTTCATGATTGTGTACAACGGCTGATATTGCATTGGCTGTCCATGATACGCTGCTCCCAATTCTCAATTCCACTGAAGTGAATGGATAGGAAATTGGGCCGAGGTGTGTAATGGGCGTCTGACCCACTATCACCCGTTGTACACTATGGCCAAGAGTTAGAATTACCCCCTGTGTATGCATTTGTACAGCATCTTTAATGTAGGAAAACATTTAGAATGGGAAGCCTGCACGTAAACATTTGCCTGTAATGCTGTAAGAATATAAGAACATAAGAAATAGGAGCGGGAATAGGCCATTCGGCCCCTCAAGCCTGCTTCGCCATTCAATAAGATCATGGCTGATCATCGACCTCAACTCCACTTTCCTGCCCGCTCCCCATAACCCTTCACTCCCCTGTTTTTCAAAAATCTGTCTACCTCCGTCTTGAAGATATTCAATGACCCAGCCTCCACAGCTCCCTGGGGCAGAGAATTCCACAGATTCACGACCCTCAGAGAGAAGAAATTCCTCCTCATCTCCGTTTTAAATGGGTGACCCCTTATTCTGAAACTATGCCCCCTCGTTCTAGGTTTCCCCACGAGGGGAAACATCCTCCCTGCATCTACCCTGTCGAGCCCCCTCAGAAAATTATAGTTTTCAATAAGATCACCTCTCAGTCTTCTAAATTCCAATGAGTATAGGCCCAACCTTTCCTCATAAGAAAACCCTTTCAACTCAGGAATTAACCTCGTGAACCTTCTCTGAACTGCCTCCAATACAAGTATATCCTTCCTTAAATAAGGAGACCAAAACTGTATGCAGTACTCCAGGTGTGGTCTCACCAATACCCTGTACAGTTGTAGCAGGACTTCCCTACTTTTATACTCCATTCCCTTTGCAATAAAGGCCAACATTCCATTTGCCTTCCTAATTACTTGCAGTACCTGCATGCTAACATTTTGTGTTTCATGTACAAGGACCCCCAGATCCCTCTGTACTGCAGGATTCTGTAGCCTCTCTCAATTTAAATAATATTTTGCTTTTTTATTCTTCCTACCAAAGTGGATAACCTCACATTTTCCCACATTATACTCCATCTGCCAAATTTTTGACAACTCACTTAACCTACCTATATCCCTTTGCAGACACTTTGTGTCCTCCTAACAACTTGCTTTCCCACCTATCTTTGTATCATCAGCAAATTTGGCAACAGTACACACGGTCCCTTTATCCAAGTCATTAATATAGATTGTAAATAGTTGAGGCCCCAGCACTGATCCCTGTGGCACCCCACTAGTTACAGTTTGCCAACCTGAAAATGATCCATTTATTCCGACTCTCTGTTTTCTGTTAGTTAGCCAATCCTCTATCCAATCTAATATATTACCCCCAACCCCGTGAGCTCTTATCTTGTGCAGTAACCTTTTATACGGCACCTAATCAAATGCAATCTGGAAATCCAAATGCAATACATCTACTGGTTCCCCTTGATCCACCCTGCCCGTTACATCCACAAAGAACGCCAGTAAATTTGTCAAACACGATTTCCCTAATTGCAGGCTTTGGCCAGCAGGTGGTGCTGTGGGGACAGTCTCTGCACTCTGGTCGCCCTCTTGTATGTAAAGAAACCTTTTAGAAATTCAGGGACCGTGAGCAACACCGCGGGTGGTTCATCAGTCACGCTGTCAACCTGATAAGTACTTTGGAGGGACATTCTGTTGAAATGTTATCCCAATCAATTTTTCTCTCCTCCCCTTCCCTCCTTGAAGGCAGTCTTTTTCACATCCTGGAGCACAGTTCATGAGCCCCGCTCCCAGTGTATCACCAAGTAGCCAACCGGGGAGGGGCACCACAGTAAATTCTGTCATTGCCCCACAATCCATGCACGTCCACGGACCGCTGGATGGCAACCAGGAATGGCTCGCTTCCTAGCTCAACGGCACCCGGAGAAGTCAGTACCTGTCATAGCGTGCTCCCACTTTATGACATAAGGTGGGACCGCTGCGAAACGGACCTGTGCACCCCCTTGAATGATCCCAATGTTCTCCACCCAGTACACCAGTGCGGGTCGGGCTGTTCCACCCATGACCGGCATCCTCACTACTATCCCCATGATAGTGTGATTGGAACGTCCACAATCCACTGGGACAGGGTAGGCTTCAGAGGCTAGGCGAAGCTGACACGGGCTCAGTGAATTACTAAATGGGTGGAGGGCTGCGAGGTGCTTGTTGCTAATCCAGGAGGGGACTAAACCTTGTTTCAAATCCTCCAGGTTGCTGCGTCCCTCGCCCAGCAGGCACCTCAAAGCACTGGAGAGGTACCACCAACGCTGCCTCCGCAAGATCCTGGAAATCCATTGGCAGGATAGGCGCACCAACGTCAGTGTTCTTGCTCAGGCCAACATCCCCAGCATCGAAGCTCTGACCACGCTCAATCAGCTCCGATGGACGGGTCACATTGTTCGCATGCCCGATACGAGACTCCCAAAACAAGCGCTCTACTCGGAGCTCCGGCACGGCAAGAGAGCCCCAGGTGGGCAGATGAAACGCTTCAAGGACACCCTTAAAGCCTCCTTGAAAAAGTGTAACATCCCCACCGACACCTGGGAATCCCTGGCCCAAGACCACACAAAGTGGAGGAGAAGCATCCGGGAAGGGGCCGAACACCTTGAGTCTCTTCGCCGGGAGCAAGCGGAAGCCAAGCACAGGCAGTGCAAGGAGCGCACGTCAACCCAAGCACCCCACCCACCCGCCCCTTCAACCACTGCCTGCCCCACCTGTGACAGAGACTGTAGCTCCCGCATTGGACTCATCAGTCACCTGCGAACTCATTTTTAATGTGGAAGCAAGTCATCCTCGGTTCTGAGGGACTGCCTAAGAAGAAGAAGAAGCTGCTCAAGGGCACTGAGGCCAACGCTACGATCTCAGCAGGGCTGTAACTGGCCTGCGCGACTCAGTACCACACCAGCCTGTGCGCTATATACCAACGGAGCCCCATAAGAAGGAACAGTGTGGGAGTAGGCTGCGGCCTGCTGGTGTCAAGCCAGCAGTATCCCACCTGTCTTCCTGCACGTCCGGTTATAAATTACAGAAAGAATCAGCAGCCTCGAAACCACAAATGTGCAGCGACAGTTTGTCTTCAGAGCAGCTGCAGTTGACATGGCCAAACTCAGCGGGACCCACGTCTAAAGAGGCCACCCCTGACAGGGCCTCTCGTGACAACAAGGAAACCACCTTGTGAGAGCAGGAACAACACAGACATAGTCTGCGGATTGGGTCTAAATGTACAATTACGGCCCTTGCAGTCACCAGGAGAGCTATGCCGTTTATCAGCAGTTTTTGTCCGAATTATGCTCTTGTCTTTAACACACAATCAGATATACTGATTACTCCAGTGAAAGGGACTCCTCTTCCTCGCTGTGTCTATATTGGTGTCAGCCGTGGCTCAGTGGGTAGCACTTTGCCTGTGGGTCAGAAGGTCGTGGGTCCATGGGACTTGAGCACTTAATCTAGGCCGACACTCCCAGCGCAGTACTGAGGGAGCGCTGCAATGTCTGAGTGTGCCGTCTTTCAGAGGAGATGTTAAACCGAGGCCCCGTCTGCCCTCTCATAGAATCATAGAATGGTTACAGCACGGAAGGAGGCCATTCGGCCCGTCCAGCCCGTGCCGGCTCTCTGCAAGAGCACCTCAGCTAGTCCCACTCCCTCGCCCTTTCCCCGTAGCCCTGCAAAAAAAAAAATTACTTCAGGTACTTATCTAATTCCCTTTTGAAAGCCACGATTGAGTCTGCCTCCACCGCCCTTTCAGGCAGCGCATTCCGGATTCTAACCACTCGCTGCGCAAACATTTTTTCCTCATGTCGCCTTTGGACTTTCTGCCAATCACCTTAAATCTGTGTCCTCTGGTTCTCGACCCTCCCGCCAATGGGAACAGATTCTCTCGCTCTACCCTGTCCAGACCCCTCATGATTTTCTTTTCCGATGAGTTCAATGGGACAGAAAATCAGGCGCAGTGTAACTTCACCCCCAGCAATTCCGTCAATCGTGCCACCCAACCCCCATCCACAGACTGAATTACTCCTCGCCATGGCGATGCCCAATAGTTCTGAGTGTTTAGTTCCATCCTTTGTGCACTGCGGTTGTTTCAAAGCCCCATCAGACAATGACACCTGTTATCTTCACAGAGTCCATCTTTTATTTATTGATGCCCATCTGTCTCCTGTCTGCTTCATCTTTAATTATGTAGGAGTCAGGCAGCCGGTGTGATGCAGTCGAGCTCGGCTGTGTTGGAGTCTCAGATCACTCGCAGTGTTCCCAGCAAGATAACTAATAATAAGAACATAAGAAATAGGAGCAGGAGTAGGCCAATCGGCCCCTCGAGACTGCTCCGCCATTCAATAAGATCATGGCTGATCTGATCCTAACCGCCAATCCACTATCACAGAACCATCTCCTGAATCTAACAGAATTAGACACACGAAATAGGAGCAGGATCAGGCTACACGGCCCCTGGGCCCGCTCCGTTACCCACAGGGCCGTGACCGATCCGAACCTAGACTCATGTCCAAATTCCTGCCCGCTCCCCGTAACCCTTAATTCCCTTTACTTCTAGGAAACTGTCTATTTCTGTTTTAAATTTATGTAATGATGTAGCTTCTACAGCTTTTTGGGGCAGCATATTCCATGGACCTACCACCCTCTGAGTGAAGTAGTTCCTCCTCATCTCAGTTTTGAAGGAGCAGCCCCTTATTCTAAGACTATGCCTCCTAGTTCTAGTTTCACCCATCATCGGGAACATCTTCCCCGCATCCACCCAATCCAACCCCTTCACAATCTTATATGTTTCAATAAGATCGCCTCTCATTCTTCTGAGCTCCAATGAGTAGAGTCCCAATCTACTCAACCTCTCCTCATATGTCCATCCCCTCATCCCCGGGATTAACCGAGTGAACCTTCTTTGTACTGACTCGAGAGCAAGTATGTCCTTTCTTAAGTATGGACACCAAAACTGTATGCAGTATTCCAGGTGTGGTCTCACCAATACCTTGTACAACTGAAGCAATACCTCCCTATTTTTATATTCTATCCCCCTAGCAATGAAAGCCAACATTCCATTGGCCTTCTTAATCACTTGCTGCACCTGCATACTAACCTTTTGAGTTTCGTGCACCAGGACCCCCAGATCCCTTTGTACTTCAGTACTTTCCAGTTTCTTGCCATTAAGATAATAACTTGCTCTACGATTTTTCCTGCCAAAGTGCATAACCTCACACTTTCCAGTATTGCATTCCATCTGCCAAATCTCTGCCCACTTACTTAGCCTGTCTATGTCCCCTTGCAGGTTTTTTATGTCCTCCTCACTCACTACTTTCCCTCCCATCTTAGTATCATCTGCAAACTTTGATATGTTACACTCGGTCCCCTCCTCCAAATCGTTAATATAGATAAATATATTATTTTTAATCATTTACTAAATTCTTTAGTAGCCTATTAAAACTAATGGGGGGTAATGTTGACTTTGTGTGATTCGCTGTCACCTGCTTAGCGCATTCTAGTGTGAAGGGCTATCACCCGATTCACACTATCGCACACTGGGCTTAATAATAACCTGAAATTATGTTTTAGCTGCACTAGCACTTCGCCTTCTGTCTTGGTCTGTCGCTCTGTCTGTCACTGTCTCTCTCTCTGTTTGTGTGCCTGTCTGTTTGTCCCTTTCTTTCTCTCTGTCTGTCTTTCTCTCTGTCACTGTCTCTCTTTGTGTCTGTGTGCCTGTCTGTCTGTCCCTTTCTCTCTCTGCGACTGTCTGTCTGTGTGTGTTTGTGTGAACCTGTCTCTCTCTGCGCCTGTCTGTGTGTCTGTATGTGTGTGTGTGTGTGTGTGTGTGTGTGTGTCTGTCTGTCCTTGTCTCTCTGTATCTCTGACTGTGTGTCTGTCTGTGTATGTGTGTGTGTGTCTGTCTCTCTCTGCATCTGTGTGCCTGTCACTGTCTCTCTCTGTCTGCGTGTGTGTGTGTGTCTGTCTGTCCCTGTCTCTCTCTGTCTCCATGTGTATGTGTGTGTGTCTGTCCCTGTCTCTCCCTGTCTTCGTGTGCGTGTGTGTGTGTGTGTCTGTGCCTGTCCCTATCTCTCTCTCTGTCTGTGTGTGTGTCTGTGCCTGTCCCTATCTCTCTCTCTGTCTGTGTGTGTGTGTGTGCCTGTCCCTATCTCTCTCTCTGTCTGTGTGTGTGTCTGTGCCTGTCCCTATCTCTCTCTCTGTCTGTGTGTGTGTCTGTGCCTGTCCCTATCTCTCTCTCTGTCTGTGTGTGTGTGTGTGTCTGTCCCTATCTCTCTCTCTGTCTGTGTGTGTGTGTGTGCCTGTCCCTATCTCTCTCTGTCTCCGAGTGTGTGTGTGTATGTGTGTGTGTGTCTGTCCCTGTCTCTCTCTGTCTGTCTGTGTGTGTGTCTGTCCCTGTCTCTCTCTGTCTGTGTGTGCGCCTGTCCCTGTCTGTGTGTGTGTGTGTGTGTCCCTATCTCTCTCTGTCTGTGAGTGTGTGTGCCTGTCCCTATTTTTCTCTGTCTCCGTGTGTGTGCCTGTCCCTGTCTCTCTCTGTCTCCGTGTGTGTGTGTGTCTGTGTGCCTGTCCCTGTCTCTCTCTGTCGCCGTGTGTCTGTCTGTCCCTTTCTCTCACTGCGTCTGTTTGTCTGTCTGTTTGTCTGTGTGTGTTTGTGTGAACCTGTCTCTGTCTGCTCCTCTCCCTGTGTGTCTGTCTGTCTGTCCCTCTCTCTCCATCTGCCTGTGTGCCTGTGTGTCTGTCCTTGTCTCTCTCTGTCTCTATCTGTGTGTCTGTGTGTGTGTCTGTCTGTCCTTGTCTCTCTGTATCTCTGTCTTTGAGTCTGTCTGTGTATGTCTCTC
>NW_028225179.1:126891823-126914366 GCF_052327205.1 Somniosus microcephalus
CTGTCTGTTTGTCCCTTTCTCTCTCTGTCTGTCTTTCTGTCTGTCACTGTCTCTCTTTGTGGCTGTGTGCATGTCTGTCTGTCCCTTTCGCTCTCTGCGTCTGTCTGTCTGTGTGTGTTTGTGTGAACCTGTCTCTCTCTGCGCCTGTCTGTGTGTCTGATTGTGTGTGTGTGTCTCTCTCTGTCCCTCTCTCTCCATCTGCCTGTGTGTCTGTGTGTCTGTCCCTGTCTCTCTCTGTCTCTATCTGTGTGTCTGTGTGTGTGTCTGTCTGTCCTTGTCTCTCTGTATCTCTGTCTGTGTGTCTGTCTGTGTATGTGTGTGTGTCTGTCTGTCTCTCTCTGCACCTGTGTGCCTGTCCCTGTCTTTCTCTGTCTGTGTGTGTGTGCCTGTCCCTGTCTCTGTGTGTGTGCCTGTCCCTGTCACTCTCTGTCTGTGTGTGTGTGTGTGTGTCTGTCCCTGTCACTCTGTCTGTTTGTGTGTGTGTGTGTGTGTGCACCTGTCACTATCTCTCTCTGTCTCCGTGGGTGTGTGTGTGACTGTCCCGATCTGTGTGTGTGTGTGTGTGTGTGTGTCCCTGTCTCTCTGTCTCCGTATCTGTGTGCCTGTCCCTGTCTCTCTCTGTCTCTGTGTGTGTGTGTGTGTGTGCCTGTCCCTGTCTCTCTCTTTCTCCGTGTGTGTGTGCCTGCCCCTATCTCTCTCTGTCTCCGTGTCTGTGTATGTGCCTGTCCCTGTCTCTCTCTGTCTGTGTGTGTGTGTGTCTGTCCCTGTCTCTGTGTGTATGTGTGTGCCTGTCCCTATCTCTCTCTGTCTCCGTGCGTGTATGTGTGGCTGTCCCTGTCTCTCGCTGTCTCTGTGTTTGTGTGTGCCTGACCCTATCTCTCTCTGTCTGTTTGTGTCTGTGTGTGTGTGTCTGTCCCTGTCTCTCTCTGTATCCGCACGTGTGTGTGTGTGTGTGTGTTTGTGTGTGTTCCTGTCTCTCTATGTGTCTGACTGTCTGTCTCTGTCTGTTTTTGTCTCTCTCTGCTCAACCCCTCTCCCTCCAAGTAGAATCTTCCAGGTTTTGCCTTACAGTCCCAAAGCCCCCCTACTATTCCCCAGGAGTGGGAGGAGCCATTATTCTGCGTTCCCACAGCCCAGCCCTTCAAAATCCGAGCTAGAGGCAACCTTTGCAATTGTGAAGATTCTGCAGCTCTCCTTAAATAGTTAACAGTCTCAACAGGTTTATAATTCAGGAGATCATAGTATATGTATCTCAATCTGTTGGTTGTTTTTGGTTACAAGTTAATATTGAAAATGAATGGTTGGGAAAATCGTGTGGGAGTGTGTGGGAGTTTCCAATGTCCAATTCCTGTGGACATCTGGAAAGCTGAACTGGAAAATCCCTAGCTTGTATCAAAACAAGATTAAGGCATCATACAAAGGTTTAGAGAAGCTTCAAGCTGGTGACTCAATACTTCCCTCTGTCGCCCTTTCATTGCATTACACACGGCACGGTGAGGGCAACAAGGCATCGGGGGCCTTGGTGAACGACGGGCCCAACAGTGTATCTCCTTAAACAGTAAGAATAAATGATTGAGAGATTAACAGAGGAAGGAAGGAGGAGGAGGGTGTATTCAATTCAAATCAGGTACACAAGGACAAATAAAGAAAGGGAAGGAAAGATTGGTTTAAGAGGGGGGAAAAAAGAGACAGAAAGGATGAGGGGAAAAAATGAAAATTCTCCAACAACGATTCAGAACCTGAAGGAATGAGAGTCCACACTTTTAATTGTTGACTTTCTGGCCCAGAGAGGTTGATTGGCAGTCATTAACAATCATTATCATTAACAATCATTAATTATCCCGGTGTTAAAAGGGTACTTACTATTAATTACTAGACTTGACTTTCTGCAGCGAGTTTAATGGTTAATTAATGTGTAAACGCAGCAACTTTAATGAAGTTCATGGGGAGGTTCAGTGCGAGATGCCATTTTCCCGAAGCTAATGGCAGAGCGGCTCAAATTATCCAGTGACTTGGAGTGATTTGCAATTCACGGGGCACCTGATCTTCGTCACAATTGCTGGATGATATGCACCTTAATAACAGTATGAGTCGTTCACACGCCATTATATTTTTCAGCATATTCAGGACCACGTAGACTTAGAGCCATATTCCCATTGCTTTGTACTGTCTCAAGCTGCTGAAACAAACAATTCTCGTTCTTCTGATTTACACAGAAGGGAGAGCCCTTTCCAAACCTCCAGGCCCACAATATTTACAGGAAACTTGGCAAATGCCAGGAAGCTGCATGGGCTTTGAGGACGGGATTAGCAGAAGCTTCCAATTGTAGGCTGGACTGAATTCCCGGAGGGCCGGGCTGTAGGATGGACAGGATTACCAGGAGGTCCCGGGGTCGGGGATTGACTGGGTGTACAGGGGGTCCCGGGAGATTGACTGTGTGTACAGGGGGTCCCGGGGGGGGATTGAATGGGTGTACAGGGGGTCCTGGTGGAATGACTGGGTGTACAGGGGGTCCTGGGGGATTGACTGGGTGTACAGGGGGTCCCGGGGGATTGACTGGGTATACAGGGGGTCCTGGGGGATTGACTGGGTGTAAAGGGGGTCCCGGGGGATTGACTGGGTGTACAGGGGGTCCCGGGGGATTGACTGGGTGTACAGGGGGTCCCGGGGGATTGACTGGGTGCACAGGGGGTCCCGGGGGGATTGACTGGGTGTACAGGGGGTCCCGGGGGATTGACTGGGTGTACAGGGGGTCCCGGGAGATTGACTGGGTGTACAGGGGGTCCCGGGGTCAGGGATTGACTGGGTTTACAGGGGGTCCCGGGGTCAGGGATTGACTGGGTGTACAGGGGGTCCCGGGGGATTGACTGGGTGTACAGGGGGTCCCGGGGTCAGGGATTGACTGGGTTTACAGGGGGTCCCGGGGGATTGACTGGGTGTACAGGGGGTCCCGGGGATTGACTGGGTGTACAGGGGGTCCTGGAGGATTGACTGGGTGTACAGGGGGTCCTGGGGGATTGACTGGGTGTACAGGGGGTCCTGGGGGATTGACTGGGTGTACAGGGGGTCCCGGGGGATTGACTGGGTGGACAGGGGGTCCCGGGGGCATGACTGGGTGTACAGGGGGTCCCAGGGGAATGACTGGGTGTACAGGGGCTCCCGGGGGAATGACTGGGTGTACAGGTGGTCCCGGGGGATTGTCTGGGTGTACAGGGGGACCTGGGGGATTGACTGCGTGTACAGGGGGTCCCAGGGGGATTGACTGTGTGTACAGGGGGTCCCGGGGGCGATTGACTGGGTGTACAGGAGGTCCTGGGGGATTGACTGGGAGTACAGGGGGTCCCGGGGTATTGACTGGGTGTACAGGGTGTCCCAGGGGGATTGGCTGTGTGTACAGGGGGTCCCGGGGGATTGACTGGGTCTACAGGGGGTCACGGGGGATTGACTGTGTGTACAGGGGGTCCCGGGGGGGGGGGATTGACTGGGTGTACAGGGGGTCCCGGGGGATTGACTGGGTGTACAGGGGGTCCTGGGGGGATTGACTGGGTGTACAGGGGGTCCCGGGCGATTGACTGTGTGTACAGGGGGTCCCGGTGGATTGACTGGGTGTACAGGGGGTCCCGGGGGATTGACTGGGTGTACAGGGGGTCCCGGGGGATTGACTGGGTGTACAGGGGGTCCCGGGGGATTGACTGGGTGTACAGGGAGTCCCGGGGGATTGACTGGGTATATAGGGGGTCCCGGGGGATTCACTGGGTGTACAGGGGGTCCCGGGGATTGACTGGGTGTACAGGGGTTCCTGGAGGATTGACTGGGTGTACAGGGGGTCCCGGGGGATTGACTGGGTGTACAGGGGGTCCCGGGGGATTGACTGCATTTACAGGGGGTCCCGGGGGATTGACTGGGTGTGCAGGGGGCCCCTGGGGATTGACTGGGTGTACAGGGGGCCCCGGGGGATTGACTGGGTGTACAGGGGGTCCCGGGGGATTGACTGGGTGTACAGGGGGTCCCGGGGGATTGACTGGTTGTACAGGGGATCCCGGGGGATTGACTGGGTATACAGGGGGTCCCGGGGGATTGACTGGGTGTACAGGGGGACCCGGGGGATTGACTGAGTGTACAGGGGGCCCTGGTGGATTGACTGGGTGTACAGGGGGTCCCGGGGGATTGACTGGGTGTACAGGGGGTACCGGGGGGATTGACTGGGTGTACAGGGGGTCCCGGGGGATTGACTGGGTGTACAGGGGGTCCCGCGGAATTGACTGGGTGTACAGGGAGTCCCTGGGGATTGACTGGGTGTACAGGGGGTCCCGGGGGATTGACTGGGTTTACAGGGGTTCCCGGGGGATTGACTGGGTGTACAGGGGATCCCGGGGGATTGACTGGGTTTACAGGGGGTCCTGGGGGATTGACTGGGCGTATAGGGGGTCCTGGGGGGATTGACTGGGTGTACAGGGGGTCCCGGGGGTTTGAGTGGGTGTACAGGGTTCCCGGGGGATTGACTGGGTGTACAGGGGGTCACGGGGCATTGACTGGGTGTACAGGGGGTCACGGGGCATTGACTGGGTGTACAGGGGGTCCCGGGGGATTGACTGGGTGTACAGGGGGACCCGGGGGATTGACTGGGTGTACAGGGGGTCCCGGGGGATTGACTGGGTGTACAGGGGGTCCCGGGGGATTGACTGGTTGTATAGGGGGTCCCGGGTGATTGTCTGGGTATACAGGGGATCCCGGGGGTTTGACTGGGTGTACAGGGGGTCCCGTGGGATTGACTGAGTGTAAAGGGGGCCCCGGTGGATTGACTGGGTGTACAGGGGGTACCGGGGGATTCACTGGGTGTACAGGGGGTCCCGAGGGATTGACTGGGTGTACAGGGAGTCCCGGGGGATTGACTGGGTGTAGAGGGGGTTCCGGGGGGGGGGACTGACTGGGTGTACAGGGGGTCCCAGGGGATTGACTGGGTGTACAGGGGGTCCCGTGGCACTGACTGGGTGTATAGCGGTTCCTGGGGGGATTGACTGAGTGTACAGGGGGTCCCGGGGGGTTTGACTGGGTGTAAATGGGGTCCCGGGGGATTGACTGGGTGTACAGGGGGTCCCGGGGGCATGACTGGGTGTACAGGGGGTCCCGGGGGAATGACTGGGCGTACAGGGGCTCCCGGGGGAATGACTGGGTGTACAGGTGGCCCCGGGGGATTGACTGGGTGTACAGGGGGTCCCGGGGGATTGACTGCGTGTACAGGGGGTCCCAGGGGGATTGACTGTGTGTACAGGGGGTCCCGGGGGGGATTGACTGGGTGTACAGGGGGTCCTGGGGGATTGACTGGGTGTACAGGGGGTCCAGGGGTATTGACTGAGTGTACAGGGTGTCCCAAGGGGATTGGCTGTGTGTACAGGCGGTCCCGGGGGATTGACTGGGTCTACAGGGGGTCCCGGGGGATTGACTGGGTGTACAGGGAGTCCCGGGAGATTGACTGGGTGTATAGGGGGTCCCGGGGGATTGACTGGGTGTACAGGGGGTCCCGGGGATAGACTGGGTGTACAGGGGGTCCTGGAGGATTGACTGGGTGTACAGGGGGCCCCGGGGGATTGACTGGGTGTACAGGGGGTCCCGGGGGATTGACTGCATTTACAAGGGGTCCCGGGGGATTGACTGGGTGTACAGGGGGTCCCGGGGGAATTGACTGGGTGTACAGGGGGCCCCGGGGGATTGACTGGGTGTACAGGGGGCCCCGGGGGATTGACTGGGTGTACAGGGGGTCCCGGGGGATTGACTGCGTGTACAGGGGGTCCCGGGGGATTGACTGGGTGTACAGGGGGTCAAGGGGGATTGACTGGGTGTGCAGGGGGCCCCGGGGGATTGACTGGGTGTACAGGGGGCCCCGGGGGATTGACTGGGTGTACAGGGGGTCCCGGGGGATTGACTGCGTGTACAGGGGGTCCCGGGGGATTGACTGGTTGTACAGGGGGTCCCGGGGGATTGACTGGGTATACAGGGGGTCCCGGGGGATTGACTGGGTGTGCAGGGGGTCCCGGGGGATTGACTGAGTGTACAGGGGGCCCTGCTGGATTGACTGGGTGAACAGGGGGTCCCGGGGGATTGAGTGGGTGTACAGGGGGTCCCGGGGGGATTGACTGGGTGTACAGGGGGTCCCGGGGGATTGACTGGGTGTACAGGGGGTCCCGGGGAATTGACTGGGTGTACAGGGAGTCCCTGGGGATTGACTGGGTGTATAGGAGGTCCCAGGGGATTGCCTGGGTGTACAGATGGTCCCGGGGATTGACTGAGTGTACAGGGGGTCCCGGGGGATTGAGTGGGTGTACAGGGGTTCCCGGGGGGTTTGACTGGGTGTACAGGGCGTCCCGGGGGATTGATTGGGTGTGCAGGGGTTCCCGGGAGATTGACTGGGTGTACAGGGGGTCCCGGGGGTTTGACTGGGTGTAAAGGGGGTCCCGGGGGATTGACTGGGTGTACAGGGGGTCCCGGGGGATTGACCGGGTCTACAGGGGGTCCCGGGGGATTGACTGGGTGTACAGGGGGTCCCGGGGGGATTGGCTGGGTGTACAGGGGGTCCCAGGGGATTGACTGGGTGTACAGGGGTCCCGGGGGACTGACTGGGCGTACAGGGGGTCACGGGGGATTGACTGGGTATACAGGGGGTCCCGGGGGATTGACTGGGTGTACAGGGGGTCCCAGTGGATTGACTGGGTGTACAGTGGGTCCCGGGGGATTGACTGGGTGTACAGGGGGCCCCAGGGGATTGACTGGGTGTACAGGGGGTCCCGGGGGATTGACTGGGTGTACAGGGTGTCCCGTGGGATTGACTGGGTGTACAGGGGGTTCCGGGGGTGGGATTGACTAGGTGTACAGGGGGTCCCAGGGGATTGACTGGGTGTACAGGGGGTCCCGCGGCACTGACTGAGTGTACAGCGGTTCCTGGGGGGATTGACTGGGTGTACAGGGGGTCCCGGGGGGATGGACTGGGTGTACAGGGGGTCCCGGGGGATTGACTGGGTGTACAGGGGGTCCTGGGGGATTGACTGGGTGTACAGGGGGTCCCGGGGGATTGACTGGGTGTACAGGGGGTCCCGGGGGCATGACTGGGTGTACAAGGGGTCCCGGGGGAATGAATGGGTGTACAGGGGCTCCCGGGGGAATGACTGGGTGTACAGGGATCCCGGGGGATTGACTGGTTGTACAGGGGGTCCCGGGGGATTGACTGGGTGTACAGGGGGTCCCGGGGGATTGACTGGTTGTACAGGGGATCCCGGGGGATTGACTGGGTATACAGGGGGTCCCGGGGGATTGACTGGGTGTACAGGGGATCCCGGGGGATTGACTGAGCGTACAGGGGGCCCTGGTGGATTGACTGGGTGTACAGGGGGTCCCGGGGGATTGACTGGGTGTACAGGGTGTCCCGGGGGGATTGACTGGGTGTACAGGGGGTCCCGGGGGATTGACTGGGTGTACAGGGGGTCCCGGGGAATTGACTGGGTGTACAGGGAGTCCCTGGGAATTGACTGGGTGTATAGAAGGTCCCAGGGGATTGCCTGGGTGTACAGATGGTCCCGGGGATTGACTGAGTGTACAGGGGGCCCCGGGGGATTGACTGGGTGTACAGGGGGTCCCGGGGGGATTGACTGGGTGTACAGTGGGTCCAGGGGATTGATTGGGTGTGCAGGGGTTCCCGGGAGATTGACTGGGTGTACAGGGGGTCCCGGGGGTTTGACTGGGTGTAAAGGGGGTCCCGGTGGATTGACTGGGTGTACAGGGGGTCCCGGGGGATTGACCGGGTCTACAGGGGGTCCCGGGGGATTGACTGGGTGTACAGGGGCTCCCGGGGGGATTGGCTGGGTGTACAGTGGGTCCCGGGGGATTGACTGGGTGTATAGGGGTCCCGGGGGATTGACTGGGTGTACAGGGGGTCACGGGGGATTGACTGGGTATACAGGGGGTCCCGGGGGATTGACTGGGTGTACAGGGGGTCCCAGTGGATTGACTGGGTGTACAGGGGGTCCCGGGGGAATGACTGGGTATACAGGGGGCCCCGGAGGATTGACTGGGTGTACAGGGGGTCCCGGGGGATTGACTGGGTGTACAGGGAGTCCCGGGGGATTGACTGGGTGTATAGGGGGTCCCGGGGGATTGACTGGGTGTACAGGGGGTCCCGGGGATTGACTGGGTGTACAGGGGGTCCCGGGGGATTGACTGGGTGTACAGGGGTTCCCGGGGGATTGACTGGGTGTACAGGGGGTCCCGGGGGATTGACGGGGTTTACAGGGGGTCCTGGGGGATTGACTGGGCGTATAGGGGGTTCCGGGGGGACTGACTGGGAGTACAGGGGGTCCCGGGGGTTTGAGTGGGGGTACAGGGTTCCCGGGGGATTGACTGGGTGTACAGGGGGTCACGGGGCATTGACTGGGTGTACAGGGGGTCACGGGGCATTGACTGGGTGTACAGGGGGTCCCGGGGGATTGACTGGGTGTACAGGGGGCCCCGGGGGATTGACTGAGTGTACAGGGGGTCCCGGGGGATTGACTGGGTGTACAGGGGGTCCCGGGGGATTGACTGGTTGAATAGGGGGTCCCGGGGGATTGACTGGGTATACAGGGGGTCCCGGGGGATTGACTGGGTGTACAGGGGGTCCCGTGGGATTGACTGAGTGTACAGGGGGCCCCGGTGGATTGACTGGGTGTACAGGGGGTCCCGGGGGATTGACTGGGTGTACAGGGGGTCACGGGGGACTAACTGGGTGTACAGGGAGTCCCGGGGGATTGACTGGGTGTACAGGGGGTTCCGGGGGGGGGGATTGACTGGGTGTACAGGGGGTCCCAGGGGATTGACTGGGTGTGCAGGGGGTCCCGCGGCACTGACTGGGTGTACAGCGGTTCCTGGGGGGATTGACTGAGTGTACAGGGGGTCCCGGGGGGATTGACTGGGTGTAAAGGGGGTCCCGGGGGTTTGATTGGGTGTACAGGGTTCCCGGGGGATTGACTGGGTGTACAGGGGGTCCTGGGGGATTGACTGGGTGTACAGGGGGTTCTGGGGGATTGACTGGGTGTACAGGGGGTCCCGGGGTCATGACTGGGTGTACAGGGGGTCCCGGGGGAATGACTGGGCGTACAGGGGCTCCCGGGGGAATGACTGGGTGTACAGGTGGTCCCGGGGGATTGACTGGGTGTACAGGGGGTCCCGGGGGATTGACTGCGTGTACAGGGGGTCCCAGGGGGATTGACTGTGTGTACAGGGCGTCCCGGGGGGGATTGACTGGGTTTACAGGGGGTCCTGGGGGATTGACTGGGTGTACAGGGGGTCCCGGGGTATTGACTGAGTGCACAGGGTGTCCCGGGGGGATTGGCTGCGTGTACAGGAGGTCCCGGGGGATTGACTGGGTCTACAGGTGGTCCCGGGGGATTGACTGGGTGTACAGGGGGTCCCGGGGGATTGACTGGGTGTACAGGGGGTCCCGGGGGCTTGACTGGTTGTACAGGGGGTCCCGGGGGATTGACTGGGTATACAGGGGATCCCGGGGGATTGACTGGGTGTACAGGGGGTCCCGGGGGATTGACTGAGTGTACAGGGGGCCCTGGTGGATTGACTGGGTGTACAGGGGGTCCCGGGGGATTGACTGGGTGTACAGGGGGTCCCGGGGGGATTGACTGGGTGTACAGGGGGTCCCGGGGGATTGACTGGGTGTACAGGGGGTCCCGGGGAATTGACTGGGTGTACAGGGAGTCCCTGGGGATTGACTGGGTGTATAGGAGGTCCCAGGGGATTGCCTGGGTGTACAGATGGTCCCGGGGATTGACTGAGTGTACAGGGGGTCCCGGGGGATTGACTGGGTGTACAGGGGGTCCCGGGGGGATTGACTGGGTGTACAGGGGGTCCCGGGGGATTGATTGGGTGTGCAGGGGTTCCCGGGAGATTGACTGGGTGTACAGGGGATCCCGGGGGTTTGACTGGGTGTAAAGGGGGTCCCGGGGGATTGACTGGGTGTACAGGGGGTCCCGGGGGATTGACCGGGTCTACAGGGGGTCCCGGGGGATTGACTGGGTGTACAGGGGGTCCCGGGGGGATTGGCTGGATGTACAGGGGGTCCCGGGGGATTGACTGGGTGTACAGGGGTCCCGGGGGACTGACTGGGTGTACAGGGGGTCACGGGGGATTGTCTGGGTATACAGGGGGTCCCGGGGGATTGACTGGGTGTACAGGGGGTCCCAGTGGATTGACTGGGTGTACAGGGGGTCCCGGGGGATTGACTGGGTGTACAGGGGGCCCCAGGGGATTGACTGGGTGTACAGGGGGTCCCGGGGGATTGACTGGGTGTACAGGGAGTCCCGGGGGATTGACTGGGTGTACAGGGGGATCCGGGGGGGGGATTGACTAGGTGTACAGGGGGTCCCAGGGGATTGACTGGGTGTACAGGGGGTCCCGGGGGGATTGACTGGGTGTAAAGGGGGTCCCAGGGGATTGACTGGGTGTACAGGGGGTCCCGGGGGTTTGAGTGGGTGTACAGGGGGTCCCGGGGGCATGACTGGGTGTACAGGGGGTCCCGGGGGATTGACTGGGTGTACAGGGGGTCCCGGGGGATTGACTGGGTGTACAGGGGGTCCCGGGGGCATGACTGGGTGTACAGGGGGTCCCGGGGGATTGACTGGGTGTACAGGGGGTCCTAGGGGAATGACTGGGTGTACAGGGGCTCCCGGGGGAATGACTGGGTGTACAGGTGGTCCCGGGGGATTGACTGGGTGTACAGGGGGCCCCGGGGGATTGACTGGGTGTACAGGGGGTCCCGGGGGATTGACTGGGTGTACAGGGGGTCCCGGGGGATTGACTGGTTGTACAGGGGATCCCGGGGGATTGACTGGGTATACAGGGGTTCCCGGGGGAATGACTGGGTGTACAGGGGGTCCCGGGGGATTGACTGAGTGTACAGGGGGCCCTGGTGGATTGACTGGGTGTACAGGGGGTCCCGGGGGATTGACTGGGTGTACAGGGGGTCCCGGGGGGATTGACTGGGTGTACAGGGTGTCCCGGGGGATTGACTGGGTGTACAGGGGGTCCCGGGGAATTGACTGGGTGTACAGGGAGTCCCTGGGGATTGACTGGGTGTATAGGAGGTCCCAGGGGATTGCCTGGGTGTACAGATCGCCCCGGGGATTGACTGAGTGTACAGGGGGTCCCGGGGGATTGACTGGGTGTACAGGGGGTCCCGGGGGGATTGACTGGGTGTACAGGGATTCCAGGGGATTGATTGGGTGTGCAGGGTTTCCCGGGAGATTGACTGGGTGTACAGGGGGTCCCGGGGGTTTGACTGGGTGTAAAGGGGGTCCCGGGGGATTGACTGGGTGTACAGGGGGTCCCGGGGGATTGACCGGGTCTACAGGGTGTCCCGGGGGATTGACTGGGTGTACAGGGGGTCCCGGGGGGATTGGCTGGGTGTACAGGGGGTCCCGGGGGATTGACTGGGTGTACAAGGGTCCCGGGGGATTGACCGGGTGTACAGGGGGTCACGGGGGATTGACTGGGTATACAGGGGGTCCCGGGGGATTGACTGGTTGTACAGGGGGTCCCAGTGGATTGACTGCGTGTACAGGGGGTCCCGGAGGATTGACTGGGTATACAGGGGGCCCCGGGGGATTGACTGGGTGTACAGGGGGTCCCGGGGGATTGACTGGGTGTACAGGGAGTCCCGGGGGATTGACAGGGTGTATAGGGGGTCCCGGGGGATTGACTGGGTGTACAGGGGGTCCCGGGGATTGACTGGGTGTAAAGTGGGTCCCGGGGGATTGACTGGGTGCACAGGGGTTCCCGGGGGATTGACTGGGTGTACAGGGGGTCCCGGGGGATTGACTGGGTGTACAGGGTGTCCCGTGGGATTCACTGGGTGTACAGGGGGTTCCGGGGGTGGGATTGACTAGGTGTACAGGGGGTCCCAGGGGATTGACTGGGTGTACAGGGGGTCCCGCGGCACTGACTGAGTGTACAGCGGTTCCTGGGGGGATTGACTGGGTGTACAGGGGGTCCCGGGGGGATGGACTGGGTGTAAAGGGGTTCCCGGGGGATTGACTGGGTGTACAGGGGGTCCCGGGGGATTGACTGGGTGTACAGGGGGTCCCGGGGGCATGACTGGGTGTACAAGGGGTCCCGGGGGAATGAATGGGTGTACAGGGGCTCCCGGGGGAATGACTGGGTGTACAGGTGGTCCCGGGGGATTGACTGGGTGTACAGGGATCCCGGGGGATTGACTGGTTGTACAGGGGGTCCCGGGGGGATTGACTGGGTGTACAGGGGGTCCCGGGGGATTGACTGGTTGTACAGGGGATCCCGGGGGATTGACTGGGTATACAGGGGGTCCCGGGGGATTGACTGGGTGTACAGGGGGTCCCGGGGGATTGACTGAGCGTACAGGGGGTCCCGGGGGATTGACTGGGTGTACAGGGGGTCCCGGGGAATTGACTGGGTGTACAGGGAGTCCCTGGGAATTGACTGGGTGTATAGGAGGTCCCAGGGGATTGCCTGGGTGTACAGATGGTCCCGGGGATTGACTGAGTGTACAGGGGGCCCCGGGGGATTGACTGGGTGTACAGGGGGTCCCGGGGGGATTGACTGGGTGTACAGTGGGTCCAGGGGATTGATTGGGTGTGCAGGGGTTCCCGGGAGATTGACTAGGTGTACAGGGGGTCCCGGGGGTTTGACTGGGTGTAAAGGGGGTCCCGGTGGATTGACTGGGTGTACAGGGGGTCCCGGGGGATTGACCGGGTCTACAGGGGGTCCCGGGGGATTGACTGGGTGTACAGGGGCTCCCGGGGGGATTGGCTGGGTGTACAGTGGGTCCCGGGGGATTGACTGGGTGTATAGGGGTCCCGGGGGATTGACTGGGTGTACAGGGGGTCACGGGGGATTGACTGGGTATACAGGGGGTCCCTGGGGTTTGACTGGGTGTACAGGGGGTCCCAGTGGATTGACTGGGTGTACAGGGGGTCCCGGGTGAATGACTGGGTATACAGGGGGCCCCGGAGGATTGACTGGGTGTACAGGGGGTCCCGGGGGATTGACTGGGTGTACAGGGAGTCCCGGGGGATTGACTGGGTGTATAGGGGGTCCCGGGGGAATGACTGGGTGTACAGGGGGTCCCGGGGATTGACTGGGTGTACAGGGGGTCCCGGGGGATTGACTGGGTGTACAGGGGTTCCCGGGGGATTGACTGGGTGTACAGGGGGTCCCGGGGGATTGACGGGGTTTACAGGGGGTCCTGGGGGATTGACTGGGCGTATAGGGGGTTCCGGGGGGACTGACTGGGTGTACAGGGGGTCCCGGGGGTTTGAGTGGGGGTACAGGGTTCCCGGGGGATTGACTGGGTGTACAGCGGGTCACGGGGCATTGACTGGGTGTACAGGGGGTCACGGGGCATTGACTGGGTGTACAGGGGGTCCCGGGGGATTGACTGGGTGTACAGGGGGCCCCGGGGGATTGACTGGGTGTACAGGGGGTCCCGGGGGATTGACTGGGTGTACAGGGGGTCCCGGGGGATTGACTGGTTGAATAGGGGGTCCCGGGGGATTGACTGGGTATACAGGGGGTCCCGGGGGATTGACTGGGTGTACAGGGGGTCCCGTGGGATTGACTGAGTGTACAGGGGGCCCCGGTGGATTGACTGGGTGTACAGGGGGTCCCGGGGGATTGACTGGGTGTACAGGGGGTCACGGGGGATTGACTGGGTGTACAGGGAGTCCCGGGGGATTGACTGGGTGTGCAGGGGGTTCCGGGGGGGGGGATTGACTGGGTGTACAGGGGGTCCCAGGGGATTGACTGGGTGTACAGGGGGTCCCGCGGCACTGACTGGGTGTACAGCGGTTCCTGGGGGGATTGACTGAGTGTACAGGGGGTCCCGGGGGGATTGACTGGGTGTAAAGGGGGTCCCGGGGGTTTGATTGGGTGTACAGGGTTCCCGGGGGATTGACTGGGTGTACAGGGGGTCCTGGGGGATTGACTGGGTGTACAGGGGGTTCTGGGGGATTGACTGGGTGTACAGGGGGTCCCGGGGTCATGACTGGGTGTACAGGGGGTCCCGGGGGAATGACTGGGCGTACAGGGGCTCCCGGGGGAATGACTGGGTGTACAGGTGGTCCCGGGGATTGACTGGGTGTACAGGGGGTCCCGGGGGATTGACTGCGTGTACAGGGGGTCCCAGGGGGATTGACTGTGTGTACAGGGCGTCCCGGGGGGGATTGACTGGGTTTACTGGGGGTCCTGGGGGATTGACTGGGTGTACAGGGGGTCCCGGGGTATTGACTGAGTGCACAGGGTGTCCCGGGGGGATTGGCTGCGTGTACAGGAGGTCCCGGGGGATTGACTGGGTCTACAGGTGGTCCCGGGGGATTGACTGGGTGTACAGGGGGTCCCGGGGGATTGACTGGGTGTACAGGGGGTCCCGGGGGCTTGACTGGTTGTACAGGGGGTCCCGGGGATTGACTGGGTATACAGGGGATCCCGGGGGATTGACTGGCAGTACAGGGGTCCCGGGGATTGACTGAGTGTACAGGGGGCCCTGGTGGATTGACTGGGTGTACAGGGGGTCCCGGGGGATTGACTGGGTGTACAGGGGGTCCCGGGGGGATTGACTGGGTGTACAGGGGGTCCCGGGGGATTGACTGGGTGTACAGGGGGTCCCGGGGAATTGACTGGGTGTACAGGGAGTCCCTGGGGATTGACTGGGTGTATAGGAGGTCCAGGGGATTGCCTGGGTGTACAGATGGTCCCGGGGATTGACTGAGTGTACAGGGGGTCCCGGGGGATTGACCGGGTCTACAGGGGGTCCCGGGGATTGACTGGGTGTACAGGGGGTCCCGGGGGGATTGGCTGGGTGTACAGGGGGTCCCGGGGGATTGACTGGGTGTACAGGGGTCCCGGGGGACTGACTGGGTGTACAGGGGGTCACGGGGGATTGTCTGGGTATACAGGGGGTCCCGGGGGATTGACTGGGTGTACAGGGGGTCCCGGGGGTTTGACTGGGTGTACAGGGGGTCACAGGGGATTGACTGGGTGTACAGGGGGTACCGCCGGCACTGACTGGGTGTACAGCGGTTCCTGGGGGGATTGACTGGGTGTACAGGGGGTCCCGGGGGGATTGACTGGGTGTAAAGGGGCTCCCAGGGGACTGACTGGGTGTACAGGGGGTCCCGGGGGTTTGAGTGGGTGTACAGGTTTCCCGGGGGATTGACTGGGTGTACAGGGGGTCCTGGGGGATTGACTGGGTGTACAGGGGGTCCCGGGGGATTGACTGGGTGTACAGGGGGTCCCGGGGGCATGACTGGGTGTACAGGGGGTCCTAGGGGAATGACTGGGTGTACAGGGGCTCCCGGGGGAATGACTGGGTGTACAGGTGGTCCCGGGGGATTGACTGGGTGTACAGGGGGCCCCGGGGGATTGACTGGGTGTACAGGGGGTCCCGGGGGATTGACTGGGTGTACAGGGGGTCCCGGGGGATTGACTGGTTGTACAGGGGATCCCGGGGGATTGACTGGGTATACAGGGGTTCCCGGGGGAATGACTGGGTGTACAGGGGGTCCCGGGGATTGACTGAGTGTACAGGGGGCCCTGGTGGATTGACTGGGTGTACAGGGGGTCCCGGGGGATTGACTGGGTGTACAGGGGGTCCCGGGGGGATTGACTGGGTGTACAGGGTGTCCCGGGGGATTGACTGGGTGTACAGGCGGTCCCGGGGAATTGACTGGGTGTACAGGGAGTCCCTGGTGATTGACTGGGTGTATAGGAGGTCCCAGGGATTGCCTGGGTGTACAGATGGCCCCGGGGATTGACTGAGTGTACAGGGGGTCCCGGGGGATTGACTGGGTGTACAGGGGTCCCGGGGGGATTGACTGGGTGTACAGGGATTCCAGGGGATTGATTGGGTGTGCAGGGTTTCCCGGGAGATTGACTGGGTGTACAGGGGTCCCGGGGGTTTGACTGGGTGTAAAGGGGGTCCCGGGGGATTGACTGGGTGTACAGTGGGTCCCGGGGGATTGACCGGGTCTACAGGGTGTCCCGGGGGATTGACTGGGTGTACAGGGGGTCCCGGGGGGATTGGCTGGGTGTACAGGGGGTCCCGGGGGATTGACTGGGTGTACAAGGGTCCCGGGGGATTGACCGGGTGTACAGGGGGTCACGGGGGATTGACTGGGTATACAGGGGGTCCCGGGGGATTGACTGGTTGTACAGGGGGTCCCAGTGGATTGACTGCGTGTACAGGGGGTCCCGGGGGATTGACTGGGTATACAGGGGGCCCCGGGGGATTGACTGGGTGTACAGGGGGTCCCGGGGGATTGACTGGGTGTACAGGGAGTCCCGGGGGATTGACAGGGTGTATAGGGGGTCCCGGGGGATTGACTGGGTGTACAGGGGGACCCGGGATTGACTGGGTGTACAGGGGGTCCCCGGGGGATTGAGTGGGTGTACAGGGGGTGCCGGGGGATTGACTGGTTCACAGGGGGTCCTGGGGGATTGACTGGGCGTATAGGTGGTCCCGGGGGGATTGACTGGGTGTACAGGGGTCCCGGGGTTTGAGTGGGTGTACAGGGTTCCCGGGGGATTGACTGGGTGTACAGCGGGTCACGGGGCATTGAGTGGGTGTGCAGGGGTCACGGGGCATTGACTGGGTGTACAGGGTGTCCCGGGGGATTGACTGGGTGTACAGGGGGCCCCGGGGGATTGACTGGGTGCACAGGGGGTCCCGGGGAATGACTGGGTGTGCAGGGGGTCCCGGGGGATTGACTGGGTGTACAGGGGGTTCCGGGGGGGGGATTGACTAGAAGGTGTACAGGGGGTCCCAGGGGATTGACTGGGTGTACAGGGGGTCCCGGGGGGATTGACTGGGTGTAAAGGGGGTCCCGGGGGATTGACTGGGTGTACAGGGGGTCCCTGGGGTTTGAGTGGGTGTACAGGGTTCCCGGGGGATTGACTGGGTGTACAGGGGTTCCTGGGGGATTGACTGGGTGTACAGGGGGTCCCGGGGGATTGACTGGGTGTACAGGGGGTCCCGGGGGCATGACTGGGTGTACAAGGGGTCCCGGGGGAATGAATGGGTGTACAGGGGCTCCCGGGGGAATGACTGGGTGTACAGGTGGTCCCGGGGGATTGACTGGGTGTACAGGGATCCCGGGGGATTGACTGGGTGTACAGGGGGTCCCGGGGGATTGACTGGGTGTACAGGGGGTCCCGGGGGATTGACTGGTTGTACAGGGGATCCCGGGGGTTTGACTGGGTATACAGGGGGTCCCGGGGGATTGACTGGGTGTACAGGGGGTCCCGGGGGATTGACTGAGCGTACAGGGGGCCCTGGTGGATTGACTGGGTGTACAGGGGGTCCCGGGGGATTGACTGGGTGTACAGGGTGTCCCGGGGGGATTGACTGGGTGTACAGGGGGTCCCGGGGGATTGACTGGGTGTACAGGGGGTCCCGGGGAATTGACTGGGTGTACAGGGAGTCCCTGGAATTGACTGGGTGTATAGGAGGTCCCAGGGGATTGCCTGGGTGTACAGATGGTCCCGGGGATTGACTGAGTGTACAGGGGGCCCCGGGGGATTGACTGGGTGTACAGGGGGTCCCGGGGGATTGACTGGGTGTACAGTGGGTCCAGGGGATTGATTGGGTGTGCAGGGGTTCCCGGGAGATTGACTGGGTGTACAGGGGGTCCCGGGGGTTTGACTGTGTGTAAAGGGGGTCCCGGTGGATTGACTGGGTGTACAGGGGGTCCCGGGGGATTGACCGGGTCTACAGGGGGTCCCGGGGGATTGACTGGGTGTACAGGGGGTCCCGGCGGGATTGGCTGGGTGTACAGTGGGTCCCGGGGGATTGACTGGGTGTATAGGTGTCCCGGGGGATTGACTGGGTGTACAGGGGGTCACGGGGGATTGACTGGGTATACAGGGGGTCCCGGGGGATTGACTGGGTGTACAGGGGGTCCCAGTGGATTGACTGGGTGTACAGGGGGTACCGGGGGATTTACTGGGTATACAGGGGGCCCCGGGGGATTGACTGGGTGTACAGGGTGTCCCGGGGGATTGACTGGGTGTACAGGGAGTCCCGGGGGATTGACTGGGTGTAGAGGGGGTCCCGGGGGATTGACTGGGTGTACAGGGGGTCCCGGGGATTGACTGGGTGTACAGGGGGTCCCGGGGGATTGACTGGGTGTACAGGGGTTCCCGGGGGATTGACTGGGTGTACAGGGGGTCCCGGGGGATTGACTGGGTTTACAGGGGGTCCTGGGGGATTGACTAGGCGTATAGGGGGTCCCGGGGGGATTGACTGGGTGTACAGGGGGTCCCGGGGGTTTGAGTGGGGGTACAGGGTTCCCGGGGGATTGACTGGGTGTACAGGGGGTCACGGGGCATTGACTGGGTGTACAGGGGGTCACGGGGCATTGACTGGGTGTCCAGGGGGTCCCGGGGGATTGACTGGGTGTACAGGGGGCCCCGGGGGATTGACTGGGTGTACAGGGGGTCCCGGGGGATTGACTGGGTGTACAGTGGGTCCCGGGGGATTGACTGGTTGAATAGGGGTTCCCGGGGGATTGACTGGGTATACAGGGGGTCCCGGGGGATTGACTGGGTGTACAGGGGGTCCCGTGGGATTGACTGAGTGTACAGGGGGCCCCGGTGGATTGACTGGGTGTACAGGGGGTCCCGGGGGATTGACTGGGTGTACAGGGGGTCCCGGGGGATTGACTGGGTGTACAGGGAGTCCCGGGGGATTGACTGGGTGTACAGGGGGTTCGGGGGGGGGGATTGACTGGGTGTACAGGGGGTCCGAGGGGATTGACTGGGTGTGCAGGGGTTCCCGCGGCACTGACTGGGTGTACAGCGGTTCCTGGGGGGATTGACTGAGTGTGCAGGGGGTCCCGGGGGCATTGACTGGGTGTAAAGGGGGTCCCGGGCGATTGACTGGGTGTACAGGGGGTCCCGGGGGTTTGAGTGGGTGTACAGGGTTCCCGGGGGATTGACTGGGTGTACAGGGGGTCCTGGGCGATTGACTGGGTGTACAGGGGGTTCTGGGGGATTGACTGGGTGTACAGGGGGTCCCGGGGTCATGACTGGGTGTACAGGTGGTCCCGGGGGAATGACTGGGCGTACAGGGGCTCCCGGGGGAATGACTGGGTGTACAGGAGGTCCCGGGGGATTGACTGGGTGTACAGGGGGTCCCGGGGGATTGACTGCGTGTACAGGGGGTCCCAGGGGGATTGACTGTGTGTACAGGGCGTCCCGGGGGGGATTGACTGGGTTTACAGGGGGTCCTGTGGGATTGACTGGGTGTACAGGGGGTCCCGGTGTATTGACTGAGTGCACAGGGTGTCCCGGGGGGATTGGCTGCGTGTACAGGGGGTCCCGGGGGATTGACTGGGTCTACAGGTGGTCCCGGGGGATTGACTGGGTGTACAGGGTGTCCCGGGGGATTGACTGGGTGTACAGGGGGTCCCGGGGGCTTGACTGGTTGTACAGGGGGTCCCGGGGGATTGACTGGGTATACAGGGGATCCCGGGGGATTGACTGGGTGTACAGGGGGTCCCGGGGGATTGACTGAGTGTACAGGGGGCCCTGGTGGATTGACTGGGTGTACAGGGGGTCCCGGGGGATTGACTGGGTGTACAGGGGGTCCCGGGGGGATTGACTGGGTGTACAGGGGGTCCCGGGGGATTGACTGGGTGTACAGGGGGTCCCGGGGAATTGACTGGGTGTACAGGGCGTCCCTGGGGATTGACTGGGTGTATAGGAGGTCCCAGGGGATTGCCTGGGTGTACAGATGGTCCCGGGGATTGACTGAGTGTACAGGGGGTCCCGGGGGATTGACTGGGTGTACAGGGGATCCCGGGGGGATTGACTGGGTGTACAGGGGGTCCCGGGGGATTGATTGGGTGTGCAGGGGTTCCCGGGAGATTGACTGGGTGTACAGGGGGTCCCGGGGGTTTGACTGGGTGTAAAGGGGGTCCCGGGGGATTGACTGGGTGTACAGGGGTTCCCGGGGGATTGACCGGGTCTGCAGGGGGTCCCGGGGGATTGACTGGGTGTACAGGGGGTCCCGGGGGGATTGGCTGGGTGTACAGGGGGTCCCGGGGGATTGACTGGGTGTACAGGGGTCCCGGGGGAAGGACTGGGTGTACAGGGGGTCACGGGGATTGTCTGGGTATACAGGGGGTCCCGGGGGATTGACTGGGTGTACAGGGGGTCCCAGTGGATTGACTGGGAGTACAGGGGGTCCCGGGGGATTGACTGGGTGTACAGGGGCCCCGGGGGATTGACTGGGTGTACAGGGGGTCCCGGGGGATTGACTGGGTGTACAGGGAGTCCGGGGATTGACTGGGTGTACAGGGGGTTCCGGGGGGGGGGATTGACCAGGTGTACAGGGGGTCCCAGGGGATTGACTGGGTGTACAGGGGGTCCCGCGGCACTGACTGGGTGTACAGCGGCTCCTGGGGATGGACTGGGTTTACAGGGGGTCCTGGGGGATTGACTGGGTGTACAGGGGGTTCCGGGGGTGGGATTGACTAGGTGTACAGGGGGTCCCAGGGGATTGACTGGGTGTACAGGGGGTCCCGGTGGATTGAGTGGGTGTACAGGGTTCCCGGGGGATGGACTGGGTGTACAGGGGGTCCTGGGGGATTGACTGGGTGTACAGGGGGTCCCGGGGGATTGACTGGGTGTACAGGGGTCCCGGGGGCATGACTGGGTGTACAGGGGGTCCTAGGGGAATGACTGGGTGTACAGGGGCTCCCGGGGGAATGACTGGGTGTACAGGTGGTCCCGGGGGATTGACTGGGTGTACAGGGGGCCCCGGGGGATTGACTGGGTGTACAGGGGATCACGGGGGATTGACTGGGTATACAGGGGTTCCCGGGGGAATGACTGGGTGTACAGGGGGTCCCGGGGATTGACTGAGTGTACAGGGGGCCCTGGTGGATTGACTGGGTGTACAGGGGGTCCCGGGGGATTGACTGGGTGTACAGGGGGTCCAGGGGATTGATTGGGTGTGCAGGGGTTCCCGGGAGATTGACTGGGTGTACAGGGGGTCCCGGGGGTTTGACTGGGTGTAAAGGGGTCCCGGGGGATTGACTGAGTGTACAGGGGGTCCCGGGGGATTGACCGGGTCTACAGGGTGTCCCGGGGGATTGACTGGGTGTACAGGGGGTCCCGGGGGGATTGGCTGGGTGTACAGGGTGTCCCGGGGGATTGACTGGGTGTACAGGGGTCCCGGGGGATTGACCGGGTGTACAGGGGGTCACGGGGGATTGACTGGGTATACAGGGGGTCCCGGGGGATTGACTGGTTGTACAGGGGATCCCAGTGGATTGACTGCGTGTACAGGGGGTCCCGGGGGATTGACTGGGTATACAGGGGGCCCCGGGGGATTGACTGGGTGTACAGGGGGTCCCGGGGGATTGACTGGGTGTACAGGGAGTCCTGGGGGATTGACAGGGTGTACAGGGGGTCCCGGGGGATTGACTGGGTGTACAGGGGGTCCCGGGGATTGACTGGGTGTACAGGGGATCCCGGGGGATTGACGGGGTGTACAGGGGTTCCCGGGGGATTGACTGGGTGTACAGGGGGTGCCGGGGAATTGACTGGGTTTACAGGGGGTCCTGGGGGATTGACTGGGCGTATAGGGGGTCCCGGGGGGATTGACTGGGTGTACAGGGGGTCCCGGGGTTTTGAGTGGGTGTACAGGGTTCCCGGGGGATTGACTGGGTGTACAGGGGGTCCCGGGGGCATGACTGGGTGTACAAGGGGTCCCGGGGGAATGAATGGGTGTACAGGGGCTCCCGGGGAATGACTGGGTGTACAGGTGGTCCCGGGGGATTGACTGGGTGTACAGGGATCCCGGGGATTGACTGGGTGTACAGGGGGTCCCGGGGATTGACTGGGTGTACAGGGGGTCCCGGGGGATTGACTGGTTGTACAGGGGATCCCGGGGGTTTGACTGGGTATACAGGGGTTCCCGGGGGATTGACTGGGTGTACAGGGGGTCCCGGGGGATTGACTGAGCGTACAGGGGGCCCTGGTGGATTGACTGGGTGTACAGGGGGTCCCGGGGGATTGACTGGGTGTACAGGGTGTCCCGGGGGGATTGACTGGGTGTACAGGGGGTCCCGGGGGATTGACTGGGTGTACAGGGGGTCCCGGGGAATTGTCTGGGTGTACAGGGAGTCCCTGGGAATTGACTGGGTGTATAGGAGGTCCCAGGGGATTGCCTGGGTGTACAGATGGTCCCGGGGATTGACTGAGTGTACAGGGGGCCCCGGGGGATTGACTGGGTGTACAGGGGTCCCGGGGGGATTGACTGGGTGTACAGTGGGTCCAGGGGATTGATTGGGTGTGCAGGGGTTCCCGGGAGATTGACTGGGTGTACAGGGGGTCCCGGGGGTTTGACTGTGTGTAAAGGGGGTCCCGGTGGATTGACTGGGTGTACAGGGGGTCCCGGGGGATTGACCGGGTCTACAGGGGGTCCCGGGGGATTGACTGGGTGTACAGGGGGTCCCGGGGGGATTGGCTG
>NW_028225179.1:127514866-127749866 GCF_052327205.1 Somniosus microcephalus
TACCCCATATACATGGCTAGACACTGGGGCACTCCATATACATGGCTAGGCACTAGGATACCCCATATACACGGCTAGACACTGGGATACCCCATATACATAGGTAGACAGTGGGATACCCCATATACATGGCTAGACACTGGGGGTAGCCCATATACATGGCTAGACACTGGGATACTCCATATACATGGCCAAACATTGGGGTACCCCATATACATGGCTAGACACTGGGATACCCCATATACATGGCTAGACACTGGAATACCCCATATACATAGGTAGACACTGGAATACCCCATATACATGGCTAGACACTGAAATACCCCATATACATAGGTAGACACTGGAATACCCCATATACATGGCTAGACACTGGGGTACCCCATATACATGGCTAGACACTGGGATACCCCATACACATGGCTAGACACTGGAATACCCCATATACATGGTTAGACACTGGAATACCCCATATACATGGTTAGACACTGGGATACCCCATATACATGGCTAGACACTGGAATACCCAGTATACATGGCTAGACACTAGGATACCCCATATACATAGGTAGACAGTGGGATACCCCATATACATGGCTAGACACTGGGGGTAGCCCATATACATGGCTAGACACTGGGATACCCCATATACATGGCTAGACACTGGGGGTAGCCCATATACATGGCTAGACACTGGGATACTCCATATACATGGCCAAACATTGGGGTACCCCATATACATGGCTAGACACTGGGATACCCCATATACATGGCTAGACACTGGAATACCCCATATACATAGGTAGACACTGGAATACCCCATATACATGGCTAGACAGTGGAATACCCCATATACATGGTTAGACACTGGGGTACCCCATATACATGGTTAGACACTGGGGTACCCCATATACATAGGTAGACACTGGAATACCCCATATACATGGTTAGACACTGGAATACCCCATATACATGGCTAGACACTGGGGTACCCATATATCTAGCGAGACACTGGAATAACCCACATGCATAGCTAGACACCAACAACAACAATTTGCTATATAGCTCCTTTAATGTAGTGAAACGCCCCATGACACTTCACAGGAGCATAATCAGACAAAAATTGAGACCAAGGTAAAGTAAAGAAATCAGGACAAGGTGACCAAAAGCTAGTTCACAGAGGTAGGTTTTAAGGAGGGTCCGAAAGAAGGGGAGAGGTTTCGGGAGGGAATTCCAGAGCTTAGCGCCTAGACAGCTAAAGGCACAGCCGCCAGTGTGAAGGAAATCAGGGCTAGACAAGAGTCCAGAGTTCGAGGAATGGAGAGTTCTTCGAGGGTTGTAGGGCTGGCGAAGGTTACAAAGGTATGGAGGGGCGAGGTCATGGAAGAGTTTGAAGATAAGGATGAGAATTTTAAATTTGAGATATTGCTGGACCGGGAGCCAATGTAGATCAGATCCATCCCCCTCTCCTCCCCTCCCTACCTTTCTTCCCTCCTTCCGTATTCTATCCCTCTCCCCTACCCCTCTCGCTCCTTCCCTACCTCTCTCCCCTACTTCCTCAGCTATCTCTCTGTTCGCTCTCCCTATTCCTATTCTTCTCCTAACCTCCTCTTTCCCCTCGCTATTTTTCTTCCCTCATCCCCAACTCCCAGGAAGGGAGGAAAAAGAGTGGGAGAGCAATAGTGGTAGGGGATTCTATAGTAAGGGGAACAGATAGGCGTTTCTGTGGCCGTAGACGTGAATCCAGGATGGTTTGTTGCCTCCCTGGTGCCAGGGTCAAGGATGTCACTGAGCGGCTGCAGGGCATTCTGGAGGGGGAGGGTGAACAGCCAGAGGTTGTGGTCCACATTGGTACCAATGACATAGGTAAAAAAAGGGATGAGGTCCTGCAGCAAGAATTTAGGGAGCTAGGTGGAAGATTAAAGAGCAGGACCTCAAAGGTTGTAATCTCTGGATTACTCCCGGTGCCACGTGCTAGTGAGTATAGGAATAGGAAGATAGAACAGATGAATGCGTGGCTAAAGGGATGGTGTAGGAGGGAGGGCTTTAGTTTCCTGGATCACTGGGTCTGCTTCTGGGAAAGGTGGGACTTGTACAAGTCGGACGGTTTACACCTGAACCAGAGGGGGACCAATATCCTTGCGGGGAGGTTTGCTAGCACTGCTGGGGGGGGTTTAAACTAACTTGGCAGGGGGATGGGATACAGAGTGGAGCTATAGTAGGGGGTGATTTACAGCCAAATACGGAGGAAAAAACAAGTCAGCTGGGAAGGCAGAGCAAATATGTGAAGGCAAAAGGGAATATGGCAAGGCTGGAAGGCATTTATTTTAATGCGAGGAGTCTTGCAAATAAGGTGGATGAACTGAAGTTGTTGTTGAACACATGGGAGTACGATATTGTTGCTATCACGGAGACATGGTTGAGGGAGGGTCAGGGCTGGCAGCTCAATATTCCGGGGTATAGAATCTTCAGGCGAGACAGAGGGGGGTGTAAGAGGGGAGGGGGTGTTGCAATATTAATTAAGGAGTCAATTACTGCTGTAAGGAGGGATGATATATTAGCGGGTTCCTCTAATGAGGCCATATGAGTAGAACTTAAAAACAAAAGGGGGCAAGCACTTTAGGCCCCCAAACAGTCAGGGGGAGATAGAGGAACAGATATGTAGGCAAATCTCAGAGAAGTGCGAAAATAATAGGGTAATAATAGTGGGGGATTTCAACTTCCCCAATATTAATTGGGATAGTCAGAGTGTGAAAGGCTTAGAGGGTGCAGAATTCTTAAAGTGCATCCAGGAGAGCTTTTTGAGCCAACATGCAGAAAGTCCTACAAGAGAGGGGGCGGTACTGGACCTAATTCTAGGGAATGTAGCCGGGCAAGTGGTGGAAGTGTCAGTAGGAGAGCATTTTGGCGACAGTGACCATAATTCGGTGAGATTTAAGGTGGTCATGGAAAAAGACAAAGACGGCCCGGAAATAAGGGTTCTAAATTGGGGGAAGGCCGATTTTAATATGATAAGGCAGGATCTGGCCAAAGTGGACTGGGAGCAGCTACTTATAGGAAAATCCACATCAAAACAGTGGGAGACTTTCAGAAGGGAAATAGAGAGAGTACAACGCCAACATGTTCCTGTAAAGGTCAAGGGTGGGACCAACAAGCAAAGGGGGCCTTGGATGACAAGGGATATACAAAAATGCGGGGCATACTTAAAAAAGAAATTAGGAGGGCGAGGAGGGCCATGAAATAACACTGGCGAGCAAAATAAAGGAAAATCCTAAGATGTTTTATAAGTATATTAAGGGCAAGAGGATAACCAGGGAAAGGGTAGGGTCCATTAGGGACCAAAGTGGCAATCTGTGTGTAGAGCCAGATGATGTAGGCGGGGTTTTAAATGAATTTTTTGCATCTGTGTTCACTATGGAGAAAGACGATGTAGACATAGAAATCGGGCAAGGGGACTGTGACATACTTGAACATATTAGCATCGAGAGGGAGGAGGTACTAGCGGTTTTAGCAGGCCAAAAAGTGGATAAATCCCCAGGCCCGGACGAGATGTATCCCAGGCTGTTGTATGAGGCAAAGGAGGAGATTGCAGGGGCTCTGACACAAATTTTCAGAACCTCTCTGGCCACAGGGGATGTACCAGAGGACTGGAGAACAGCTAACATAGTACGATTATACAAGAAGGGTAGCAGGGATAAACCAGGGAATTACAGGCCAGTGAGCCTAACATCTGTGGTAGGGAAATTATTGGAAAAAATTCTGAGGGACAAAATTAGTCTCCACTTGGAGAGGCAAAGATTAATCGGGGATAGTCAGCATGGCTTTGTCAAGGGTAAATCATGTCTGACAAATCTGATTGAATTTTTCGAGGGGGTGACTAGGTGTGTGGATGAGGGAAATGCTGTGGATGTGGTTTACATGGACTTCAGCAAAGCTTTTGACAAAGTCCCACATAGGAGACTGGTCAAGAAGGTAAGAGCCCATGGGATCCAGGGTGCCTTGGCGCATTGGATCCTAAACTGGCTGAGTGGCAGGAGGCAGAGGGTGATGGTCGAAGGTTGCTTTTGTGACTGGAAGCCTGTGTCCAGTGGGGTACCTCAGGGATCGGTGCTGGGTCCCTTGCTGTTTGTGATCTACAGAAATGATTTGGATGAGAATGTAAAAGGTATGATCAGTAAGTTCACGGATGACACGAAAATTGGTGGGGTGGTAAATTGCGAGGAGGAAAGCCTCAGGCTACAGGACGATATAAACGGGTTGGTCAGATGGGCAGAAAAGTGGCAAATGGAATTTAACCCTGAAAAGTGCGAGGTGATGCATTTTGGATGGACAAATAAGGCAAGGGAATACACAATGAGTGGTAGGACCCTAGGAAGTACAGAGGGTCAGAGGGACCTTGGTGTGCATGTACATAGATCCCTGAAGGCAGCGGAACAGGTAGATAAGGCGGTTAAAAAGGCATATGGGATACTTGCCTTCATTAGCCGAGGCATAGAATATAAGAGCAGGGAGGTTATGATGGAGCTGTAGAAAACGCTGGTGAGGCCACAGCTGGAGTACTGTGTGCAGTTCTGGTCGCCTCACTATAGGAAGGATGTGATTGCTTTGGAGAGGGTGCAGAGAAGATTCACCAGGATGTTACCTGGGATGGAGCGCCTCAGCTATGAAGAAAGACTAAACAGGCTGGGGTTGTTTTCCTTGGAGCAAAGAAGGCTGAGGGGGGACCTGATTGAGGTGTACAAAATGATGAGGGGCATAGATAGGGTAGATAAAGAGGAACTTTTCCCCTTAGTAGGGGGGTCAATAACAAGGGGGCATAGGTTCAGGGTAAGGGGCAGGAGATTTAGAGGGGATTTGAGGAGGAACTTTTTCACCCAGAGGGTGGTTGGAATCTGGAACTCACTGCCTGAAAGGGTGGTAGAGGCAGGAACCCTCACAACATTCAAGAAGCATTTGGATGAGCACTTGAAATGCCATTGCATACAAGGCTATGGACCAAATGCTGGAAAATGGGATTAGACTGGACAGGGATTGATGGACGGCGCAGACACGATGGGCTGAAGGGCCTCTTTCTGTGCTGTATGACTCTATGACTCTATGACTCCTCTCCCTCCTTCCTCCTCCCCACCTCTCTCTACCGCTCCCTTAACTTGTCTCCTACCCCTCTTTCCGCGCCTCTCCCCGTCTAATCCTCCTTCCCAACTCCTTTTCCCACATCTACCTGTGCCGACAGGGCAGTGATCCAATACCTTGTATATCTGGGCTGCCTCCTTTATAGGGATCACACTGTGTGTCTTGTGAGCCCGAGACATACCGCACACCACACAGATCACTTTCTGCTCCTCTTCACAGAACAGTTTCAGCTTCTCCTCGTGTTCCTCGCAGTAAAACTCCTCCTCCCGCTGTGTGGCCTTCACCTTCAGCAGTCTGAGCTGCTCGGCGATGTTGCCCAGGGTCCGAGCGGGCCTGGTGTTCCTCTGGGCGAAGACCTGCCGACACTCGGGGCAGGAGACATCTCCCGGGACCTTCTCCCAACTCCGAGAGATGCAGGATCTGCAGAAGTGATGCCCACATTCCAGGGACACCGGGTCGGTGAACATCTCCAGGCAGATGGGACAGGTCAGTTCATGTGTTAGATCCCCAATCTCTTTTCCAGATGCCATCTCACGGCTCATTCTCCGTCTGCCCTTTTTTTACTTGCAGTTTTGTTTCTGGGAAATGTTCCCACCCTTTCCCAAATACCACGTAGTTCAGAATCAAAAAGCTTTATTGTTAATCCCCCGTGCGTCAGCAGCAAACAGAGTCAGATCCAACTGGCAGTGGATCAAGGTTTAGACAGGAAATACATTCAAAAAAATACTGCTTTTCTAATGGCAGAAGGAGATAATGGGATAAACATGGAAACAAGAGACGAGTCCAGAGCAGGTGGTAATGGCTCACCTCCTTTAAGACGCTCCTTAAAACCTACCTCTTTGACCACGTTTTTGGTCATCTGTCCTAATATCTCGGTGCCAAATTTTGTTTGCTAATCCTCCAGCGAAGTGCCTTAGGACGTTTTACTACGTTAAAGGCGGTTATATAAATGCAAGTTGCTGTTGTTGTTCGAGAATGTCCAAGAGAAAATGGACACGGGTTCAAGCGGATAAGATCTAAATCTGTTGAACTCCTCTTGACATGTAGCATCACCTGTTCTGTCATTTAATCACCCTTACCTTCCACTCCATCACGGACCTTGCCCCTTTTGTTCTTTTCCAGCCTCCTCACCCCTGCCCCTTTCTGTATTTGCTTAAAAGCTGTTCATCTCCAGCATCTTCCAGTTCTGAAGAAAGTTCATCAACCTGAACCGTCAACATTTTAAAAGGGTCGGGGTGGGTGTGGGGGGGCGGTGGTGGCGGTGGTGTGTTCACAATTTTAAGAGACCAAGGCCTAGAAATTCAGTTGGTTGCGCCAGCAGTTAGCGCCTTAAGAGAAGTGAATTTCGGGCGCTATGCGTGTAGCGCCCGGGCGCAGCGCAGTTTGCGCCTCGCCCCAAATTAAGTTGACCCTTAGCGCCGGCGCAAAGTTTAGCACCCGCCCGGCTGCGCACGCAGAAAATGACGTCACATCCTCGTGCAACGCCCTTTGCGCGCCCCGATTCCAAACTTCAGTCGGACCGCCCCATTGTGCGGCTGGCGGCCAGAGCGTTTGTAAAATGGAACGCAACACAGCCGACGCGGGCCCCGGGGAGCGCAAATTAAAGGGCACGTACCCTGCAGTATAAAGGGCAGCCATTTTGCAGCAAACACTCTTGTGCAACAGATTTCTGGACACACAACAAGGAGGAGAGCTAACTGGTTTCGTGCAGCAATAGCTCAGGTATTTTTGGACTCAGGCCAAAGCGCTGCAAGTGCCCTGTTGGAAATTTGACTGTTTGCCAGCATTTGATGGGGGCTGCATGGGGTGCCAACGCGGAGTTTCAGCGCCATGTGCGTAGGGCTCGCAGACGCGGGGTCAGAGGGGCAGCCCTGGCTAGAGGCAGAGGGGGCAACAGGCGTCGGCAACATAGGCCTTACCCAGTCAGGGTATACCGCCAGCAGCGCTCCTACCTCACCATGAGTGGCGTGCGATGTGTAAGAAGGCTGAGATTCCGAAAGGAGGTGGTTGCAGAGATCTGCCACCTGCTTCGCAGAGATCTGCGTCCAAAGCTCAGGTGCAGGACGTCTCTGTCGGTGGAAGTGAAGGTGACAGTGGCATTGAACTTCTATGCCACCGGCTCCTTCCAATCCGCTGTTGGGGACATAGCTAACATATCCCAGTTCAGCGTGCATTGCTGCATCCGCCAGGTGACCGATGCCCTTTTCAGAAGGAGACGCCAATTCATCTCCTTCCCCATGGCCCTGGAGAGCCAGCATCAGCGTGCAGTGGGATTTGCTAGACTCGCGGCCTTCCCCTTGGTGCAGGGCGCCATTGACTGTACGCATGTGGCTTTGCGGGCACCTCTGGAGCATGGCGAGCAGTATCGCAACCGGAAGGGCTACCATTCTCTCAATGTGCAGCTGGTGTGTGACCACAAGCATTGCATCCTGGCTGTCAATGCCTGCTTTCCAGGCAGCTGCCACGATGCCTTTATCCTGCGGCAGAGTACTGTGCATGACATGTTCGAGGCACAGCCTCCCCCAAGAGGATGGCTACTCGGGGACAAAGGCTATCCTTTGTGTACCTGGCTCATGACCCCGCTCCGCGCGCCCAGGACCGCTGCTGAAGAGGCATACAACGAGAGCCATCAAAGGAGCAGAAACATCATCGAGCAAACTATTGGGGTCCTCAAGCAGCGGTTCCGCTGCCTTGATCGTTCCGGCGGATCTCTGCAGTATTCGCCGCACCGGGTCTCCCAATTTGTCGTAGTTTGCTGCATGCTACACAACCTGGCTCTCCGCAGGATTCAGGCACTGCCACCTGACATTGGACCACCTCAGGAGGAGGAGCAGGAGGAGCAGGAGGAGGAGGAGGAGGAGGAGGAGTACGTTCCCAGGAGGGAGCGACAAGGTCCAAGGGCCGTCCGTCGCCAGCTTATTGAACGTAACTTCTAAGCCCCCTGTCAGGGAATGCCTTGTGGCCATGAAGCAAGATGAATGCAGCCGCTCCGCAAGCCCTCAGCCGGCGAAGGCAACAAAGACTAACAAGAACAACCATGGACACTGTCTGAATAAAGATAAATTTATATTTGACAAAAATGAAACCCCTTCCCACATGAATCCCAAAAACAATCAACGGCCCCCACAAAAAGTGCAACAAACGACTCACTCCCACAACCTGGGGAGGAGTAACTCCACATTTGAACAAACCAGGCCTCAACCTCGGCCTTAACGCAAAAAACATACCCATAAACAAAACAACCATGGACAAAATAAAGATGTCCACCGCCATATAAAATGAAAGCTGGCCACACCATCTACTTAGTGGCCCGCGAGGGCGAGACCTTGTCCAGCCTTTTGGCGCCCCTGCCCGGCCTGCTGCTCCTCCGCAAGCTCTGCCCAGTGGCTGCTGCGAGGCTGGGGGAAGGCGCCTGAGGGTCAGATGTCCTTCCGCCAGATGGCCTTGGGGGGCGGCCTACACGGGCTTAGGGCCTCGAGGGGCCGGCTGTTGATTGGCGCACATGTGCATGGCCACCATCAGCTCCAGCCGCTTGCCGTTGACGCTCCACTGGGGGAGTGGCGGCGACGGATGGCGCAATGTGGGCAAGCTGGCGTATTGGAGGCGCTGGCTGGTGATGTCGCACGCTGGCACTCGCCCGGGCACGCACTGCACGATCCGCACCAATCAGCCGAAGGGCGGATCGCTGTGCTGCTGCAGCGCGGCGGGTGTCCTGGCGATGCCTGGCTGAGGCAGCGCGTGTGGCAGCAGTGAGTGCCCCTGTTGCCCTGGTCTGCGCCCGCATCACATCCGCCACTGACTTGACGGCATCAGCCAGCGACTCCATCGCCGGAGGCATCCGTTCCACTACCTCCATCATCATCCGGCCACTCTCGGCATTTGATGCCCCAAACGCCCGCACAATGGTCGCCAGCGACTCGATGGCCTCAGGCATCCGTCCCACCACCTGCATGAGCTCTGTGTGGCGGCGGTCCGAATCCTCGGCCATTTGGTCCAGCTGGCGCACCTCCTCCGAGGTGAAGGTGGCCGGACTGGAGGCGGGACTCTCCCGCTGGGGAGCAGGGGTCCGAGCTAGGCGACCCTTGGCACGTTGCTGGTGCCGAATGTCCGCAGCAACTGCACTCCCCTCCGATCCTTCCCCCCTCTGGGGGGAAGGCCGCGGCCCACCCGCAGCCCTCCTGGGTGGCTGGACGCCACTGGTCCCAGCAGCTGCACTCCCCTCCGAAAGTTGCTCCAGGCTCTCGTCCAGGGAAGACGTGTCCAACGCTTCGCCCTCTGCTGCGGGACCTGAGTCCTCCCCTGATGGTCCGGGTTGCTCTTCCTCCTCCTCCTCCTCCTCCTCCTCCTCCTGTTCGGAGGGGCTGTCACTGGCAGCTTCAGGGAGCTCTTCGTCACCAGCTGAAAGCAGGAAGGCACAAGAGTAGCTTCAGAGTGAGGAGAGGGCATCAGTGAGGGAGTCATGACTGGTGGCATTCAGCGCATTGGTGGCACAGTGGCAAAGGAGGTAGCTCGGATGCGCAAGTGCGACGAGAGAGGGCCAAAAGGCGAGGTCCTTACCATTGCCGAGCAGCGGAGGGTCGGCTTCTCCGCACACTCTGGGCACAATCACGTGGCCTCCCATGAGGCAACTCATGCGCTCCTCCAAGGGAGTGAGCTTCTGGAACTTGGCGCGGCCTCCCCCGGTGATGTCACGGCACTTGCGATTATTCGCAAGTTTAGCCTGCAAGAGAAAGGACGGGCTCTAAGTACGGTGTGTAGCCGTGACGTAGTGTGCACTGCCTCCCATGGTGGAATAGCTTGGCCAGAGTGTAGCCGTGACGTAGTGTGCACTGCCTCCCATGGTGGAATGGCTTGGCCAGAGTGTAGCCCTGATCTAGTGTGCACTGCCTCTCATGGTGGAATAGCTTGGCCAGTGTGTAAAGTGCAGAATGTGCAATTGATGCTCATGACTGTCCCAAAGCTGCTGGCTGAGGGCTGCCCATTAGGCCTTTCAGGTCCCTTTGCCCATCATGTCAGGTGTACATGCAAGAATGAGGAGGAGAGTGGAAAGGGTACTCACCCTGACAATCCTGGTCAGGTCATTGTATTTCTTCCGACATTGCACCTTGTACCTGGGGGCATCACCGTAGGACGACACCCTGGTGGCGATCTCCCTCCAGGCTTTGGTGTAGACACGGTGGGTGGGATTCCTGCCATTGTCTGGGAACAAGATCCTGCGCCTCTTCTCCAATGCTGTCAGCATGATATCCAGATCACGCTCTGAGAAGTGCAGGGCACGCTCACGGGCCTTCTCATGCGTTGCCATGGCTCCTTGGGCTCAGCAGCAGTGTTGAGGCCTAGTTTGAAAGCTGCAGTGTGCAGGGCGTGGCAGCAGACCAAATCGTCCCTTCCCCCTTTAAGAGCTGGCCGGCGCCACGGGGTCTGCTGTCAATCAAAAAATGACCGCACCCGCGCTGCGCCCCGCCTCGGCGCTATCCCTCTGCACCACCGGCTTAGCGCCTAAAGATAGTCGTGTAACGCCTCTTTTAGCGCTCCAGCAACCTCTTAGGGCGAAGCAACTGAATTTCGGCGAAGGGGGCGCAACTTTGGGGCGGGCGCTAAAGTCGGGCGGGCGCTAACGTTAGCGCCCCAAAACTGGCAAAACTGAATTTCTAGGCCCAAGAGTGCAGGACCAGAAACAAACCATAGAATCCAGCAGAAAAGAGATAGAACTTACATTTGTTTATATATATATATATATAATGTTTATACACATTATACATTTCACGACCTCAGGACGTCCCGAAGGGTTTCACAGCTAATGAAATACTAGAACATAAGAACATAAGAAATATGAGCAGGAGTAGGCCAATCGGCCCCTCGAGCCTGCTCCACCATTCAATAAGATCATGGCTGATCTGATCCTAACCGCCAATCCACTATCACAGAACCATCTCCTGAATCTAACAGAATTAGAGACACGAAATAGGAGCAGGATCAGGCTACACGGCCCCTGGGCCCGCTCCACTACCCACAGGGCCATGACCGATGCGAACCTAGACTCATGTCCAAATTCCTGCCCGCTCCCCGTAACCTTTAATTCCCTTTACTTCTAGGAAACTGTCTATTTCTGTTTTTAAATTTATGTAATGATGTAGCTTCTACAGCTTTTTGGGGCAGCATATTCCATGGACCCACCACCCTCTGAGTGAAGTAGTTCCTCCTCATCTCAGTTTTGAAAGAGCAGCCCCTTATTCTAAGACTATGCCCCCTAGTTCTAGTTTCACCCATCATCGGGAACATCTTCCCCGCATCCACCCGATCCAACCCCTTCACAATCTTATATGTTTCAATAAGATCGCCTCTCATTCTTCTGAACTCCAATGAGTAGAGTCCCAATCTGCTCAACCTCTCCTCATATGTCCATCCCCTCATCCCCGGGATTAACCGAGTGAACCTTCTTTGTACTGACTCGAGAGCAAGTATGTCCTTTCTTAAGTATGGACACCAAAACTGTACGCAGTATTCCAGGTGCGGTCTCACCAATACCTTGTACAACTGAAGCAATACCTCCCTATTTTTATATTCTATCCCCCTAGCAATGAAAGCCAACATTCCATTGGCCTTCTTAATCACTTGCTGCACCTGCATACTAACCTTTTGAGTTTTGTGCACCAGGACCCCCAGATCCCTTTGTACTTCAGTACTTTCCAGTTTCTTGCCATTAAGATAATAACTTGCTCTACGATTTTTCCTGCCAAAGTGCATAACCTCACACTTTCCAGTATTGTATTCCATCTGCCAAATCTCTGCCCACTTACTTAGCCTGTCTATGTCCCCTTGCAGGTTTTTAATGTCCTCCTCACTCACTATTTTCCCTCCCATCTTAGTATCATCTGTAAACTTTGATATGTTACACTCGGTCCCCTCCTCCAAATCGTTAATATAGATTGTAAAGAGTTGGGGACCCAGCACTGACCCCTGCGGAACACCACTAGTTACTGATTGCCAGTCTGAGAATGAACCATTTAGCCCAACTCTCTGCCTTCTGTTAGATAGCCAATCCTCTATCCATGCCAGAATATTACCCCCAATCCCGTGATTTTTTATCTTAAGCAATAATCTTTTGTGTGGCACCTTGTCAAATGCCTTTTGGAAGTCTAAATATGCTACGTCCACTGGTTCCCCTTTATCCACCCTATACGTTACTTCCTCAAAGAACTCCAGCAAATTTGTCAAACATGACTTCCCCTTCATAAAGCCATGCTGACTTTGTCCTATTAAATTATGATTATCCAAATGTCCTGTTACTGTCTCCTTAATAATGGACTCCAAAATTTTACCTACCACAGATGTTAGGCTAACTGGTCTATAGTTTCCAGCCTTCTGTCTACTGCCCTTTTTAAATAGGGTGTTACATTAGCAGTTTTCCAGTCTGCCGGGACCTTTGCCGAGTCCAGGGAGTTTTGGAAAATTATTACCAATGCATCCACAATCCCTACCGCCACTTCCCTCAAGACCCTAGGATGTAAGCCATCAGGTCCAGGTGATTTATCCGCCTTGAGTCCCATTATTTTACAGAGTACCACTTCCTTAGTGATTTTGATCGTGTTTAGCTCCTCCCCCCCTTTAGCCCCCTGTTTGTCCAGTGTTGGGATATTCTTAGTGTCTTCTACTGTAAAGACTGATGTAAAATATTCATTCAGTGTTTTTGCCATCTCCATATTTCCCACCATTAATTTCCCGGTCTCATCCTCTAAGGGACCAACATTTACTTTAGCCACCCTTTTTCTTTTTATCTATATATATAAAGCGGTCGATCTGTCTGTCCTTCTGTCTGTCCATCTGTCTGTCCTTCTATCTGTCCTCAGGTGTGCGTCTGTCCGGCTATGCGCTCGAAAGTTATACGGCGTACCTAAGCGCGCGTTACCTCCGAAGAAAGCTTACGCTTCCGGGACGCTGGTAAGCGTATTTACTTTTCGGTCGGATGAAAATTGTTCGCGCCTTATGCAATAAACCTGCAAAATTAAACTCATTATCTGCTAGCATTGATTGACTGACGTCAAGGTAACATAAGATTTACCAAAAACGTTTTATAAGTACTTTCACTTTCATCTTTCAAGGTATTAAGTGTGTGTGTGGGCGGGACTAATCGTTTTCATCTCAGAGATCTGCCAGCCATTGTTTCACTGCTTGCAGCTCAAACTACTCTCCTTATTCAGCTTTGAAAAAGTTAGTTTCTCTTTTAAATGCCCGGCAGCAGATTCACAAAGGGACACAGACAGGGCCCGAAAGCCTGGGACATGATTTAAAATGTTGCCCGGCACCAGATTCACAAAGGGACACAGACAGGGCCCCAAAGCCTGGCACTCGATTTAAACCGCCCGCCCCAAAACAGCCCTGGCAAAGCTGGGCTCCCCCAGCTAGTATAACTATAAAAACTTTTACTATCTGTTTTTATATTTTTTGCTAATTTACTTTCATAATCTATCTTCCCTTTCTTAATCAATCTTTTTGTTATTTTTTGCTGTCTTTTAAAGTTTTCACAATCCTCTATCCTCCCACTAGATTTGGCTACCTTATATGCCCTTGTTTTTAGTCGAATACTATCCTTAATTTCTTTACTTAGCCACGGATGGCTGTCTTTTCTTTTACACCCTTTTCTTCTCAGTGGAATATATTTTATTGGAAGTTGTAAAATAACTCCTTAAATGTACACCACTGACCATGTATCGTCTTACCCTTTAATCTATTTTCCCAATCCACTCTACTCAATTCTGCTCTCATACCTTCATAGTCTCCTTTATTCAAGCTTAGCACGCTTGTTTGAGATCCAACCTTCTCACCCTCTAATTGAATATGGAATTCAACCATGTTATGGTCACTCATTCCAAGGGGATCCTTTACTAGGACATTTTTAATTAATCCCATCTCGTTACACAGGACCAGATCTAAGGTTGCTTGCCCCCTGGTCGGTTCAGTTACATACTGCTCAAGAAACCCATCCCTAATACACTCAATGAACTCATCCTCAAGGCAGCCCTGCCCAATTTGATTTGTCCAATTAATATGATAGTTAAAATCCCCCATAATTATAGATGTTCCCTTATTACAAGCCTCAACTATTTCCTGATTGATACTCCGTCCAACAGAGTTGCCACTGTTCGGAGGCCTATAGACTACGCCCACTAGTGTTTTTTTCCCCTTATTATTCCTTACCTCCACCCAAACTGTTTCATTATCCTGATCTTTTGACCCAATATCATTTCTCTGTATTACAGTGATTCCTTCCTTTATTAACATAGCCACCCCACCTCCCCTTCCATCCTGCCTGTCCTTCCTGATCGTTAAATAACCTGGTATGTTTAATTCCCAGGCATTGTCACCCTGCAGCCATGTTTCTGTAATGGCCACAAGATGATACCCATATGTAGTTATTTGTGCCATTAAATCGTCTATTTTGTTACGAATGCTACGTGAATTCAGATAGAGAACTTCCAAAGATGTTTTGTGACACTCAGTTCCTGCTTTTGCCCTTTTTATTACTTTACCTTTTACTCCATACCTTCTGCCCCTTCCTGACACGCTCTGGTTTTTAATTTCCCCACTGCTACCTAAGTCTATGACCTTCTCTGTTGTCATTTTTATTATTTGCTCTCTAGGAACCTCCCCCCCACTAGTTAGTTTAAAGCCCTCTCTACAGCCCTAGCTATATGATCCGCCAGGACTCTAGTCCCAGCACTGGCCAAGTGAAGCCCATCCCAATGGAACAGCTCCCTCCTGCCCCAGTACTGGTGCCAGTGTCCCAGGAAGCAATACCCATTTCTCCCACACCAGTCTTTGAGTCACGCATTTAACTCTCTAATTTTATTTGTCCTAGCCAAATTTGCTCGTGGTTCAGGTAATAATCCAGAGATTATTAGCCTTGTGGTTCTGCTTTTTAATTTGGCCCCTAGCTGCTCAAACTCCCGCAGCAGAACCTCCTTCCTTGTCCTATCTATGTCGTTGGTGCCAACATGGACCACGACAACTGGATCCTCCCCCTCCCACTCCAAGTTTCTCTCCAGTCCAGAGGAGATGTCCTTAACCCTGGCACCGGGCAGGCAACACAGCCTTCGGGACTCTCGCTCTCGGCTGCAAAGAACTCTATCTATTCCCCTAACAATACTATCCCCTACCACTACAACATTTCTTTTAACTCCCCCCACTTGAATGGCCACCTGCTCCACGGTGCTGTGGCCAGGTTACTCATCCTCCCTGTAGTCCCTGCTCCTGTCCCCACAGGGAGTAAGAGCCTCGAACCTGTTGGACAAGTGCAAGGGCTGCGGCTCCTCCAACACTACCTCCTGGATCCCCGTACCTGCCTCACTTCTAGTCACACCATCCTGACCCTGGCCACGGACTACATCTGAATTAATTAATCTAATTGGTGTGACTACCTCGTGATACACAGAGTCCAGGTAACTCTCCCCCTCCCTGATGTGTCTCAGTGTTTGAAGCTCGGACTCCAGCTCTTCAACACGGAGCCGGAGTTCCTCGAGCAGCCAACACTTACTGCAACTGTGATCACTGTGAGCATCAATGGTGTTCACCAGCTCCCACATATTGCAGCAGCAACACATCGCCTGACCTCCCATTCTATGTAATTAATTAAATTTATTAATATTATTCTTAAATATACTCTGCCCCGATTCTAGATGGTGAATATCACACCTTAGAAACTATAAACCAAAGAGATTTAAGCTTAAAAGGGAGAAATACTTACCAACCAATCACTTACCCGCTTTCTGGTGACGTCACACTTGGATTACTTTTTACCTCTCTCCTTCCAGACTGGAGACTGGTCTTACCTGGTCTCTGGGACTTTTATAGCCCCGCTCTGCCGCTCAGGATTCCCGCCGACGCTGTGAGGCCTTACCTGGTCTCTGGGACTTTTATAGCCCCGCTCTGCCGCTCAGGATTCCCGCCGACGCTGTGAGGCCTTACCTGGTCTCTGGGACTTTTATAGCCCCGCGCTCCCGCTCAGGTTTCCCGCCGACGCTGTGAGGCCTTACCGGGTCTCTGGGGACTTTTATAGCCCCGTGCTCCCGCTCAGGATTCTCGCCGACGCTGTGAGGCCTTACCTGGGTCTCTGGGACTTTTATAGCCCCGCTCTGCCGCTCAGGATTCCCGCCGACGCTGTGAGGCCTTACCTGGTCTCTGGGACTTTTATAGCCCCGCTTTGCCGCTCAGGATTCCCGCCGACGCGCTGTGAGGCCTTACCTGGTCTCTGGGACTTTTATAGCCCCGCTCTGCCGCTCAGGATTCCCGCCGACGCTGTGAGGCCTTACCTGGGTCTCTGGGACTTTTATAGCCCCGCTCTGCCGCTCAGGATTCCCGCCAATGCGCTGAGGCCTTACCTGGTCTCTGGGACTTTTATAGCCCCGCTCTGCCACTCAGGATTCCCGCCGACGCTGTGAGGCCTTACCTGGTCTCTGGGACTTTTATTGCCCCGCTCTGCCGCTCAGGATTCCCGCCAATGCGCTGAGGCCTTACCTGGTCCCTGGGAATTTTATAGCCCCGCTCTGCCGCTCAGGATTCCCGCCGACGCTGTGAAGCCTTACCTGGTCTCTGGGACTTTTATAGCCCCACTCTGCCGCTCAGGATTCCCGCCGACGCTGTGAAGCCTTACCTGGTCTCTGGGACTTTTATAGCCCCGCTCTGCCGCTCAGGATTCCCGCCGACGCTGTTGAAGTGTAGTCATTGTTGTAATGTAGGGAAACGTGGCAAACAATTTGCGCACAGCAAGGTCCCGCAAACAGCAATGGGAGAATGGGGAGATAATCTGTTTTAGCAACGTGGGTTCAGGGATAAATGTTGGCCAGGACATCAGGGAGAACTCTCCTGCTCTTCTTCAAATGGAATCTTTTACATGCACCTAAGAGGGCAGGTTCAGCGTCTCATCCAAAAGACAGCACCTCTTGACAGTGCAGCGCTCCTCAGTACTGCACTGGAGTGTCAGCCTAGATTATGTGCTCAAGTCTCTGGCGTGGAACTTGAACACACAACATTCCGACTCACCAAAAGTGGGTGAATTTCTTTGGGGATTCTCCTGCTCGTCCAAGGAAAGCTCAGCTGAAGAACCACTGAGTTTACACTCCTAGATTCCCCAGCTGATATCCTCACCAAATGCCTGTCCAACTCCCTCTTAACAACAACTTGCATTTATATAGTGCCTTTAACATAGTAAAGCACTTCACAGGAGCATTATCAAACAAAATTTGACTCTTTCTCTCGACATATTCATGACCCCTAGTTTTGGACACCCCCACAGATGGAAACATCCTCTCTACATTTAGCCGACCAAACCCCTTCATAATTTTAAAGACCTCTATCAGGTCACCTCTCAGTCTTCTCTGTCCTGATTGTTGTACCCTCTCAGTTCTGGGATCATCCTTGTAAATGGTACTTTTGTAACCCTTGACCCCCCAAAGCTTGTTTCCCACAGCAACAGCTGATAACTTATTATTGTGGAAAGAAACTTCCCTACACCCCCAGATTATTCCCTCACCTCCTTAACGTGCAGTCAGCTCGACACTGTCTAGGACAAAGCAGGCTGCTCGATTGGCAGCCCATCCACCACCTTAAACAGCTACTCCCTCCGTGGCTGCAGTGTGTACTATGTACAGGATGCACTGCAACAACTTGCCGAGGCTTGTTCAACATCACCTCCCTTTACCGAGTAAAGCTCCCTCGACACTGTACCAACAAACACTCACAGGGCTGGTACAGCATCAACCACCTAGAAGGACAAGAGCAGCAGGGGCATGGGAACACCACCATCTCCAAGTTACCCTCTAAGTCACGCACCATCCTGACATGGATATATATAACCATTACTTCATCGTCGCTGGGTCAAAATCTTGGAACTCCCTATTGTGGGAGTACCTTCACCACACGGACTACAAGCGGTTCAAGAAGGCGGCTCACCACCACCTTCTCAAAGGCAACTAGAGATGAGCAATAAATGCCGGCCTTACCAGCGATGCCGATATCCCAAGAATTAGTTTTTAAAAGAGTTTGGGGAACAGTTCCACAGCCAATGATCACTTGTTGGTCCCTTGTCCAAGTGGCCACTTTTCATGTGTGAGCCTGGACAGTGAGTAAGACTGGACAGTGGACACTGTGTGAGACGTCAGAGCCAAGTCCCTATCCTGTCCTCAACTGGGAATTAGGATGGATCGGTATTGTGGCGCCCCTGGCGGCAGGGATTGGTAGTACAGTGCCGTGGCGCCCCCCCGCCCTGGTGTCAGGGATCGGTTCTACAGCACTGCGGAGCCCCTGGTGGCAGGGATCAGTACTACAGCACTGTGGCGCCCCCGGTGGCAGTGATTGGTACGACAGCACTGTGGCGCCCCGGTGGCAGGGATCGGTACTACAGTGCCGTGGCGCCCCTAGTGTCAGGGATCGGTACTACAGTGCCGTGGCACCCCAGGTGGCAGGGTTCGGTACTACAGTGCCGTGGCAGCCCAGGTGGCAGTGATCGGTAATACAGTGCCGTGGCGCCCCTGGTGGCAGGGATCGGTACTACAGTGCCGTGGCGCCCCAGGTGGCAGGGATCGGTACTACATTGCTGTGGCGCCCCTGGTGGCAGTGATTGGTAATACAGTGCCGTGGCGCCCCTGGTGGCAGGGATCGGTACTACAGCGCTGTGGCGCCCCAGGTGGCAAGGATCGGTACCACAGCACGGTGGCGCCCCTGGTGGCAGTGATTGGTACTACAGTGCCGTAGCGCCCCTGGTGACAGTGATCAGTACTACAGTGCTGTGGCGCCCCTGGTGACAGTGATCGGTATTACAGCGCCGTGGCAGCCCTAGTGGCAGGGATCGGTAATACAGTGTCTTGGCGCCCCCTGGTGTCAGGGATCGGTACTACAGTGCTGTGGCGCCCCTGGTGACAGTGATTGGTACTACAGCGTCATGCCGCACCTGGTGGCTGGGATCGGTACTACAGCGCCATGGGCCCCTTGGTGGCAGGGATCACTACTACAGCGCCATGGCCCTCCTCAATCGTCTTCTCCCAGTGGCTGAAGAGCTCCTCCCAGAGTCGCAATGCAGATTACGCCCACTAAGGGGCACAAGGGACATGATCTTCACCGCGCGTCAATTACAAGAGAAATGCAGGGCACAGCACCAACCATTCTACATGGCCTTCTTTGACCTCACAAAGGCATTCGACACTGTCAACCGTGAGGGATTATGGAGTGTCCTCCTCAAATTCGGCTGCCCTCAAAAGTTTGTCACCATCCTCCGCCTGCTTCACGACGACTTGCAAGCCGTGATCCTGACCAACGGTTCCACCACAGACCCAATTCATGTACGGACCGGGGTCAAGCAAGGCTGTGTCATCGCACCAACGCTCTTCTCGATATTCCTTGCTGCAATGCTCCAGCTCACCCTCAGTAAGCTCCCCGCTGGAGTGGAACTAATTTACAGAACAAATGGGAAACTGTTCAACTTCCGTCGCCTCCAGTCCAGATTCAAGGTCGTCCCATCGTCGAATTACAGTATGCAGATGACGCTTGCGTCTGCGCTCACTCGGAGGTCGAACTCCAAACCATCGTCAACACCTTCACTGAAGCATACGAGAGCATGGGCCTTAAACTAAACATCCATAAGACAAAGGTCATCTACAACCTGCCCCCACCACAAAGTACTGCCCCCCAATTCTCAAAATCCACAACAAGGCCTTGGACAACATGGACCACTTTCCATACCTTGGGGGCCTACTGTCAACAAGGGCAGACGTCGATGACGAAGTCCAACGCCACCTTCAGTGTGCCAGTGCAGCCTTCGGTTGCCTGAGGAAGAGAGTGTTTGAAGACCAGGACCTCAAACCCAACACCAAGCTCATGGTCTACAGAACAGTAGTGATACCCGCCCTCCTGTATGGCTCAGAGATATGGACCATGTACAGCAGGCACCTCAAAGCAATGGAGAGGTACCACCAACGCTGCCTCCACAAGATCCTGCAAATCCATTGGCAGGATAGGCGCACCAACGTCAGTGTTCTTGCTCAGGCCAACATCCCCAGCATCGAAGCTTTGACCACGCTCGATCAGCTCCGATGGACGGGTCACATCGTCTGCATGCCTGATACGAGACTCCCAAAACAAGCGCTCTACTCTGAGCTCCGACATGGCAAAAGAGCCCCAGGTGGGCAGAGGAAACACTTCAAGGACACCCTCAAAGCCTCCTTGAAAAAGCGCAACATCCCTGGGAATCCCTGGCCCAAAACCGCACAAAGTGGAGGAGAAGCATCCGGGAAGGCGCCAAACACCTCGAGTCTCTTCGTCAGGAGCAAGCGGAAGCCAAGCGCAAGGAGCGCACGTCAACCCAAGCACCCCACCCACCCGCCCCTTCAACCACCGTCTGCCCCACCTGTGACATAGAAACATAGAAACTAGAAACAGGGAAGATAGGAGCAGGAGTAGGCCATTCAGCCCCTCGAGCCTGCTCCGCCATTCAATGAGATCATGGCTAACCATCCAAATTCAGTACCCTGTTCCTGCCTTCTCTCCATATCCCTTGATCCCTTTAGCCTTAAGAAATATATCCAACTCCTTCTTGAATATATTTAATGAATTGGCATCTACTGCCTTCTTTGGCAGAGAATTCCACAGGTGCACCACTCTCTGGGTGAAGAAATTTCTCCTCATCTCTGTCCTAAATGGCTTACCCCATATCCTTAGACTGTGACCCCTGGTTCTGGACTCCCCGACCATCGGGAACATCCTTCCAGCATCTAGTCTGTCTAGTCCTGTTAGAATTTTATAAGTTTCGATGAGATCCCCTCTCATTCATCTAGACTCCAGCGAGTACAAGCCCAATCGACCCAATCTCTCCTCATACGTCATTCCTGCCATCCCAGGTATCAGCCTGGTGAATCTTCGCTGAACTCCTTCCATGGCAAGAACATCCTTCCTCAGATAAGGCGACCAAAACTGCACACAATACTCAAGATGTGGTCTCACCGAGGCCCTGTACAACTGCAGCAAGACATCCTTGTTCCTGTACTCAAACCCTCTCACTACGAAGGCCAACATACCATTTGCCTTCTTAACCGCCTGTTGCACCTGCATGCTTACTTTCAGCGACTGGTGCACAAGGACGCCCAGGTCTCGTTGCACTTCCCCTTCTCCCAATCTATTGCCATTCAGATAATAATCTGCCTTCCTGTTTTTGACACCAAAGTAGATAACCTCGCATTTATCCACATTATATTGCATCTGCCATGCTTCTGCCCAATCACCCAACCTGTCCAAATCATACTGGAGTTTCTCGGCATCCTCCTCACAGCACACACGCCCACCCAGCTTTGTGATGTCTGCAAACTTGGAGATATTACATCTAGTTCCCTCGTCCAGATCATTAATATATATTATGAATAGCTGGGGTCCAAGGATCAATCCCTGCGGTACCCCACTAATCACTGCATGCCACTCGGAAAAAGAGCCATTCATTCCAACTCTTTGCTTTCTGTCTGCCAACCAGTTCTCTATCCAAGTCAATACCTTGCCCGCAATCCCATGTGCCTTAATTTTACACGCTAATCTCTTATGCGGGACCTTATCGAAAGCCTTTTGAAAATCCAAATACACCACATCCACTGGTTCTCCCTTATCTATTTTACCAGTAACATCCTCAAAATATTCCAGTAGATTAGTCAAGCACAGAGACTGTAGGTCCTGCATTGGTCACATCAGTCATGTGAGAACTCATTTTTAATGTGGAAGCAAGTCATCCTCGGTTTTGAGGGACTGCCTAAGAAGGAGTGGTTGGTACTACAGCCCCCTTGGCGGCAATGATCAGTACTACAGCGCCGTGGTGCCCCTGGTGGCAAGGATCGGCACTACAGCGCCTTGGCCCCTTTAGTGGCAGGGATCGGTATTACAGCACCGTTACGCCCCTGGTGGCAGGGATCGGTACTACAGCGCCGTGGTGCCTCTGGTGACTAGGATCGGTACTACAGCGCTGTGGCCACTGGTGGCAGGGATCGCTACTACAGCGCCGTGGCCCCTTTAGTGGCGGGGATCGGTACTACACTGCCGTGGCCCCTGGTGGCAGGGATCGATACTACAGCGTCGTGGCCCCTTTGGTGGCGGAGATCGGTACTACAGCGCCGTGGCCCCTTTAGTGGCGGAGATCGGTACTACAGCGCCATGGCCCCTTTAGTGGCGGAGACCGGTACTACAGCGCCGTGGCCCCTTTAGTGGTGGGGATCGGTACTACAGTGCTGTGGTGCCCCTGGTGGCAGGGATCGGTACTACAGCGCCGTGGCGCCTTTAGTGGCGGAGATCGGTACTACAGCGCCATGGCCCCTTTAGTGGCGGAGATCGGTACTACAGCGCCATGGCCCCTTTCGTGGCGGGGATCGGTATTACAATGCCGTGGTGCCCCTGGTGGCAGGGATCAGTACTACAGTGCCGTGGCCCCTTTAGTGGCGGAGATCGGTGCTACAGCGCCATGGCCCCTTTAGTGGCGGGGATCGGTACTAAAGTGCCATGGTGCCCCTGGTGGCAGGGATCGGTACTACAGCGCCGTGGCCCCTTTAGTGGCGGAGATCGGTACTACAGTGCCATGGCCCCTTTAGTGGCAGAAATCGGTACTACAGCGCCGTGGCCACTTTAGTGGCGGGGATCGGTATTACAGTGCCGTGGTGCCCCTGGTGGCACGGATCAGTACTACAGTGCCGTGGCCCCTTTCATGTCTACCTATTTATATGGGGTATTCCAGTGTCTAGCCATGTATATGGGGTATTCCAGTGTCTACCTATGTATATGGGATATTCCAGTGTCTAGCCATGTATATGGGGTATTCCAGTGTCTACCTATGTATATGGGGTATTCCAGTGTCTACCTATGTATATGGGGTATTCCAGTGTCTACCTATATATATGGGGTATTCCAGTGTCTAGCCATGTATATGGGGTATTTCAGTGTCTAGCCATGTATATGGGGTACCCCAGTGTGTAGACATGTATATGGGGTACCCCAGTGTCTAGCCATGTATATGGGGAACACCAGCGTCTACCCATGTATATGGAGTACCCCAGCACCTAGCCATGTATGTGAGGTACCCCAGTGTCTAGCCATGTATATGGAGTACCCCAGTGTCTAGCCATGTATATGGGGTACCTCAGTATCTAGCCATGTATATGGAGTACCCCAGTGTCTAGCCATGTATATGGGGTACCCCAGTATCTAGCTATATATATGGGGTACCCCAGTGTCTAGCCATGTATATGGGGTACACCAGCGTCTAGCCATGTAACAGGTTTTAAGTGAGTACAGATGCCTTGCACCATCATCCCGTTTGTCAGATAATCACTCCCGCCTTCCACCCTATCACGGACCTTCCCTTTTGTTCTTTCCTACCCACCCCCTTTTCCCTGTCCCTGTGTTTGCTTAAAAGCTGTTCCATCTCTAACTTTTTCCAGTTCTGACGAAAGGTCATCGACCTGAAACGATAACTCTGTTTTTCTCTCTCCACAGATGCTGCCCTGACCTGCTGAGCATTTGCAGCATTTTCTGTTTCTATTTCAGATTTCCAGCATCCGCAGTATTTTGCCCTTGTGTTAGGGTGAGATGAAGTGAGGTGGGAGGAGGCTCGGGTGGTGCATAAACACCGGGATAGAACAGTTGGGCCGAATGCTCTCTTTCTGTGCTGTAAATTCTATGTAATTACATGCAATGAAAAAAGTTGGCCTTTCTTTGACGTGGAATGGATCGCTGTGCAGCAGAGAATTTACGACCTTTTAAATACTTCAATGCCTGCATTTCCCTAGCGATGAGAGGCAGCAGAGACATACGGGCGTCCCTTGCAAGCAGCATTGCTAAGGCCGTGTGTACACAAGCCCTCAAGTGGGCCGGAACTTAATACAGGAGGGAAAAGAGGAGGAACTACTCAGGCCCCGCCCCAATAACTGTTCCTACCCACCCTAAATAAGGCACCATTGCGGCAAGAAGCCCAAGGGAATGCGGCCCCGTTGTTCTCTCCCTCTTGCTTCCCATGTGGATTTGTAATTCTTGCTGCTGATGTTGTTCCTGTAGCTCTGCTCCAGGGAAGCTAACCTCGCCGTCAAAATAGAATCGTCGAATCTTACAGCACAGGAGGAGGCAGACAGGGAGGGAGAACCGTACCAATTAGATGTCCTCCGGCCCACGGTCCTGCAGAGAAGGATGGCCCTTTGTTTTTTGGTGGTGAGGGTCATCCTGAAATAGGAGTAATTTAGGTGAGCACGACTCTAAGGGAGCCCCGCCCAAACTCCCTGTGTTTACAGTGACTGGGCAATCCAGTACCCCCAGTCACAGGACAAACAATCAAATGAAAGTGTGGACCTTCTATCAGCATCTTCATAAATAATATTTTGGGTGTTAACAGGAGTGGCAAAATATCAGGAAGAGGAACGTCATCGTATATTAGTCACCAGCACTCTTTGTTTGTCTTCTTGGGGTATGGTCAATACTAGCAAGCAGTATTTATTGCCCCTCTTTAGATACCCTGAGGGCACTAATTTATCAGCCTATCTCTAGCCTAATGACGTTCTTGAACTTCCCTGAACTCTTGTTGGAAGTGTGCGCACGCTCTTCCTGCCCGCTACTTCGAGGACTTAGGAGGGTGAAATACGAATGCTACACGACCCAATTTCTAGGCCATAGAATCTTACAACCCAGAAGGAGGCTGTTCAGCCCATCATGCCTGTGCCAGCTCTTTGAAAGAGCTCTCCAATTAGCCCCAGTCCCCTGCTCTTTCCCCAGAGTGCTGCATTTTTTTTTCCTTTTCAAGTACTGTATATGTACAATACCCATTTGGAAGTTACTATTGAATCTGCTTCCACCACCCTTTCAGGCAGCGCATTCCTGATCATAACACCACGCTGCATGAAAAAAATGTCTCCTCATGTCCCCTCCGGTTCTTTCGCCAATTATCGTAAATCTGCGTCCTCTGGTTACCAACCCTCCTGCCAGTGGAAACAGTTCCTCCTTATTTAGCCATTGAATCTGCTTCCACCACCCTTTCAGGCAGTGAATTCCAGATCATAACAACTCGTCTAGCCATGAAGGGAACTCTTCCTTTCAGATTGTCAAATATTCAGCAGGACTGGTATTTTCTTGGCTGCAGGTAAGAGCAGAGCAGCTGACAGACACAATCGCAGAAGAATTTGAGAAGATGCACAAGTTCCTGAACGAGCAAGAAGAGGCCATGAGAAGCCGACTGAGAGAAGAAGAAGAAAACATATTAAAGAGATTGCAGGAGAACGTGAAAGCAATTCTGGAGGAAATGTCGGCTATCGAGGGAAGAATGTCAGAGATACAGACACGACTACAGATGAGAGAGGCTGCAGAGATACTCAAGGTAGTAATTAATATGGGAAAAAAAAGTTTGCCTGCTTTGGGAATGACACCTGTTTTAATATTGACGCCTGTTCTTTTTTTTTGTTCCTCTCTCTGTTTAGGACATTAAAGAACGTCTCACCAGGTACGTGCCGTCTCATTGTGTGTGCTTGCCCTGTGCTTTTGGTGCTGTCGCTCACACGCACAGTCTCTTTTCCCAGGTGTGATGTCCAGCCCCAGAGAGCAGAGGAAGTTGCAGTCGAGCTGACCATGGGCCTGTTCGGTGAGCCCTTCCAGTTCTTCAGAGTGTGGAGGGGGATGAGGAGAATTATCGAACCAGGTAAGAGTCAGAGTGCAACAGTCCCCCTCTCCTTGCTTTCCCTCCCCTTTGCTCAGTCACTGGCAGGGTGGGGGTGGGGGGGGCTAGATTTACAAATGTTCCAATTGAATTCAACGGAAATGATAATCGGGCGGTTTCTATAAAGGCCAGCCATTCCACAGAGCCAGTTGAAAATCTACTCCATGATCTTTTCCCTTGTGTAGTGACTGTTATTCTACAGCTCTCACTTTGTGTAGTAATAAATATCTAAATTAGGATTCACTCTGCTCAGTGAATGTTCTTGGGTCTGCACTATCTACAGACCCTATTGACATGAAGACAAGGGCCCCGATTTTCTGCCAGCCGCCGGGTGGGTTTTCAGGTGGGCGGGAGCCGAAAATCGCAGAAATAGGGGGTCGCGACCCCCCCCCCAGCCTGATTCCCCGCCCCGTCCGACTTTCGGACCGCCGTTTCTCTGCGACCCGAATCAGTCCCGCCCGCCGCTGGCGGGACTGGCCGTCGGGACCCTAATCACCAGTTATTAGCATGTTTTAAGGGGCCCTTGCAATTTTCAAGGGTACCCCACGCTAAACACGCCTGCGGGGAACCCCGCTGATGAAACCTGGCGTGAAGCTTGCCGGCTTGCTTGCTCTCAGCTGCAGGTCATTCGGGAAAGCTGCGATTTAATCGGAGAGCATTTGTATGTTGAAGGACCTTGTTGTTGCAGGCTTGGGGCTACTTCTTCAAGGCTTAGGCACAGCTGTGGAAGGTTGGAGCCTCACACACTTCTCCAATGTGATCTCCTGGGAAGCCCCTCTCGCCACCGTCACTCAGCGCTTCCTCAGCGGAGGCATCTACCAGAAGCATGGGATGCCTTTTTTTCCTTCTGATGTGCCTTCAATAACCACAAAACTAGAAGTTATAGACTTTAACAAGTTGGCTTTTAATCACTAAGATCAGAGCTAACATCTCAACACACTGACTGGCTCACAGGAATGAGTCATACAGATCCTGGGATCTTTAAGTAAGAGAAGTCAGGGGCAGTGCCAAGAGCCAAGACCTGGAACCTTCCAGATTAGTCAGGGAAGAGGAAGTGAAACTATACACCGTGTGGGGGAGGGTAATATACATGAGTGCAAAACGAATACAGGCAAGACAAACAGATTTCATTACATTCACCCCTTCTTTAGATTTAGTCCATCGGGGTGATGTTTCTTAAAAGTTGGTATAAGTGAGTCTGTCAGGAGGTTTTGCAGTTCTCAGTGATCGGCGCAAAGCCGGTTGGGGTGCCTCTAGGGGAGTGGATTCTGCTTCCTCCGCTGTCCGGGCCTCCGCAGTGTCTTCCAGGTTATCTGCAGTGTCCTCCAGGTTAAAGTTGGGTATTGATACCTCTGGGCGTCCTGTCTCTTTTTGGTGTAGGTCTTCCTCGGGTAGTCTCTCATCGTTCTCTCCGCTCCCCGAGGGAGCGAGGTCTTTTATGGAAACAGTGTCCTCTCGCCCGTCAGAGTATTCGATATAGGCGTACTGAGGGTTTGCATGGAGGAGCTGTACCTTTTCCACAAGGGGGTCCATTTTATGGCCTCTCACGTGCTTCCGCAATAGTACTGTCCCCGGAGACGTCAGCCACGCGGGTAGAGATATGCCCGAGGTGGATTTCCGGGGGAAAACGAACATCTTTTCGTGAGGGGTAGCGTTAGTGGCTGTACATAACAGAGACCTTATGGAGTGGAGCACGTCTGGGAGGACTTCCTGCCAGCGGGAGGTCGGAAGGCCTTTTGACTTTAAGGCTAACGTGACAGCCTTCCAAACAGTAGCATTCTCCCTTTCCACTTGCCCATTACCCCGGGGGTTGTAGCTAGTGGTTCTGCTAGTGGCTATCCCCTTTGAGAGCAAGAACTGGCGCAGTTCGTCACTCATAAATGACGTCCCCCTATCGCTGTGTATGTAGTTCAGCATGCCAAACATGCAGAATAGATTACAGAGACACTTGATGACCGTGGCACTGGTCATGTCTGGGCAGGGAATGGTGAAGGGGAAGCGGGAATATTCATCGATGATATTGAGGAAGTATACGTTACGGTCGGCAGAGGGAAGGGGTCCCTTGAAGTCCAGACTTAGGCGCTCGAATGGCCGTGTGGCTTTGATAAGGTGTGCACGGTCAGGCCTGTAGAAACGAGGCTTGCATTCCGCACAGGTGCGGCAGGCTCTGGTCATTGCCCTGACCTCCTCGATGGAGTGGGGCAGATTGCGGGACTTTATAAAATGGTATAGTCGGGTGACCCCTGGGTGACAGAGGTCGTTGTGGAGACCCTGTAATTTGTCCGTATGAATGCTGGCACACATTCCCCGCGATAGGGCGTCTGGGGGTTCATGAAGGGCTCCCGGCCTGTACATAATATCATAGTCGAACGTGGATAGTTCGATCTTCCACCTGAGTATTTTGTCATTCTTGATTTTCCCCCTTTGTTTGTTATTAAACATGAAAGCCACCGCCCGCTGGTCGGTGAGCAGGGTGAAACGTTTGCCGGCTAGGTAGTGTCTCCAGTGCCGCACTGCCTCCACTATAGCCTGTGCCTCCTTCTCGACAGAAGAGTGCCTGATTTCAGGTCCCTGAAGGATTCGGGAGAAGAAGGCCACAGGTCTCCCAGCCTGATTGAGGGCCGCAGCTAAGGCAAAGTCTGACGCATCGCTTTCGACCTGAAAGGGAATGCTTTCGTCCACTGCACACAGTGCAGCCCTTTCAATGTCCTGTTTGATACTGGTGAAAGCCTCCCGAGCTTCAGCTGATAGTGGGAAGGACATCGACTTAATGAGGGGTCGGGCCTTATCAGAGTAATTGGGCACCCATTGGGCATAATACGAAAAAAATCCCAGGCACCTTTTTAAAGCTTTCGGATTGTGTGGCAGGGGCAGTTCCTTTAGGGGGCGTAATCGGTCAGGGTCCGGTCCAATTACCCCATCTTCCACCACACAGCCGAGGATACAGAGACGGGTTGTGTTGAAGACACATTTGTCTTCGTTGTAGGTTAGATTCAGCTTTAGGACAGTTTTTAAAAATCTCGCAAGATTTAGATCGTGGTCTTGCTGGTTGTGCCCGCAGATAGTGACATTGTCCAGATAGGGGTAGGTAGCTTGTAGTTTATTCTCGTCAACCATGTGGTCCATCTCACGTTGGAAGACCGAGACCCCATTTGTTACCCCGAAGGGCACTCTGAGAAAATGGTAGAGGCGTCCGTTTGCCTCAAAGGCGGTGTATGGGCGGTCCTCCGTTCTAATGGGGAGCTGGTGATACGCGGATTTGAGGTCGATAGTCGAGAAGACTCGGTATTGCGCAATCTGGTTGACCATTTCTGATATGTGGGGTAAAGGGTAGGCGTCCAGCTGGGTATAAATATTAACAGTCTGGCTGTAGTCAATTACCATCCGTTTCTTTTCGCTATTTTTAACTATGACTACTTGGGCACGCCACGGACTGGTACTGCATTCAATAATGCCTTCCCGCAGGAGTCTGTCCACTTCCGCCTTGATAAAGTGTCTGTCTTCCAGACTGTACCGTCTACTTTTGGTCGCTATGGGCCTACAGTTCGGAGCGAGATTAGCGAATAAAGAGGGCGGGCTGATTTTTAAGGTTGATAGGCCACAGACTGTGAGTGGCGGCTGGGACCCGCCATATGCTAGCGTGACACTTTCGTGGTGGCACTGGAAGTCCAGGCCCAAGATTACATTAACACAGAGTTCTGGCATCACGAGGAGTTTAAAATCCTTGTAGTCCGTGCCTTTTACAGTCAGTGTTACCACACAGTAGCCCAAAATGTCCGAAGTGTGGGGCTTAGCAGCCATAGCAATTCTGCTCCGTGTAGGGGTTACCATTAATGAGTGCCGCCGTACCAGGCTAGGGTGGATAAAACTCTCGGTACTCCCATAGTCAATTAAACATTTCGTTAAATTCCCGTTTACCTGTATGTCCATCATAGATTTTGTCAACGGGTGTGGCCTGGATTGATCCACTGTGATCGAAGCCACTGTTGGGCCCTGGGCGGCCGTTGAGCCGGGAAAAGATGGCGGATCCCAAGATGGCGGCCCGCACGAGGCGGTGACAGAGTTGGAAATCGGATTCCCCCTGCAGACTTTGCTAAAATGCCCCTTTTTCTTACATTTGAAGCATGTAGCGTCCTTCGCTGGGCATCGTTGTCTGGGGTGCTTGGCCTGGCCGCAGAAGTAGCATTTCGGGCCTCGAGACATTGCCGCTGTAGTAGGACTCCTGGGTGAACTTCTGTGTGGGGACTCCGGCGGTGTAGAGCTGGTCTGAGACCTGGATGGGGAAGATGGCTGATTCCAAGATGGCGGCCCGCTCGGCGCGCACGAGGCGGTGAGGGCCGCATGGCCGGAAGAATAAGAGTCAGAGTTTTTCTGGGCCACGTCCAGCGATCGCGCAGTGGCCACTGCCTTTTTTAAGTCCAGGACCTCCTTCTCCAGCAGTCTCTGCCGGATATAATTCGATTTGAGGCCCGTGATGAAGGAATCGCGGACCAATTCGTCAGAGTACACGTTGGCCGTCATGGCCTTGCAGTTACAGTCCCGGACCAAGTCCTTTAGGCCCTGTAAGAAATCGTCCATTGATTCCTCAGGTCGCTGCCTGCGTGTAGCCAGCAGATGTCTGGCGTACACTTCGTTTACTGGCCTCTGGTATTGGGCCTTCAGGATAGTGATGGCCTCCGTGTAAGAGGTGGCATCCCGGATGAACGAATAAATCCAATGATTAACACGAGTAGTCAGTAGACTCAGTTTATCTACCTCGCTAGCAGATGAGGCCCTCGCGAAGAGTTCGAAGCATTTGAGCCAGTGTCCAAATTGATTTGATGCTTCAGCAGAATGTGGATCCAAGTCCAGACGCTCTGGTTTTAGGAGTCGATCCATCCTAGTATTCTTTAGTGATTAAAATTGACGTGCCTTCGATAACCACAAAACTAGAAGTTATAGACTTTAACAAGTTGGCTTTTAATCACTAAGATCAGAGCTAACATCTCAGCACACTGACTGGCTCACAGGAATGAGTCATACAGATCCTGGGATCTTTAAGTAAGAGAAGTCAGGGGCGGAGCCAAGAGCCAAGACCTGGAACCTTCCAGGTTAGTCACGGAAGAGGAAGTGAAACTATACACCGTGTGGGGGAGGGTAATATACATGAGTGCAAAACGAATACAGGCAAGACAAACAGATTTCATTACACCTTCCCTTCTTGCCATTAGAGGATCTCCAGCAGCAGAGGCGGCAGCAGCAGAACCAGGAACAGCAGGATGAGCACCAGGAGCACCAGGCTGCTGCTCACTCACCTGAAGCTGCACAGGCCAGAAGGGGCCAGCGCTTGGAAGTGGGTTGAGAGCATCTTGCTGCGCTTTAGGGGGCCATGGGGACCCGTATCTGCACTGGCAGTCCTACTCAGAAGGACTTCCATGAAGGTCTGGTTTCTCTGTTCAATAGATGGCCAACGCTCCTCAAGAGATGTCATTCTCTTATGAGCACTCACCATGTTTTCCGTACCCTGGCGAGTTATCTCCTCCATGGAGGTTGCCAACCTTTCCATGGTGATGCGTTCCTGCGCCAATGACTCCACAAAGGCTCTGCTCATGGTCGCTATGGACTCCTCCATTCGCTCCACACTCGCAGCGACCCTGGAGACAAAACCTGCCAGAGACTCCTGCATCTGTGCATGGAGATCCATCACCTCTTCTCTTGCGGATGGACCCAGAGGCAGAGGGTCGACATGCAGTGCAGCTGAGCTGAGCTGGCAGAGTCCTGCGCCCTCTGACGAGGACTCTCCACTGCTGTCCCTGTCTCCAGAATCTGCTGAGGTTCACTTGTGAGCTGTGAAACACCAGGTGACAACACTACTCTATGTCCCAAAGGTCCCCCCGAAGTGTGAGTGTCTGCACTGGTGCTGGGTGCGCTTACTTCTGCTGACGCTGCGTCCTCAGGAGGTTGGAGCGTCCTCTGAGGAGTCTGGCTGCACAGCCTCTTCCTCCTCCACAGTGAGGACGGGGGCTCTGGATGGTCCTGTGGGGGAGTAGAGGAAGGAGTTAGAGATGTGATGCCAAGGTTACATGCACATTCGAGTTGACATCTGCTGACACCTGCATCCATGCAGCGTTGGTCTCAGTGGGAGGCCTCTTCCTGCCTGACCTAGGGAAGAGGACCTCCCTGTGGGCCCTAACCCCATCCAATAATGCCTGCAGTGAAGCTTCGTCGAATTTGGAGGCAGCTTGGGGTCTGGCACTGGCCACAGCTGCTGCGGGCTCCTCTGCCATCCTGTATGGTTCGTTTGGAAGCCAACAGAGGAAGCAATGCTTGCTGTAAACCTTGAAAGCACCACGAATGATGACATCATACTGTGGGGCTTTCTGACTAGAAATGGACAATTAGCAAGGCTGTCCACAGGCTGGAAATTAATTGGCCACTTGAGGGAAAATTGTGTGCAGCTGGCTGACCCATTTTTTTGTGGGTCAGAACCCCACATTCGGGGAATCCGACCATTTCCCACACAATCCACAAAATCAGGCCGAAGATGTCTGAATCAGGCCAGAATAGAAGCAAAATTAGTGGGTTAGACTGAGCAGTGATCCATGTTTCCTGTCTTGATGGGTTGCACAGGTGTCTACATTAGAGCCTTTGGGAGCTCTACATAAAGTTTAAGTCCCATTAATTTGCCTATATCTCAAGTTGCTGAGACTAAGGGCTGGATTTTATCAATGGAGGCGAGTAGGAGGCGGGACTCCCACTTTTGGGGTTGTAGTCCCGCCTCCATCGAGTTGTGGCCAACCCACTCGATTTTCCCTTGATTGACCTTGTTGAGCCCGCCCAGTGGGCTCAGCAAGCCAATTAAGGGCCACCCGGCAACAGGTGACATCACAGATTGACATTTCATCTGTCAAGAGCTTTTGACAGATGAAATATCAGTGTTTGACAGCTCCTTGAAGCTGTCAAACACTGACAATCTGTACTCTAAGTGAATTCCTTCCTCTCAGGCTGATTTAGAGATCTCTCCAGAACAGAAAGCAGAATGCTGCAACTTTTGACAGCTCGCGGCCATTCTGCTTTCTGTGCCAGTGAGATGAGGGACTCCCGAGACCTGAAGGAAGGAAGGCTGTAAAGGTAAGTAAAGGTAAGTAAAACTTATTTAAACACTTTACACACACCAAACACAATTACCTCTGCACTCATGCACCCATCACTCACCTGAACACCGGACATCTTGAACCCTCCAAGTCCTTCAGCCCGACGGTCCGCCTCGCTAACTTGCCATGGTTTGGAGCCGTCGGGAAGCCCACACTTCAGGGATAAAAATAGGGGTTAGGCTAAAAACTGCCTGTTATCTACCTGTTAACAGGCAGTTCATTGGCACTAATCCCCTTCCCGCCTCGGGGAGGCGGCTCCCAGCACAGGTCAGGTACCCGCCTCCTGGGAAACGGGCATGCAGGCGGGATGGGTTTGTGCCCCATGATTTCGCGATTTTAACACCCCACACGCCTCCATTCCCGCCTCCACGGCCCTGGGAAATTCTAGCCCTAACAGTTCGTTGTGTTCTGATTTTGGATTTATCCTGATGAGGCAACAGCACCAAGAATAACCCTTTTCCAAATTACAAGGCCCACAAAATTTAGAAGGACAAGCCAGCAAATAGAAGCACTGTTAATGCATCCGAAAGACGGCACCTCCGGCAGTGCAGCACTCCCTCAGCACTGCACTGGGAGTGTCAGCCTAGGTTTATGTGCTCAAGTCTCTGGAGTGGGACTTCTGGCTCAGAGGAGAGAGTGCTACCCACTGAGCCACGGCTGGACACCGACCAGCTAGCTTATGCTGCAGGCGGGAAAGGCTGCAGTCTAAGGTGCACATACAGACATTCGGCCCCTCTTTGTAGGGAAGGGGTACAACCTTCTGACTCAAGAAGCGTTAGCACCAGCAACTGAACCACAGCTAACAATTAGAAGTTATCCCTTGTTATTTAATTGTAATGTGAATTAGTACAAGCGAGGAGGGAGGCCAGTTCAAATGACTTGCCATTTGCCTCTCCCCAGACAGGCCTGGGTGCCATCTTGTACATCCTTCGAGAGTGGTGTGGTAAATTCTTGGGCTGAATTTGCCCCAGGTCATGAGTGGGTGGAGTGGCCAGTGAGATGATTTAGCTCCGTGGTTCGCAGAATAAATGATTTCGCTCCGTGGTTCGCAGAATAAATGACCATGTTTCCAGGCTCCCCATTGGCTGCTGTGTAGACGGAAATAGAACTATCACCTCTTCAGTCCCATTCAGCCATTAGAAAGGTCGGCAGCAGTGCCCCAAAAGTGTCAGAATACAGCAGGCTGGGCTCAGGGAGGGAGACAGAGATCCTACAGCTTCTGAATATGAGCACAAACTAGCGAAAAATATAAAAACGGATTGTAAAAGCTTCCATAGGTATGTGAAAAGGAAAAGACTGGCGAAAGTAAATGTAGGTCCTTTACAGTCAGAGATGGGAGACTTTATAATGGGGAATGAGGAAATGGCTGAGAAATTAAATAAATACTTTGTTTCTGTCTTCAAGGAGGAAGACACAAAAAACCTCTCAGAAATACGAGAAAACCAAGGGTGTGACGAGAATGAGGAATTTAAAGAAATTATTAGTCATAAAAGAGTACGAGCAAAATTAATGGGACTAAAAGTCGATAAATCCCAAGGACCAGATGACCTACATCCTAGGGTTTTGAAGGAGGTGGCCATTGCAATAGTGGATGCATTGGTTGTCACCTTCCAAAATTCTATAGATTCTGGAATGGTTCCTGCAGATTGGAGGATAGCAAATGTAACCCTGCTATTTAAGAAAGGAGGGAGAGAAAACAGGGAACTACAGACCTGTTAGCCTCACATCAGTAGTTGGGAAAATGCTGGAATCTATTATAAAGGATGCAATAACTGGGCACTTAGAAACTAATATTAAGATTGGGCAGAGTCAACATGGATTTATGAAAGGGAAATCCTGTTTGACAAATCTATTGGAGTTCTTTGAGGATGTAACTAGTGGAGTAGACAAAGGGGAACCGGTAGATGTGGTGTATCTGGATATTCAGAAGGCCTTCAATAAGGTTCCACACAAGAGGTTGGTGAACAAAATTAGGGCACATGGAAATGGCGGTAATATACTAGCATGGATTGAGAATTGGTTAACAGACAGAAAACAAAGAGTAGGGATAAACGGGTCTCTATAGATTCTGGAACAGTTCCCATGGATTGGAGGATAGCTAATGTAACCCCACTATTTCAGAAGGGTGGTAGAGAGAAAATGGGGAATTATAGACTGGTAAGCCTGACATCGGTAGTGGGGAAAATGCTAGAGTCCATTATAAAAGATGTAATAGCAATGCACTTGGAAAACAATGACAGGATCGGACAAAGTCAACATGGATTTACAAAAGGTGCTTGACTAATCTACTGGAATTTTTTGAGGATGTAACTGGTAGAATAGATAAGGGAGAACCAGTGGATGTGGTGTATTTGGACTTTCAGAAGGCTTTCAATAAGGTCCCGCATAAGAGATTAGCATGTAAAGTTAAAGCACATGGGATTGGGGGTAAGGTACTGTCTTGGATAGAGAACTGGTTGGCAGACAGGAAGCAAAGAGTTGGAATAAACGGGTCTTTTTCCGAGTGGCAGGCAGTGACTAGTGGGGTACCGCAGGGATCGGTGCTAGGACCCCAGCTATTCACAATATATATTAATGATCTAGACAAGGGAACTAGATGTAATATCTCCAAGTTCGCAGACGACACAAAGCTGGGTGGGCGTGTGTGCTGTGAGGAGGATGCCGAGAAACTCCAGTATGATTTGGACAGGTTGGGTGATTGGGCAGAAGCATGGCAAATGCAGTATAATGTGGATAAATGCGAGGTTATCCACTTCGGTGGCAAAAACAGGAAGGCAGATTATTATCGGAACGCCAATAGATTGGGAAAAGGGGAAGTGCAATGAGACCTGGGTGTCCTTGTGCACTAGTCGCTGAAGGTAAGCATGCAGGTGCAGCAGGTGGTTAAGAAGGCAAGTGGTATGTTGGCCTTCATAGCGAGAGGATTTGAATACAGGAGCAAGGAAGTCTTGCTGCAATTGTACAAGGCTTTGGTGAGACCACACCTTGAGTATTGTGTGCAGTTTTGGTCGCCTTATCTGAGGATGTTCTTGCCATGGAGAGAGTGCAGCGACGATTCACCAGACTGATACCTGGGATGGCAGGAATGACGTATGAGGAGAGATTGGGTCGATTAGGCTTATATTCGCTAGAGTTTAGAAGAATGAGAGGGGATCTCATTGAAACTTATAAAATTCTAACAGGACTAGACAGAGTAGATGCAGGAAGAATGTTCCCGATGGCAGGGAAGTCCAGAACCAGGGGTCACAGTCTAAGGATAAGGGGTAAGCCATTTAGGACTGAGATGAGGAGGAATTTCTTCACCCAGAGAGTGGTGAACCTGTGGAATTCTCTGCCACACAGGGCAGTTGAGGCCAATTCATTAAATATATTCAAGAAGGAGTTGGATATATTTCTTGAGGCTATACAGATCAAGGGATATGGGGAGAAAGCAGCGACAGGGTACTGAATTTGGATGATCAGCCATGATCTCATTAAATGGCAGAGCAGGCTCGAGGGGTTGAATGGCCTACTCCTGCTCCTATTCTTCTATGTTTCTATGTCTTTTTCATGATGGCAGGCTGTGACTAATGGGGTACCGCAAGGATCGGTGCTTAGGCCCCAGCTATTCACAATCTATATCAATGATTTGGATGAGGGGACTAAATGTAACAGTTCCAAATTTGCTGATGATACAAAGCTAGGTGGCAGTGTCAGTTGCGAAGAAACTTCAAGGGGATCTCGACAGGCTCAGTGAGTGGGCGAGAACATGGCAGATGGAATATAATGTGGATAAATGTGAAGTTATCCACTTTGGTAGAAAAAACAGAAAGGCAGAGTATTTCCTAAATGGTGAAAGATTGGGGAATGCAGATGCTCAAAGGGACCTGGGTGACCTTGTACATGAGTCACTGAAAGTGAATGTGCAGGTGCAGCAAGCCATTAGGAAGGCAAATGGTATGCTGGCCTTCATTACAAGAGGATTTGAGTACAGGAGTAAAGAAGTCTTATTCCAATTATATAGGGCCTTGGTGAGACCACACCTAGAGTACTGTGTACAATTTTGGTCTCCTTACCTAAGGAAGGATATACTTGCCATAGAGGGAGTGCAACGAAGGTTCACGAGATTGATTCCTGGGATGGCGGGACTGTCGTACGAGAAGAGATTGAGTAAACTAGGCCTGTATTCTCTTGAATTCAGAAGAATGAGAGGGGATCTCATTGAAGCATACAAAATTATTACAGGGCTTGATAGGATGGATGCTTGGAGAATGTTTTTCTTGGCTGGGGAGTCTAGAACCAGGGGCCACAGCCTCAAGATAAAGGATGGGCCATTCAGGACTGAGATGAGAAGAAATTTCTTCACACAGAGGGTGGTGAATCTTTGGAATTCTCTACCCCAGAGGGCTGTGGAGGCTCAATCATTGGGTATATTCAAAACAGAAGTCGATAAATTTCTGACTAGTAAAGGCATCAAGGGATATGGCGATAGGGCCGGTGAATGGAGTTGAGGCAGAAGATCAACCATGATCTCATTGAATGGCGGAGCAGGCTCGAATGGCCTACTCCTGCTCCTATTTTTTATGTTCTTATGGTCAATGAGGCCTTGTCCTGCAGCAAGATCTTTATTTTAAACAGATTGATGAAAATCTGCACTGTGTATATAGGGCTGAGGGAACGGTGAGAGTTCAAAGGTGAGAAATCTCTTCAGACGCCCGGTCCCTGGGGCTGCACAGTTCCTGGGCTGAGGAAAGTGGTGATGGCCCAACACTGTCTGTACACCTCTCGTGATTCATTCCTTGTTTTCTTATAGTAATAGCTTCCCATTCATGTTTTGTTTCAGTCCCCGCATCTCTAACACTGGACTCAGTGACCGTAAACCAACAACTCATCTTGTCCCAGGATCTGACGAGTGTGAAGCACGGCAATGAAGAGCAAGACGAGGAGCAAGATCTTCCTGAGCCACCGGAAAAATTTGATGAATACTTGTATGTTTTGAGCTCACTGAGTTTCACATCAGGGAGACACTACTGGGAGGTGGGTCTTGGAAACAAGTCTCAGTGGGTTATAGGTGTCTGTGGCGAGTCTGTCAACAGGAAGGAAGACATCCTAACTATACCTTCAAATGGATACTGGGTCATAGGTTTATTTAATGAGAATGATTACAGAGCATCAACCATTAAACATACCATCATTCCTGTTGAAATGAAGCCTTGGAAGCTAGGGGTTTACCTGGACTTTGAGGCAGGACAGGTGTCATTTTACAATGCTGAAGACATGTCTCACCTGCACACGTTCACTGATACTTTCACCGAGAAACTCTATCCCATCTTTAGTCCATGTAATAATCTAACTGGGAAAAATGCTGAACCGCTCACCCTGCTCACTGGTTAACACAGTAGCTGTTTCTCTTTATATGTCTCTCTGGCTATATAATCAAAAGTTATAGAGCGTACCTACATATATGTTATATCAAAAGAAAGCTCATCATTAGGGGACTCTTGTAGGCATATTTACTTTTTGGTCTGACAAAAATTGTGCCGATATCCAAAAAACGTTAAAAATTCCGCTCATTAGCATCGAGTGCGGGCGGGTTCATTGTGCGCGGGCGGGCCATCCTAGAGTTGAATGACGTGATGATTGACCAATCCTACAGTTTAGTGACCTGACGGTTGACCAATCGGTGTGTGCGCGGGCGGGCCTTATCATTCTGAAATGAGGTGAGTGGCCGCCATCTTAATTCCAAACTCTTCATTTCTTTTTCCCACTTTCTGCGTGTTTCTTTTCAAATCTACATTTCAAGCAAAAAAATAAGTTGCTTTTAAAACACAAATTGTTTTTAAAAAAAGGTAATTAATTTGTAAATCTTTTCTCTAACCTCTATAATTTTCCTACCTTTCACCGTTTTTCCAGGCCTCGAAGCCTGGGCCTCTGTTGCCCAACCACACCCAAGCTAGGCACCTACCGTCGCGATCAACAAAAGGCCCGCAATCGCCGCCATCTTTGTGAAGGCTGGAGGGGGCGGGCCTGAGCCGAGCGTCGCCACCGCCGCCATCTTAGTAAAGGCGGGCGGGGCGGGAGTAAGCGCGCGCGTCAACTTCCGCCCGGGGCTCGACTTGAGTCCGACCGGGCCTCACGCGGTAGGTTGCGCAGCAGCGTCTCTCTCTCTGGTCTTGAAGCTGGTTCGGGTGGGGGGCGGGGCTCGGGAGGGCGCGAGCGCGGGAGAGCGCGAGGCTCGGGAGCGACCACTCACCCTCTGTCTCTCTCCCCTCCCTCACCCTCCCCCTTTCTCCTCCCCTCCCTCCGTCGCTCTCTCTTCCCCCCAGTCTCTCGCTCTCTCTTCCCCCCAGTCTCTCGCTCTCTCTTCCTCCCAGTCTCTCGCTCTCTTCCTCCCAGTCTCTCGCTCTCTCTTCCCCCGTCTCTCGCTCTCTTCCCCCCAGTCTCTCGCTCTCTCTTCCCCTCAGTCTCTCGCTCTCTCTTCCCCCCAGTCTCTCGCTCTCTCTTCCCCCGTCTCTCGCTCTCTCTTCCCCCGTCTCTCGCTCTCTTCCCCGTCTCTCGCTCTCTCTTCCCCCATCTCTCGCTCTCTCTTCCCCCGTCTCTCGCTCTCTCTTCCCCCGTCTCTCGCTCTCTCTTCCCCCGTCTCTCGCTCTCTCTTCCCCCGTCTCTCGCTCTCTCTTCCCCCCAGTCTCTCGCTCTCTCTTCCCCCCAGTCTCTCGCTCTCTCTTCCCCCCAGTCTCTCGCTCTCTCTTCCTCCCAGTCTCTCGCTCTCTTCCTCCCAGTCTCTCGCTCTCTCTTCCCCCGTCTCTCGCTCTCTTCCCCCCAGTCTCTCGCTCTCTTCCCCTCAGTCTCTCGCTCTCTCTTCCACCCAGTCTCTCGCTCGCTCTTCCCCCGTCTCTCGCTCTCTTCCCCCGTCTCTCGCTCTCTCTTCCTCCGTCTCTCGCTCTCTCTTCCTCCCAGTCTCTCGCTCCCTCTTCCTCCCAGTCTCTCGCTCTCTTCCCCCGTCTCTCGCTCTCTCTTCCCCCGTCTCTCGCTCTCTCTTCCCCCGTCTCTCGCTCTCTCTTCCCCCGTCTCTCGCTCTCTCTTCCCCCGTCTCTCGCTCTCTCTTCCCCCGTCTCTCGCTCTCTCTTCCCCCCAGTCTCTCGCTCTCTCTTCCCCCGTCTCTTGCTCTCTCTCTTCCCCCCCAGTCTCTCGCTCTCTTTATTTACTCGCAAAAGTGTCTCCTTATTTACTCTATCAAAAGCCTTCATAGGTCCACCACCATATCATAATTCTGTCAGTGCCAGTATGTCAAAAGGTTCTCCCCTTCGGGCACTGTATGGCCAGATGGGATGAAGAGAAAGCAGAGACGGCTGAAAAGGAAAAGTGGGAGCAAAGTGGGGGGGGGGGTTCGGAGTGGCAGCCATAATACAAACATGAACGGACGCAGAGGGAAATATAAATTACATTCGATAGGAAAACTTTATTTAACATTACAAAGAAACCCTTCAAAACTACAAGGAACGGACATTCATCGAGAGTTTATTACAATATCAGGTGGGACTGTACATCTGTTCAGAGTACGTTGAAACTTCCTCCTCGCACCATTGTTAAAAAGTGTCTTTAACCAGCTGCCTCAGTTTGCCTGACCCAGTATCTGTCTGGCGTGTCTGCTGAATAACTTGCATTTATGAAGTGCCTTTAAGGGAGTAAAATGTCCAAAAGTGCTTCACAGTAGTGTTATCAATCAAAAATATTCCTCTCCTCAGTCTTGCGGATGTAGGTTCGCGCCACACAATTCTAAACCTACGATTGGCAGTCCACCAATCGCAATGAAAGCTGCTTTAAAAGGGGCATGTAGCTGCCTCCACCACGTCTTTACCCAGTCCACGGCTGGGTCAATGCTATCCTTCTGTGATACGACACCTTGCGCCATTTCGCATCCGTCTCTACAATCAATATTTTCATAACGCAGGAAAAAACAACCATGAAAACCGCTTTGCAAAGTTTGCAGCACAAATTCTCACACGTCCAGAAGTGGCTGTGCTCGGACAGCTGAGCAGCTTTCAGGCAGAACGGGTCAATTCAGGACCCCAAGTCTACCCATTAACTCCCAACATTACAGCTGCTTTACGAAAACTAGGGAGATACCGAATTGTTTCTGACTGTTTTGCACTTGAGACTCAAGTTAATGTAGCGTCTCGCTCATACCACCTAATGTAACTACCTGCACACAGAGGCGGTAGTGTTGTGGCACAGCACAGGTTGGCTGCACCCACTGGCGAGCCCCAATCCTAACCACACTGCCATGGGGATGTCCCTTCCGGGAAGTTTGGGGGTAGATGAGGATTATAAATAAGTGGGAGAGTCATCCTGCGACTTACTGAGGCATCTCTTCGGGTTTGGTTATATAAAGAGACTGGAAGCTTTATTCAGGAAGATACCTGGTGGAGGGAATAACTCAGGAAAGGGGGGAGAAAACAGAACAATTCCACAAGGAAGAAAATCGTAACTGGGTTAGAAGAGAGTACGAGGAAGAAAGAGCTCTGTCGGAGGGCTGGCTTTGAATGTACTTCAATGTCTGTAAAGCATTTTGGGACGTCCTGAGGTTGTGAAAGGCGCTCTATAAATGCAAGTCTTTCTCTATTTCGCTTTGAAACTGGCTGCTTATAATACTGCAATGGGTATTGAGCTTAAAATAAGTTAATTATTCAACAGGACAACAAGCATCAGTTGAAGTTTTCTCCTTCTGATGCATCTGTGGAAACAGAATGACTATTTCTTCTACTTAACCACCAGCGGTAACAGAAGTATTAACACACAAGCAGCGAACTCGAGATGGATTTATGTATTAAATCACCATTCTGAATAGCAACATGTTTGATCAAATTTCCAGTGCTGACCAAAACTTCAATAACTTTAAATTTCTTACTTACATTCAATATTCTCCACCCACCTCCCACAAACTCCAGTGTTTGGAACCAACCTGTAGATAGTGAACCATCAAAGACTCCGTCTGTGCAGTGACTTCTGATCTCCTGACTCTAATGTCATCAAGGCACATTCAGACTTCCAGCGAATGCACTGACTATGTAGGGACATAAAAAGCTTTTGCTAATTATTTTCTCCCGTCTGGATAAAGGCAAGGGATATTAATATTGGGGAATGGAGCACTCTCCCCATTTCAGGTACTCCCCCCATTTCAAGTATAAAACAATTATTTACAGGGTTAAAGCTCCCTCCACTCTGCCTCGACAATGCACTTCACCTCAAATCTCAGTAAAGCACCACCAGGGGGTCACTCTTCAATCACCACTCCCCCTCCCCTCCCCATTACCCACACCAGTCATCCTGTGGCCTGCAGGCCTCAGCGGAGTGATGTAGGCCCATTACCTACAGATTGGCCAATCAGGTCTGCCAGATGCACTTCACAAAGCATCTGGCAAATGGGCAGAAAAAGCCTTCATCCCATCAGCTTGCCCTCGTTTAAAACGCAGGACCCAGAGGTAAAAAGGTTTAAGCTAATGCACACCACCCTGTAAATCCCTCCTATTTGTCTAGTGCTTATTTTCACCCAAGGGTTGCCTTTGAAAAAAGTGCTTTCTGCAGGAGTGGACAGGAGGAGAACTAATGCAAAACTGATCTAAACATAATTAGATTATTAATTATTATGTCTTCACATTGTCGTCAACCCAATTGTACTTGGCTCCTGCATCCACCATCACTGAAGTCCAGTTTGGGAGTGTGCATTTTTCAGCTGATTAACTCAAGGTCCTTCCATTTACTTAAAAAGTGAGCTCAGGGCGCCCTCTATTGCTGCCCGCAGTATACTTCGCTTCATACATCAAGGAAACTCCATTCTAGCAAATCTCCTCTTCTGTTACTGTGTTAACGCTTTAAAGATTCAGGTTAGATGGAGCTTGGGGGAAGGACACATGGGAGCTGGTGGCCGGGGGCGGGGTTGACCTGCCCTGAGGCCCCTGCCACCGCCAGAACTTTGCGGACGGTTTATCGGAGAGGTCACGGATACATCGCTTGCGTTTTTCCCCATAATCAATGTCAGCAGGTGGAAAATCAGGGGCTGCGTAGAAGGCCCTGCTCCGCCGGTGACACGTGGCCTCAGAAAAGTCCCCCCTCCCTCCAATTGTGTACAGTGGTGGTTTTCAGTCTGGGGTCCATGAGGTCAGAAAGTAAAATCTGCATTGCTGCCAGTGCTCAGAGAATTCCGACACTGTCACGGCTCACCAATTCCACTCGTGGCATCACAAGAGGTGGGGGGCGATTGCTACACCAGTGCGCTCACCCGCGAAAACCTCTTGCTGGCGCTGGCACAGAAGCATGGGGCCAACGCTAGACAACAGGCGCACAGAGGAACCCAGAGCCTGTGCTGTTATTTTTTTTTGGATCCCTCAACCCCCACAGCTGCAGGGAACTAATTTTATAAACTACTGCTCTACGTAGTGGCCGGGATTTCCCGCCTCCGTGTGCCTGGTGCGCACACGGGGAAATTCCGCACCCCCTCCTCTCCCTCACACCCACCCCCCAACCTGCGATATTACAACCTTTAAATTTAGTGATAGGAAGATAACAGAGTGACGGTGCAGATTTGATCAGCCCGAGATCCTGACAGGGACCAGAAGCACCGAAGTGAAAATTCCCGGCCAGTACATCAGAAAAACTACTGATTGGGGTTCATTAATCTGCCGGAGGGTAATGTTACAATTCAACAGAAGGGACTTTCCCTTTAAGAAGAACCATCACAAGTTTCCCCCGCCACCCCACCCTTCCCTGCAAATTAATCTTGGCATCCTATCCGATTACACAGCCTCAGTGGCACTGATTTGCCTTCCTTCTTGTTGTGAGGGTTGAAGAGGGGATATAGCTTCTCCGTGAACTTTGCCTGCAAGGTGTAGATACAACATAGGTTGTCGGTGTCGTAGAAGGACAGCCGCCCCTCTTCGTAGTTCAGGTAGACGCGGATGACCTGGGGCTTGTGGCGGAGTTGGAGGGTCTGGGTGCCGGGCGCGTTGACGTTGACCAGATTCCCATTCTGCAGCTCCAGCACCCAGTACCCGTCCTGCGGCGTCAGCTGTTTGGTTGTCAGGCGGTCGGCGGAGGCACTGGTTACCCCGATGACGCAGGCGTTGTTGCTGCCCAGCTCCACGTCCCAGTAGTGCTGCCCCGACAGGAAGCCGCTGCTGGCCAGGACGCAGAGCCAATGGTTGAAGCGATGGGGCACGAGCGAGTTCTCCCGACGTTTGTCGCCGTCAATCACGCTGGTGAGGTCCTCGGACAGGACGAGCCGTGGGTGCGCTGTCTTGGGGTCCAGCTTCAGAAACTCCTCAACTGGAAGACACAGATCCTCAATTAGTAGAGATACTCACTTTCCCTTACTGCAGAGCTCGCTCACTGTGTGTGCGCAGTACTGGGAGACACACCCTCAGTTACTAGACACACTCACAGTCCATTACTGCAGAGCTTGCTCACTGTGTGCGCGCAGTACTGGGAGACACACCCTCAGTTACTAGACACACTCACTTTCCCTTACTGCAAAGCTCGCTCACTGTGTGTGTGCAGTACTGGGAGACACACCCTCAGTTACTAGACACACTCAGTCCATTACTACAGAGCTCAGTCAGTGCGTGCGCAGTACTGGGAGACACACCCTCAGTCCATTACTGCAGAGCTCACTCACTGTGTGTGTGCAGTACTGGGAGACACACCCTCAGTTACTAGACACACTCAGTCCATTACTACAAAGCTCAGTCAGTGCGTGCGACACTGGGTAATGCAGCCACCAATTTTTGTACAGCAAGTTCCCACAAACAGTAATGTGATCATGAACAGATATTCTGCTTTTCAGTTGGTTGAGGGATAAATATTGGCCCAGACACCAGGGAGAACTCCCTTGCTCGTCTTCACAAGAGTGCCACGGGGCCTTCTACGTCCACCCGAGAAAGCAGACGGGCCCTCGGTTTAATGTCTTATCTTAAAGATGGCACCTCCGACAGTGCAGCGCTCCCTCAGCACTGCACTGGGGAGAGTCAGCCTAGATCTTGTGCTCAAGTCTCCGGAGTGGGACTTGAACCCACGTACTTTGACTCAGAGACGAGTGTGCTACCCACTTAGCCACAGCTCACTATAACCACTATGTAACAAATTCAGTTACAGCTCACCGCCTGCATGCAGGAGACAGGCTGATCACGTACCTGGCACAAATGCTTTAAGCTCATCCCAGATTTTAACGTAGCGGAAAGGCGTGACAATAGCGTCAGTACAGAGCTCAGTGGGAACATCCGCTGGTTTGGCATGTTCCTGTTTACACCTGGAATGGAGAACTGGAGTAACATCAAGAGCAAAGTATGACAACTTAGTGCTTTACAAAAACAAAATCCCCCAAATTGCTCCGCTCCTCTCCTGAATCTGGGGACTCTTGCTGGGGTCTGGTTCCCCAGGGATGGGCAGCTCTCTGGCACCATGCCCAAGTGGCCACTCGTTACGTGCAAGCTTCAGACAGTGAAATGTTGGCAGGGTGCCAGGCTAAAAGCATCGGACCAGGCCTGAGACTGTCCTTATTAAGAAGAAAAAGGATTAGTGCCTTCCACGACCTCGGGACACGTCCAAAAGCGCCAATTAAGTACTTAAAAAAAGTGTAGTCACCGTTGTAAATTATGAAACACGGCCGCCAATTTCCGCACAGTGAGATCCCACAAACAGCAATGAGATAATGACGTGATAATCTGTTTTTAGGTTTTGGTTGAGGGATAAATATTATAGAACTCCGAGTATTGTGTACAGTTTTGGTCTCTTACCTAAGGAAGGATATACCAGCCAGAGAGGGAGTGCAACGAAGGTTCACCAGGCTGGTTCCTGGGATGGGGGGATTGTCCTATGAGGAGAGATTGAGTAGACTAGGCCTATATTCTCTGGAGTTTAGAAGAATGAGAGGTGATCTCACTGAAACGTATAAAATTCTTAGTGCTCGACAGGGTCGATGCAGGGAGGATGTTTCCCCTGACTGGGGAGTCTAGAACCAGGGGTCACAGTCTCAGAATAAGGGGTCGGCCATTTAGGATTGAGATGAGAAGAAATTTCTTCACTCACTCAGAGGGTGGTGAATCTTTGGAATTCTCCACCCCAGAGGGCTGTGGAGGCTCAGTCGTGAGTATATTCAAGACAGAGATCAATAGATTTTTGAATATTAAGCGCATCAAGGGATATGGGGATAGTGCAGGAAAGTGGAGATGAGGTCGAAGATCAGCCATGATCTTATTGAATGGTGCAGCAGGCTCAAAGGGCCAAATGGCTGACTCCTGCTCCTATTTCTTATGTTATGTTCTTTGAAATCGTGCCATGGGATCTTTTACGTCCACCTGAGGGGGCAGACGGGGCCTCGGTTTAACGTCTCATCCGAAAGATGGCATCTCCGACATTGCAGCTCTCCCTCAGCACTGCACTGGGAGTGTTGGCCTGGATTTTGTGCGGTCTCTGGAGTGGGACACATCCTTCTGACCGAGAGGCTGGAGTACCAATTGAGCCAAGGCCGACACCACGTGTGCTTCCCGGCCAGGGCTACTGGGTAGCGACCGGGAGCGGGAACCCGGACTGATTAATCTCCTCCTCAACTCTCAGGTGCTCAGGCCAACCACAGCGCTGGGGTCACGACCCCAACCCACTCGGCACAGATCAGGGATCGAACCCGGGAGCGCCATGGGCTGCGCGGCTCAGGGCTGTGAATTTATCCAGTGGAGCCAGCAATGGGAACTCAGGAGCACATGTTCAGAAGGAATTCAAGAAACGTACCTGTCCAGCAGCAGTTTGATATCCTAAAAAGGGGAAAAAAAAAAAATCAGGTTATAATCGCCACAATTTGACGATTACGATCAAGAATAAAAGTGATTTCCATTGAGTGTATATTAATGAGTTAATCAGCAAGGGACATGCAGTGTGATCGCCATTAACCGCACCCAGTAGACCTTTACAGCACAGATTGAGGTTTCCTGACCCAATGCACAGCCTCTCCCTGTACCCTTTTGATTTCTGACCAGCACTCCAGTGCAGTGCCGAGGGAGCGCTGCACGGTTGGAGGTGCTGTCTTTCAGGTGGGACGTTAAACCGAGAGCCCCGCCTGCCCCCTCAGTAAAAGGTCCCGTGGCATGAAGATGAGCACGGCAGTCCTCCCCAGCGGCCTGGCCAATATTCAGCACTCAACCAGTTATCACTAAAACAACAAATGACCTGGTCATTTCTCACGTTGCTGTTTGTGGGAGCTTGCTGTGCACAAATTAGCAGCCACTTTTCCCTATAACAACAGTGACTACACTTCGAAAAGTGCCCTGGGGCTTCTGAAAGCGCTTCAGGGACATCCGGAGGTTGTGAAAGGCGCTATTTAATTGCAAGTCACTATTTTTTTCCCCTTTATCTTTTTCAAATATTTACCCACTTTCTCCCTTTTAAAAGCTATTAAGGATTCTGCTTCCACCACCGTTTCAGATAGGGCATCCAATGTCCTGATAACCCTCTGCATTAAATAAAAAAATTCTCCCAATCTCTCCACGGGTTTTTTTTTGGTGATGTATCTAGTTACCAATGTTCCCTGTAATTTCCCCCCCCCCGCGCCATGCACGGTCCCTTTAACTGGCTGCACAGCCCATTCAAATTTTTGTGCATGGGCGGTTATTTCTGTTGAAAAGCCAATGAGCGGACTGCGCTGGAGATCCAGCAGCTTAGCAGATCAATAGATTTTTGAATATTAAGGGATATGGGGATAGTGCAGGAAAGTGGAGATGAGGCAGAAGATCAGCCATGATCTTATTGAATGGTGGAATAGGCTCGAAGGGCCAAATGGCTGACTCCTGCTCCTATTTCTTATGTTCTTATGTTCTAAAAGGCATTTAACAGAGGTGTAAAGATAGCCGAACGAGGATATTAGGAGGGAGTGGCCAAAAGCTCTCGAAGAGGTGGTCTTTAAGGAGGGTCTTAAGGGAGGAGAGGCAGTTGGAAAGCGTGAGGGGTTTAGCGAGGGAATCCCAGAGCATGGGGCGAAGGCCACTCAAGGCACGGCCGACAATGGTGGGGGCGAGGAGCTGCACACAATGCCACAGTCAGAGAATGGAGAGTTCTGGACCGGGGAGGGGGGGTTATAAGACTGGAGGAGTTTACAGATGTAAAGCAGGGTGAGGCCATGAAGCGATTTAAACAAAAGATTGAGAATATTAAATGTGTGTTGTTTGTGGGACTGGGAGTCAATATAGGTCAGCGAGGACAGGGGGGTAATGGGTGAGTGGAACAGGGTGTAGTTCAGAATAAGGGCACCAGAGATCTGGATGATTTGAACTCTACGGAGGGTGGATTTATAAGAACATAAGAAATAGGAGCAGGAGTAGGCCATACGGCCCTTCGAGCCTGCTCCGCCATTCAGTAAGATCATGGCTGATCTTCGACCTCAGCTCCACTTACCTGCCCGATCCCCATAACCTTTGATTCATCGAAAGTCCAAAAATCTCTCTCTCTCAGCCTTAAGTATACTCCAAGACTCAGCATTCACAGCCCTTTCAGGTAGAGAATTCCAAAGATTCACAACCCTCAGTGCAGAAATTCCTCCTCATCTCAGTCTTAAATCACCGAGACTATGCCCCCTAGTTCTAGACACTCCAGTCAGGGGAAACAACCTCTCAGCATCTACCCTGTCAATCCCTCTCAGAATCTTGCATGTTTCAATGAGATCACCTCTCATTCTTCTAAACTCCAGAGTATAGGCCCAATCTATTCAGTTTGAACTCTATGTAGGGTGCAAGTTGGGAGGCCAGCCTCAGAATAGTTGAGGCCAAAGGTGACAAAAGACACGGATGAGGTTTTCAGCAGCAGATGAGTCAGAGTCAGAATGGCACAGAAGCAGGCCATTCGGCCCATCAAGTCCGTGCCGGCTCTCTGCAGAGCAATCGAGTCAGTCCCATCCCCCGCTCTACCCCCGCAGCCCTGCAAGTTTATTCCCCTCGAGTGCCTATCCAGTCTCCCCTTGAAAACATGGAGTGTCTCCGCTTCCACCACTTCCGTCGGCAGCGAATTCCAGGTCATCACCACTCGCTGTGTAAAAAAGTTTTTCCTGACATCCCCCCTGTATCTCTTGCCCAAAACCTTAAATCTGTGCCCTCTAGTCCTTGTACCATGAACTAGTGGGAACAACCTTTCCCGGTCTAGCCTATCCAAACCCATCATAATCTTGTTCACCTCTATCAAATCACCCCTCAACCTCCTTTGCTCTAATGAAAACAAATCCAGCTTCTCCAACCTGTCCTTGTAGCTAAAATCCCCCATCCTCGGAACCATTCTGGTCAATCTCCTCTGAACCCTCTCAAGGGCCTTCACATCCTTCCTAAAGTGTGGTGACCAGAATTGGACGCAATACTTATGATGCAGGTGGGTAGTCTGTGTGATGGAGAGAACAGGGGGTCGGAAACGAAGCTCAGGGTCGAATGCCGAGGTTGCGAACAGTCTAGCTCAGCCCGAGAGTGGCCAGGGGGCCAGGGGGGGGGATGGAATCAGTGACAATGGTACAGAGATTGTGCTGGGGAACGAAGGTGATGACTTTGGTCTTAGCAGTATTTGGATGGAGGAAATTGCAGCTCACCCAAGACTGATGTTGGGCAAGCAGTTTGACAAGAGAGGCAGTGGAGGGGTTGAGCGAGATGGTGGAGAGGTAAGAGTTGGGCGTCGTTAACGTACATGTGGAAATTGACCCCATGTCTTTGGATGACGTCGCCAAGGGGCAATATGTAGATGAGAAAGAAGAAGGGTCAAGGACAGATCTTATGGGGAGTCCGGAAGCAACAGTGCAGGGGCGAGAAGAGGGGCCATTGCTGAAGATACTCTGGCTATGATTTCAAAGGCAAGAGTAGAACTAAGCGAGATTAACCCCACTGAGCTGGACAACAGAGGCGGTGCATTGGAAAAGGATGGTATGGTCAACCATGTCAAAGGTGGGGACAGGTGGAGGACTGATAATGCACATGGCTTTGAGAGGCAACAACACATTTAAGGACTTATTTGCGGAAAGGGAGATTTGAGAGTATGGGCCGGTAGTTTGCAAGGACAAGGGTGTTTTTTTTGAGATAGGAGGTAATGACGGTAGTTTTGAAAGGAGGGGGACACAATGCTTGAGGAGGCGGAACCATTTTCAATGTCAACCAGCATGGGGGCCAGGAAGGGTTGTCGGGTGGTCAGCAGTTTAGTGGGAATGGGCTCAAGGCAGCAGAAGGTGAAGTTCATAGTTGTGATGAATTCAGAGAATGCATGAGGGGAGATGGGAAAGAAACTGGAGCGAGACACAGGTTCAGGCTGGAGCAGCGGGAGGTTGGGAAGAGGCCTGGGTTGGTGGGCAAGGGGAAGGCTGAATGGATAAACTCAACCTTAAGTGACAAAGAAGCCCTTGCACCGGACATTGAAGGCGAGGGTTGAGGGGTCGGGGAGAGGGGTTTAAGGAGACAGCTGATGGCGGAGAAAAGAAGCCGAGGGTCTGTGTGTGTGTTGCAGCAACCAGAGCAAAAACACTGGTTGGGATTGTTCTCTGCGGGCTAACTGGCACCACGCACACAACGCAGTGGGAAGAGGCCCTCGTCCCTATACAAGCGGCACAAGCCGAATTTAGCAACAGTCTGAAACTGTCACAGAGCACATGTGCCCTCAATTAGTCACATATAATGAATGTTGTGGACAGGGTAAAGGGCAGTAGCTTGATCCACCGGCTCTGGCGATACCTTGAACCAAAAGAGCAAAGCTTGAGCCTTTTCCCTGCAAGTCAGCAGAGCAGAGACAGTAACTGAAGGACTATCCCAGACCGCAGAGAGGGGGAGGACAGTAATTGAATGACTATCCCAGAGTTGGCCCCAGCGTCCCACATACACAGAATAGGGACACTAACCGAATGATGATCCCAGACACACACACCCAAAAAGAATAGGGACAGTGACTGAATCACTGAAGGCAATCAAGGGATATGGGGAAAGGGTGGGAAAGTGGAGTTGACGTATAAGATCGGCCATCAAAATCATGAGGGATCTGGACAGAGTCGATGGACAGAAACTGTTCCCATTGGCAGAAGGGTCGAGAACCAGAGGACACAGATTTAAGGTGATTGGCAGAAGAACCAAAGGCGACATGAGGAAAAACTTTTTTACGCAGTGAGTGGTTAGAATCTGGAATGCAGTGCCTGAAGGGTGGTGGAGGCAGACTCAATCGTGGTTTTCAGAAGGGAATTGGATAAGTACCTGAAGGAAAAAAACTTGCAGGGCTACGGAGAAAGGGCGGGGGAGTGGGACTAGCTGAGGTGCTCCTGCAGAGAGCCGGCACGGGCTCGACGGGCCGAATGGGCTCCTTCTGTGCTGTAACCATTCTCTGATCTTATTGAATGGCAGAGCAGGCTCCAGGGGCCGTATGGCCTACACATTCTCCTATTTCTTATATTCTTATGACTGTCCCAGACCTCGCCCATACATACACATCCCCTCAGCCATGCACACCCTGCGCCCCACGCACGCAACAAGTATTTATATAGCGCCATTAACGCAGTAAAACATCTCGCACAGACGGGTTAGTGCGGTGCTCGTCGAGCTGGCTAGTCGGCTAGGAGACGAATGACCGGCGAGTCTGCGGTTTTTTTGTGGTACTATCTTGCTGAGGAACGTTGACCAAGATACCTGAAGAACCTAAAAGGGGTGGACCCACAACACAACGCGGGTAATTCTAACCTAACTCGCCGGGCGGGTGTCCCAGGTGATTTTACACGCCGCCTGATATTAATCTCCACTGACTTCAATGGAGAGTAAAATTGGGGCGGGGTATAAAACCAGCGTTGCCCCCCCCCCCCCCCCCGATCCCGTCAGTATCCCGACGGGCGGGTTCAGTTAAAATGGCCCTCAATGTATAACTTGGAACAGATTGGCAATTTCACTCTGGGAAGCCATAAGGCTGATGTGGAAAGTGGAAATGTCACTGGGCTGCCCGTCTGAGGTCAGGGCTGAGGCACATTACTGGACCGGGGAGAGGGAGGTTTACGATGTAGCTGGTCAGCGCTTGGTACAGGAAACAGAGACATATGCCTCTCACTGACATACTTACCTCAGGTGTCAGCTGTGGCTCAGTGGGTGGCACTCTCACTTTTGCGTCATAAGGTTGTGGGCTCCAGCTCTACTCCGGCGACTTGAGCACATAATCTCAGCCGACACTCCCAGTGCAGTGCTGAGGGAGCACTGCGCTGTCGGAGGTGCTGTCCTTTGGATGAGACGCTAAGCCGAGGCCCCGGCTGCCCCCTCAGTCGGGCGCGAAAGATCCCATGGCACTATTTGAAGAAGAGTTCTTCCGCAGTGTGCTGGCCAATATTATCTTTCAACCACATCTGGTCATAATCACATTGCTGTGTGTGGGATCTTGCTCTGAGCTGCGTTTCCTACATTACAACAGTGGCTACACTTCAAAAATACTTAATTGGCTGTGAAGCGCTTTGGGACATCCCGCGGTCAGGAAAGGTGTGATTTAAATGCAAGTTCTTTCTTTTTTCAACCAGTAAAAATTCCCCCAAAGAGACACCGAGCAAAGAAAACATAGAAACATAGAGATAGGAACAGGAGTAGGCCATTCGGCCCTTCGAGCCTGCTCCGCCATTCAATGAGATCATGGCTGAACACAGGCACAAGAGGAGCGGGAGGTGAAGGCACGTTCATTCCATGTTTCCCATGGGCTGCCTGCCTCTTACCTGAAGCAGCTCCAGAGGCTCCCCGAAACTCAGCTGCACCTGCACATCCTGGACGGCTCGCTCAATCGTGGAGGTTTCCTGGCAGATCTTCACCAGGTTGTCTTGCAAGGGCTGAATGGTCCTGCACACTTCCTCCTCAATCTTTGACACCAGCTCTTGTTTCTTCGTGTCTAGAAATTGATAGATGGCGACCAGGTCAGCCTCAACCTGCTCCTTCAGCATTTTGCCTTGCTCCTGCGTGAAAATAATGACCCGGCGGCATTACATTGCAGAAATGTTTGGTCTCACCCTTGCCCCGCCGCCCCCCCACCGCCAAATTTCTGTGAGAACTGGCTGCCCTATTGGAACCCAGCTCAGGTGGCCACATGTAACCCAGGGCAGCTAGTGTCGGCAGGGTATTAGACCCTGGAGACCATCACCGGCGAACCCAACCTTTTCTTAACGGACTGCCAAATAAAATTGAATAAATAAAAAATATCTATCCATCCATCGCCTGCAGTTGGCAATGGTCTTGCAGCCTTCTCAATAATAGCGAGGTGAACTGAAGAGGAGGAACCACTTCCTTACCTTGGAATTATTACCAATAAAAAGACTATCAATTAATGAGGTGCAGGATTGCAAGTTCCTCATTGTTTGTACCTGCAAGTAACATATAATGTGACCTATAGTGTGCCATTACCCAAGAAAGCGTGCAAACCTTGCAGAATTAGTCAATAAAAAGGTTGAAAAAAAGATCTGGATGAAGGAGGCCATTCTTGGTTGACTGATTCAGAAAGACCATTTCCTGAAGGGTTCCAGGGATTCCCCTTCAGTTCCCTACCTGAAGCCCATTCCGTGTTGAGGGCTCTGTTTGAAGAACATCTTGATGCCTGCCCTCAATTTGTCTTCATCAGTTTAGTTTGAAGTAGTGTTCAGAAAAAACCCTTTTCGATGCTGCTGAATTTAGGTTATTTTTACATGTCTGTGCGAGGTCACCTCTCAGTCACTTCCTTTCAAAGCTGAAGCGAGATTACAAAAAGGACGAATCCCACCCAAAGTGTTAACCTACTTATCTCAGGTCAGACGCTAATGGATGTGCTGTGTATTTCCTGCATCGGTGTGCATGGGAACAAAGAGCCATCCAGCCAACTCAAAAATCCTACCATATATTAATCTGTCTCTCACACCCTCTGGAATTTGCTGTCTCGATTTGCCATTCTCTATTGTTATTTCAGATTTTGTGTGTTCACGATTTTTTTCATTTACGTCAATTTAAAAGAAAGTGTAAAATAAATGATAAAAGGTGTTAAGACTGAGGAATCATAGAATCGTACACAGAACGAGGCCATTCGGCCCATCGTGCCTGTGCTGCCTTTTTGAAAGACCCATCAATTAGTCCCACTCCCCCGCTCTTTCCCCATAGCCCTACAAATTTTTCCTCTTCAAGTATTTATCCAATTCCCTTTTGAAACTTACTATTGAATCTGCTTCCAATGCCCTTTCAGGCAGTGCATTCCAGATCATCATAACTCGCTGAGTAAAAAAATTCTCTTCATCTCCCCTCTGGTTCTTTTGCCAATTACCTTAAATACTGGTGCCCTCTGGTTACCAACACCCCTGCCACTGGAAACAGTTTCTCCTTATCTACTCGATCAAAACCCCTCATAATTTTGAACACCTCCATTAAATCTCCCCATAACCTTCGCTGCTCTAAAGAGAACACTCCTAGTTTCTCTAGTATCGCCACAAAACTGAAGTCCCTCATCCCTGGTACCATTCTAGTAAATCTCTGCACCCTCTCCAAGGCCTTGGCATCCTTCCTAAAGTGCTGCCCAGAATTGGACATAATACCCCAGCTGAGGCCGGACCAGTAATTTAGCATAACATAGGAGCTTAGGAACAGGAGGGGGCCATTCAGCCCCTCAAGCCCGTTCTACCATTCAATGAGATCATGGCTGATCTGTATCTTAACTCCATCCATCTGCCTTGGCTCCATATCTTTTTATACCCTTGTCTCAGATTTAAAATTAACTGAGCTAGCATCTATTGCTTTTTCAGAGTCATAACGACACAGAAGGAGGCCATTCGGCCCATCGAGTCCGTGCCGGCTCTCTAGAGCAATCCAGTCAGTCCCATTCCCTTGTTCTATCCCCGCAGCCCTGCAAGTTTATTCACCTCGAGTGCCTATCCAGTCTCCCCTTGAAAACACAGTGTCTCCGCTTGCACCACTTTCATCAGCAGCGAATTCCAGGTCATCAGGTGTAAAAAAAGTTTTCCCTCACATCCCCCCGGGATCCCCCTGGACGTGGGAGAAAGTTCCACACTTCCACCACCCTTTGCGTGAAGTGTTTCCTAACTTCTATGCTGAATGGCCTGGCTCTGATTTTAAGGTTATGTTCCCTTTTCCTAAATTCCTGCACCAGCGGAAAAATGTTTCTCCCTGTCTACCCTATCAATTCATTTCAAAATCCTAAATACCTCAATCAAATCACCCTTAAGCCTTCTATATTTCAGGGAATGCCAGCCTAGTTTACGTAACCTCTCCTCATAATCTAACCCTTGGAGCCCTGGTAACAATCTGGTGAATCTGCGCTGCACTCCTTCCAAGGCCAATATATCCTTACCAAGATGCGGTGCCCAGAACTGTACACAGTACTCCAGAGGTGGTCTACTCAGGGCTTGGTATAGCTGTAATAAAACTTCCTCCCCTTATATTCTAGCCCTCTAGATATAAAGGCCAACACTCCATTAGCCTTTTTGATTATGCTTTTGTACCTGACTACTACATTTTAGTCATCTGTGTACATGGACCCCTAAACCTCCTTGGACCTGCACTGTTCCTAGCTTTTCACCATTTAAATAGCCGGATCCATCCTTTTTTGGTCCAAGATGGATAACTTCCTTGCTTTTGTACTCTAGGCCTCTTGTTTACAAAACCAAGGATCCCATATGCTTTTTTTTCATAAAACAACCTTCTCAACTTATCCTGCCACCTTCAAAGAGTTGTGTATATTAGGAGAGTCTTGTGCATTAAATAGTTGCTGGAGTGCTCCTTTAAGGACACAACATTTAAAGGAGCAGTGTTACTGCACTGGAATATTCGGGTCGACTCCAAAACCGTAGCTCAAAATGTTCACTACCTAGAAAGCCAAAGGATGAGAGACAGCCACGTGACACTCACCTTGATTTTACAAATCTTTGCCTCTTCCTGGCTTTGACTTTGACAGGCCTGTTCCTTCTGGGACTGCAGGAAGTCTCTGGCTTGTTCCAATTTTTCCTGCGGGAGAAACATTCAGCAAGCTGCGTAAGGATAGGCTCGTACGGATTATTACTATATAAACAGAATAAGCCAGTTGGCATTTTCGTCAGAACAGCTCTGCTGAAAGGTCATCGACCTGAAAACGTTAACTCTGTTTCTCTCTCCACAGAGGCTGCCCTGACTGACCTGCTGAGTGTTCCCAGCATGGTCTGTTTTTTATTTCAGATTCCCAGCATCCGCATTGTTTTGCTTTTGTTTTGGCATTATAGAATATTGAGCTAGTTGTTAGGTTAAAACACACTTCAGAAAGACACAGATGTACCAGATAGGATATTAGCACAGCAAGGGGGAAGTGCGAAATGCAAGTTCTTACTTTAGGTAGGGGCCGCACAGCACAATGCGCTCCTAGCGGACTAGTAAGCGGTGATCTTACAGCAAGGTGTTACTTGGCAGCTGGTGTGGGCAAAGCAGAAATATCACACTGGTGCCCGCCCGAGGTCGGGACCGAGTCGAACTTAGTTTATGCAGCACCTGACACGTAGCAAATGCCCTGGAAGGAGTGGGCAGAAGTGAGGGAAGGTGACCGACGTGGGGTAAAGGCCTAGCTGAATGGCAGAACAGGCTCAAGGGGCTAAATGGCCTACTCCTGTGGCTATGTATTCATGAGGCCTTTGAAGTGGGAGAGAGATGTGACTGGGCAAAGAGATTTTGGGAAAGAATTCCAGAAGCAGGGTATGGTGGAACAGAGGAGGAGGTAGCACGCAGCAGACCAGAGTGGGAAGAGCAAAGAGTGTATGCTAAGTTGGAGAAGATTGGAGGTTGGGTGGAGCGAGAGATTTCAGGACAAAAACCAGAGACTTTGAAGTTGACATACTGGGAAGCCGGGGCAATGGGACTTTGTAAAGGATAGGATACAGGGCACAGAGTTCTGAATGTGTTGTGGCTTGTGTAGGTTGAAGCATAAGATACCATTGAAACCATTTGTTATCTAAGGGCTTGTCCATAAGTGGAGATTGCTGCTACCAGCTTCTTCCAACCATTGCAGTCTGGGCTCTCACTTGTGCATCAGCGGCAGTAAGGCCCGCGATGTTAAGCAGCACTTTTATATGGTCGGTCCCATCTTGCTCTGGGTCTGCCTTGTGGCCTCTTCCATGCTGGTGGTGGATTGACGGTGAACTCTCTGCCAGGGTCAGACTCGGTGCGATGCATGAGCTGCCCATACCAGAGGAGTTGGTAACGACCAAACCAACCGTGAGCGCGGCGGTTGATTCGCCAGGTCGCGTAGTCTCATTTAAGTTTTCGTCCTGAGGCTGAGCCTTTAGTAGCGCGAAAGCGATCCTGAAGCAAATCCATCGATTTGTCTACTCCTTATTTTGGCGCGTAACCGTCCTTCTGAGCCACCTTTAAATATGGAAACCACACCTTGACGTGAAGGTGGTACGGCAATGAACATCGCCGCGGTGTGGTTGGCGTAGGGGCAAAAGTAGACAACGCTCCAGAGGTGGTAGTTAAGCACCATGGGCGACCGACAGGATGTGGGGTTTGAAGCTCAGCTCAGGGTTGAACAGGACACCGAGGCTGGGCACCTGCAGGTACCATCGGAGCAAGCAACTGAGGAGAGATGGGAGTCCGTGCCCCAGCCACGAACTTCTGGCAAGAGACAAACAGAATTGGTCTTATCTTGGTGAGCTCACGTAGTTCTGGCTCATCCAAGACTGGAAGGACCTTTCCTCTGCACCTAACCATACTTTACACTGGTGGCCAAAATTGAAAATGCCAGTTCCCCAGCACAATGTACAAAACAAAGGTTATCTACAGCGATAGCAAAATACTGCGGATGCTGGAAATCCAAAATAACAACAGAAAGCACTGGAAAAACTCAGCAGGCCAGGCAACATCCGTGGAGAGAGAAACAAAGTCAACGTTTCAGGTCGAAACCCTTCGTCAGAACTGAGAAAAAAAGCAGGAAATGAAACAGATTAAAAGGCCAGTTTGGGGGCTGGGAAATGGGGGAGGGGATGAAAGAACAAAAGGGAAGGTCTGGGAGAGGTTAGGAGACATTAAGAGATATTCAAGGTGAGACGAGGTGGTAATAGGACAGGTAAAGAGACAAAGGATGGCTCTAGATGACGTGTGAAATGCGCTGGCAGAGTGAGAGACAGCTGCCATGTGGGGGAGAAAAAAGGAAAAGGCACAAACTAAAAGTGTGGATAAAAAATATATAAAAATATAATAGGGGCCGAGGTTATGGTCTGAAATTGTTGAACTTGGTATGAGTCCGGAAGCTTCTGACCAGGCTGTGGGAACAGGGAACACTCCATTTAGGATGCGTTGGTCATGATCTTCCAAAACTCCCTTGACTCAGGAATTGCCCGCTTGTGTGTCAGCCAGTGGCTCAGATGGTAGCACCCTCACCTCGGAGTCAGAAGGTTGTGGGTTCAAGTCCCACTCCACGGACTTCAGCACAAAAATCTAGGCCGACACTCCCAGTGCAGTGCTGAGGGAGTGCCGCACTGTCGGAGGTGCCGTCTTTCGGATGAGACGTTAAACCGAGGCCCCGTCTGCTCTCTCAAGTGGACGCAAAAGATTCCGCGGCACTATTTCGAAGAAGAGCAGCGGAGTTATCCCCAGTGTCCTGGCCAATATTTATCCCTCAATCAACATTACTAAAACATTATCACATTGCCGTCTGTGGGACCTTGCTGTGCGCAAATTTCCTACATTACAACAGTGACTACACTTCAAAAAGTACTTAATTGGCTGTAAAGCACTTTGGGTGGTCGTGAAAGGTGCTATATAAATGCAATTCTGTCTTTCTTTTTCTTGGATTGGAAGACTGTCCAAGTCACAATTATTAAGTGTAGGAGAGATAAACAAGGAAATGATAGGCCTATTAGTCAATCGCCAGTTACTATCTGTTATTAGGGACAAATAGGAGCTGATCAGAGAGAGACAGCACGGCTTTGTAAAGGGTAAGTCTTGTCAAAAGAACCTAGTTGAATTTTTTGAGGAAGTAACAAACGTGGTAAATAAGAGCCATCGAGGGCGATATCAGGAAGCACTTCTTCACACAAAGAGTCAGGGAAATCTGGAACGCTTCCTCCCTCAAAAAGCCTTTTGAGGCTCGGGGATCAATTGAAAATGTCAAAACTGAAATTGATGGATTTTTGTTAGGCAAGAGTATTAAAGGTTACAGAACTAAAGCAGGTAGATGGACTCAAGATACAGATCAGCCATGATCCAGTTAAATGGCGGAACAAACGTGGGGGGTGATTGGCTGACTCCTGTACCTATTCGCATTCATTCTCTTCTGTACGCATAGACTGCGTCCCTGTACACCATAACCACCTCTCCCAGTCCCTTACACACCGTACCCCCCTCTCCCAGTCCTCCTGTACACCATAACCACCTCTCCCAGTCCCTTACACACCGCACGCCCCTCTCCCAGTCCTCCTGTACACCGTACCGCCCTCTCCCAGTCCCTTACACACCGTACCCCCCTCTCCCAGTCCTCCTGTACACCATAACCACCTCTCCCAGTCCCTTACACACCGCACGCCCCTCTCCCAGTCCTCCTGTACACCGTACCCCCCTCTCCCAGTCCCTGTACACCGTACCCGTCTCCCAGTACACCTTACCCCCTCTCCCAGTCCCTGTACACCGTACCCCCTCCCCCATTCCCTCTACACCGTACCCCCTCTCCCAGTCCCTGTACACCGTACCCGTCTCCCAGTCCCCCTGTGCACCGTACCCACTCTCCCAGTCCCCCTGTGCACCGTACCCACTCTCCCAGTCCCCCTGTGCACCGTACCCACTCTCCCATTCCCCCTCTACACCGTACCCCCTCTCCCAGTCCCTGTACACCGTATCCCCTCTCCCTGTATACCGTACCCACTCTCCCAGTCACCCTGTACACCGTACCCCCTCTCCCAGTCCCTGTACACCGTACCCCCTCTCCCAGTCCCTGTACACCGTATCCCCTCTCCCTGTATACCGTACCCCCTCTCCCAGTCACCCTGTACACCGTACCCCCTCTCCCAGTCCCCCTGTACACCGTACCCCCTCTCCCAGTCCCCCTGTACACCGTACCCCCCTCTCCCAGTCCCCCTGCACACCGTACCCTGTACACCGTACCCACTCTCCCAGTCCCTGTACACCGTACCCCCTCTCCCAGTCCATGTACACCGTACCCCCTCTCCCAGTCCCCCTGTACACCGTACCCCCTCTCCCAGTCCCCCTGTACCCCGTACCCCCTCTCCCAGTCCCTGTACACCGTACCCCCCTCTCCCAATCCCCCTGTACACCGTACCCCCTCTCCCAGTCCCCCTGTACACCGTACCCTCTCCCAGTCCCCCTGTACACCCTCTCCCAGTCCCCCTGTACCCCGTACCCCCTCTCCCAGTCCCCCTGTACACCGTACCCCCTCTCCCAGTCCCCCTGTACACCGTACCCCCCTCTCCGACTCCCCCTGTACACCGTACCCCCTCTCCGTGACCCTGTACACAGTACCCCCTCTCCCAGTACCTGTACACCGTACCCCCCTCTCCCAGTCCCTGTACACCATACCCCCTCTCCCAGTCCCTGTACACGTACCCCCCTCTCCCAGTCCCCCTGTACCCCGTACCCCATCTCCCAGTCCCCCTGTACCCCGTATCCCCTCTCCCAGTCCCCCTGTACACCGTACCCCATCTCCCAGTCCCCCTGTACACCGTACCCTCTCCCAGTCCCCCCATCTCCCAGTCCCCCTGTACACCATACCCCCTCTCCCAGTCCCTGTACACCGTACCCCCTCCCTGTACACCGTACACCCTCTCCCAGTCCCCCTGTACACCGTACCCCCTTTCCCAGTCCCCCTGTACACCGTACCCCCTCTCCCAGTCCACCGTACCCCCCTTCCCAGTCCCCCTGTACACCGTACCCCCCCTCTCCCAGTCCCTGTACACCGTACCCCCTCTCCCAGTCCCGGTACACCGTAATCCCCCCTCCCAGTCCCTGTACACCGTACCCCCTCTCCCAGTCCCTGTACACCGTACCCCCTCTCCCAGTCCCCCTGTACACTGTACCCCCTTCTCCCAGTCCTCCTGTACACCGTACCCCCCTCTCCCAGTCCCTGTACACCGTACCCCCCTCTCCCAGTCCCTGTACACCATACCCCCTCTCCCAGTCCCCCTGTCCCAGTCCCCCTGTACACCGTAATCCCCCCCAGTCCCTGTACACCTTAATCCCCCCTCCCAGTCCCTGTACACCGTACCCCACTCTCCCAGTCCCCCTGTAACATAGAAACATAGAAGATAGGAGCAGGAGTACGCCATTTGGCCCCTCGAGCCTGCTCTGCCATTTAATGAGATCATGGCTGATCATCCAAATTCAGTACCCGGTCCCTGCTTTCTCCCCATATCCCTTGATTCCTTTAGCCTTAAGAAATATATCTAACTCCTTCTTGAATATATTTAATGAATTGGCCTCAACTGCCTTTTGTGGTAGCGAATTCCACAGGCTCACCACTCGGTGAAGAAATTCCTCCTCATCTCTGTCCTAAATGGCCTACCCCTTATCCTTAAGACTGTGACTCTGGTTCTGGACACCCCCGCCATCAGTAACATCCTTCCAACATCTAGTCTGACTAGTCCTGTTAGAATTTTCCAAGTTTCAATGAGATCCCCTCTCATTCTTCCAAACTCCAGCGAATATAAGCCCAATCGACCCAATCTCTCCTCATACGTCATTCCTGCCATCCCAGGTATCAGTCTGGTGAATCTTCGCTGCACTCTCTCCATGGCAAGAACATCCTTCCTCAGATAAGGCGACCAAAACTGCACACAATACTCAAGGTGTGGTCTCACCAAGGCCCTGTACAACTGCAGCAAGACATCCTTGCTTCTGTACTCGAATCCTCTCGCTATGAAGGCCAACATACCATTTGCCTTCGTAACCGCCTGCTGCACCTGCATGCTTACCTTCAGCGACTGGTGCACAAGGACACCCAGGTCTCGTTGCACTTCCCCTTCTCCCAATCTATTGCCATTCAGATAATAATCTGCCTTCCTGTTTTTGCCACCAAAGTAGATAACCTCGCATTTATCCACATTATAGTGCATCTGCCCAATCACCCAACCTGTCCAAATCATACTGGAGTTTCTCTGCATCCTCCTCACAGCACACACGCCCACCCAGCTTTGTGTCGTCTGCAAACTTGGAGATATTACATCTAGTTCCCTCGTCTAGATCATTAATATATATTGTGAATAGCTGGGGTCCTAGCACCGATCCCTGCGGTACCCCACTAGTCACTGCCTGACACTCAGAAAAAGACCCGTTTATTCCAACTCTTTGCTTCCTGTCTGCCAACCAGTTCTCTATCCAAGTCAGTACCTTACCCCCAATCCCATGTGCTTTAACTTTGTGATATGCCTATCAATTAGTCCAATAAAAGGCGACGAGTTAAGAACGTAACTGAAGGTTTTTATTGGCTAAATAACAGAGCCCACCCTCGTGGGTGATCCGATCCAACAGGGAGGAATACTAGCCAGTCAGCTACCTTTATACCTGGGCAGGTAATGGGCGGAGTCGGAGGTGGTCAGCCCAGGTATAACAGTGCGACAAGAGGCGACCTCGTGTAGTGATGTGACAGTGAGAACAATATACAGTGATAACTATAACAGTGGTTTACCACATTCACCCCTTGTTTAGATTAGAGTCCGGCGGGGTGAAGTGTATTACCAGCTCTGGTATGTCAGTCTGTCCGGAGGCTTCGTTAGCCTCTCCGATCGTCGCAGCGGCGGTGTTACATTATCCGGTGTTAAAGCTGGTGTCTGCGTAGTCGGCAAAGGCTCGTGGGGTTCCGGCATGCCGTCTACCTCGGCTGGACTCGGGGGGTTGGGAGGGGGGGGTGAGGGTGCGAGGTCTCGTAAGGAGACAGTGTCCTCCCGTCCGTCTGGGTAAGCCACATAGGCGTACTGGGGGTTGGCGTGCAGGAGGTTCACCTTCTCGACCAGGGGGTCCGTTTTATGGGCCCTCACGTGCTTTCGCAGCAAGACGGGTCCCGGAGAGGTCAGCCAGGTTGGTAGGGTGGTTCCCGTAGTCGACTTCCTGGGGAAGACAAACATTCGAGCATGGGGGGTGGTGTTAATGGCAGTGCAAAGTAGTGACCGGATGGAGTGCAGCGCAATCGGGAGGACCTCTTGCCAGCGGGAGGTTGGGAGGCCCTTAGACTTTAAGGCTAAGAGGGTGGCCTTCCATACCGTCGCGTTCTCTTTCCACCTGGCCGTTCCCTCGGGGGTTGTAGCTGGTGGTCCTGCTTGCTGCAATACCCCTCTCCAATAGGAACTGACGGAGTTCCTCGCTCATGAAGGAGGCGCCCCGGTCACTATGTATATAGTTCGGGAACCCGAACAAGGCGAAGAGTTTGTTCAGGCATTTAATGACCGTGTTACTGGTCATGTCTGGGCAGGGGAAGGCAAAGGGGAAACGGGAGTACTCATCAACGATGTTGAGGAAGTACACATTACGGTCGGATGACGGTAGGGGCCCCTTGAAGTCGATGCTCAGACGCTCGAAGGGGCGGGTGGCCTTGATCAGGCTTGCTCTGTCCGGCTTATAGAAGTGCGGTTTGCACTCAGCACAGATCTGGCAGTTCCTGGTCATGGTCCTGACCTCCTCGATGGAGTATGGCAGGTTGCGGGCCTTAATGAAATGGTAGAGTCTGGTGACTCCGGGGTGGCAGAGGTCATTGTGGAGGGTCTGAAGTCTATCACTTTGCGCGCTGGCGCATGTAATGCGTGAAAGAGCATCAGGGGGGTCGTTCAGTTTACCGGGCCGGTACAAGATCTCATAATCATAGGTGGAAAGCTCGATTCTCCACCTCAAGATTTTGTCGTTCTTGATCTTGCCCCTCAGCTTGTTATTAAACATGAAGGCAACCGAGCGTTGGTCGGTGAGGAGGGTAAATCGTTTGCCTGCCAAGTAGTGCCTCCAGCGCCGTACTGCCTCCACAATTGCCTGGGCTTCCTTCTCGACCGACGAGTGTCGGGTCTCGGGGCCCTGTAGGGTCCTTGAGAAGGAGGCTACCGGCCTACCCTCCTGGTTAAGGGTAGCGGCTAGGGCGAAGTCGGATGCATCGCTCTCCACTTGGAAGGGGATTGACTCATCCACTGCGTGCATTGTGGCCTTGGCTATGTCTCCCTTAATGAGGGAGAAGGCCGCGCACGCCTCTTCCGTGAGGGGGAAGGATGTGGTTTTCAGGAGGGGTCTGGCTTTGTCCGCATAATTGGGTACCCATTGGGCATAGTAGGCGAAAAGCCCCAGGGTTCTCCTAAGTGCTTTTGGACAGTGGGGGAGGGGTAGCTCCATGAGGGGGCGCATTCTTTCGGGGTCGGGGCCGATGACTCCGTTCTCTACTACACAGCCAAGGATGGCAAGGCGCGCTGTGTTAAACACGCATTTCTCCTTATTGTAGGTGAGGTTCAGCCGTTGGGCCGTACGGAGGAATTTCTCCAGATTCACGTCATGGTCCTGCCGGTTGCGGCCGCAGATGGTGACGTTATCGAGATAGGGGAAAGTGGCCTGTAGTCCGTTCTGGTCAACCATCCGGTCCATCTCCCGTTGGAAAACCGAGACCCCGTTGGTGACACCAAAGGGGACCCTAAGGAATTGGTAGAGGCGGCCATTCGCCTCGAAGGCGGTGTACTGGCTGTCCTCCGGGCTGATGGGGAGTTGGTGGTAGGCCGACTTGAGGTCGATGGTCGAGAATACGCGGTATTGTGCAATCTCATTGACCATGTCCGATATGCGGGGGAGGGGGTATGCGTCCAGCTGGGTGTATCTGTTTATGGTCTGGCTGTAGTCGATAACCAGGCGATTTTTGTCGCCGGTCTTGACTACCACCACCTGGGCACGCCAGGGGCTGCTGCTCCCCTCAATAATGCCCTCTTTCAGGAGTCGCTGCACCTCAGAGCTAATGAAGGCTCTGTCCCCAGCGCTGTACCGCCTGCTCTTAGTAGCGACAGGTTTGCAGTCGGGGGTGAGGTTAGCGAACAGGGAAGGTGGCGGTACCTTGAGGGTGGATAGGCTGCAGGTGTTACGCGGTGGGCGGTTTAACTTTCGCTGGTTGTCGACTGTGAGTGGGGGGAGGGGTCCACCGTATGCTAGGGTTACACTTTGGAGGTGGGATTGGAAGTCCAGCCCTAGTATGACGGCAGCGCACAGCTGGGGGAGTACGAGGAGTTTAAAATTTTTATACTCTGTCCCTTTAACCGACAATGTCACGACACAGTAGCCGCTGATGTCTGTGGCGTGCGACCTCGATGCCATCGAGATGCGGCTGCGCGTTGGCAGGACGGGGAGGGAGTAGTGGCTCACCGTGTCTGGGTGGATGAAGCTCTCCGTGCTTCCGCTGTCGAACAGGCAGGTCGTGGCGTGGCCGTTGACTTTGATGTCCATCATTGAGCTGGCCAGGTGGTGCGGGCGGGCTTGATCCAGGGTCACGGAAGCTAGGGTGTAGATGAGCGTGTCGTTGTCATGACAAGATGGCGGCGAAGATGGCGGCCCCCGTAGTTCACATGAGGCTCTGTTTAAATCGTTTGCCCCGCACAAAGATGGCCGCCCCTGCTGTTCCCATGAGGCTCTGCAGGCTTCGGCTGCCCCGCACAAAGATGGCCGCCCCTGGTTTTCCCATGAGGCTCTGCAGGCTTCGGCTGCCCCGCACAAAGATGGCCGCCCCTGGTTTTCCCATGAGGCTCTGCAGGCTTCGGCTGCCCCGCACAAAGATGGCCGCCCCCAGGGTTCGCATGAGGCACTGCTGGCTTCTGAGGATTTGCTTCTGCAGGCCTTGGAGAAGTGGCCTTTCTTGAGGCAGGTTTTGCAGGTCGAGTTTTTGGCTGGGCAGCGCGACCTCGGATGCTTCTCCTGGCCGCAAAAGAAGCAGCCAGCGGCCCGATCGGGGTTGCCTGATGTCGGGGCCGGTACCGGGGCTAGCGGGCCCGGTCGGATCCATGATGCAGACGCTGAGGTAGGTCCCGGGGGCAGCGCTGTGAAGGGTGGTGGGGTGGGGGTCGGGCCCGAGTCCCAGGGTCGCGAATAGTACCTGGCAAACGCTTCCTGGTCTTGCTGGGTGGCCTCTAGGGTGAGGGCGAGGGCTTCGGCCTTGTCCAGGTCTATGTCCTTAGCTTCAAGCAGTCTTTGCCGTGTGTAGTCGGAACGTAGGCCTCTCACCAAGGCGTCGCGGACATTGTCTTCCATGTTCGCAGTAGCCGTCACCGCTTTAAAGTCACAGTTCCTGCCGAGTTGTCTCAGCGCTCGTGAAAATTCAGCTATCGATTCTCCTGGCTGTTGCTGGCGAGATCTTAAGAGATGCCTAGTGTACATGTAGTTTACTGGGCTCCGGTACTGCTGTTTCAGTAGGTTGATGGCGTCGTCGTACGTAGTCATGTCCTGGATGAGTGTATATACTCTCGGGCTCGCTTGGGCTTTCAGGACTCTTAGTTTGGATCTCTGAGGGACGACGGCTTCCTCCAGGTACGATTCGAAGCAGTCCAGCCAGTGTTTGAAGTCGTTGGCTGAGTTTGGTGCCTGTGGGTTTAGATCCAGGTATGGTGGTTTCAAGGCTTGCAGCCAAGCCGGCTGGTGTGGCCCGTTGTCTGGAGGCTGCTGTTGCTGTGCTGCTGGGTGAGCTCCTTGCTGTTGCTGTTCATTATCAGACATCTTTAAAATTTAGTCAATAAAATTGATATGCCTATCAATTAGTCCAATAAAAGGCGACGAGTTAAGAACGTAACTGAAGGTTTTTATTGGCTAAATAACAGAGCCCACCCTCGTGGGTGATCCGATCCAACAGGGAGGAATACTAGCCAGTCAGCTACCTTTATACCTGGGCAGGTAATGGGCGGAGTCGGAGGTGGTCAGCCCAGGTATAACAGTGCGACAAGAGGCGACCTCGTGTAGTGATGTGACATTGAGAACAATATACAGTGATAACTATAACAGGGGTTTACCACATTTTGCACGCTAATCTCTTATGCGGGACCTTATTGAAAGCCTTCTGAAAGTCCAAATACACCACATTCACTGGTTCTCCCTGATCTATTCTACCAGTTACATCCTCAAAAAATTCCAGTAGATTAGTCAAGCACGATTTACCTTTTGTAAATCCATGTTGACTTTGACTGATCCCGTCACTGTTTTCCAAGTGCTCTGCTATTACATCTTTTATAATGGACTCTAGCATTTTCCCCACTACCAATGTCAGGCTTACCGGTCTATAATTTCCTGTTTTCTCTCTACCACCTTTTTTAAATATTGGGGTAACATTAGCTACCCTCCAATCCATGGGAACTGTGCCAGGCTCCAAAGAATTTTGGAAGATGACCAGCAATGCATCTACTATTTCTAGGGCCACTTCCTTAAGTGCCCTAGGATGTAGATTATCAGGCCCTGGGGATTTATCGGCCTTCAATCCCGTCAATTTCCCTAACACCATTTCCCTACAAATACTGATTTCCTTCAGTTCCTCCCTCTCATTATACCCTATGTTCCCCGACATCTCTGGGAGGTTATTTGTGTCCTCCTTTGTGAAGACAGAACCAAAGTATGTATTTAATTGGTCAGCCATTTCTTTGCTCCCCATTATAAATCCCCCCGATTCTGACTGCAAGGGACCTACGCTTGACTTCACCAATCTTTTTCTCTTCACATATCGATACAAGCTTTGAGTCAGTTTTTATGTTCCCTGCAAGCTTACTCAAATACACAATTTTCCCCCTCTTAATTAATCCCTTTGTCCTCCTTTGCTGAATCCTAAATTGCTCCCAATCCTCAGGTTTGCTGCTTTTTCTGGCCAATTTATATGTCCTCTCCTTGGATCTTATGCTATCCCTACTTTCCCTTGTTAGCCAAGGTTACACCACCGTTTTTGTTTTATTTTTATGCCAGACAGGGATGAACAAATTCATCCTGTACACCTGAACCCCCTCACGCAGTCCCCTTGTACAACATACCCCCGTATCGCCGCGCCCCTCCCCCCTGTACACCGTACCCCCTCTTCTAGTCCCTGTACACCATACCCTCCTCTCCCTGCCCACTGTACATCCACACCTCTCCCTGCCCCCTGTAGATCCTGACCCCTCTCCCTGCCCCCTGTATATCCCTGCCCCCCGTACTTCCGCGCCCCCTGCATATCCCTGCCCCCCGTACTTCCGCGCCCCCTGCATATCCCTGCTCCCCGTACTTCCGCGCCCCCTGCATATCCCTGCCCCCCGTACTTCCGCGCCCCCTGCATATCCCTGCCCCCCGTACTTCCGCGCCCCCTGCATATCCCTGCTCCCCGTACTTCCGCGCCCCCTGTATATCCCTGCCCCCCGTACTTCCGCGCCCCCTGTATATCCCTGCCCCCCGTACTTCCGCGCCCCCTGCATATCCCTGCCCCCCGTACTTCCGCGCCCCCTGTATATCCCTGCCCCCCGTACTTCCGCGCCCCCTGCATATCCCTGCCCCCCGTACTTCCGCGCCCCCTGCATATCCCTGCCCCCCGTACTTCCGCGCCCCCTGTATATCCCTGCTCCCCGTACTTCCGCGCCCCCTGCATATCCCTGCCCCCCGTACTTCCGCGCCCCATATATCCCTGGCCCCTATACTTCCGCGCCCCTCCCCCTGCCTCCGTACATCCACGCCCCCTCCCCTTGCCCCCCGTACCTCCGCGCAACCTCCCCCGTACCTCCACGCCCCCTCCCCAGTACATCCGTGTATCCGCCCCCTGCCCCCCATACCTGCACCCCCCTCCCCCATACATACGCCCCTCCCCCCGCGCCCCTCCCCCTGCCCCCGACCCCCGCGCCCCTCCCCCGTACCGCCGCGCCCCTCCCCCGTACCGCCGCGCCCCTCCACCCGCACATCCGCGCCCCTCCCCCCGCACATCCGCGCACCTCCCCCCGCACATCCGCGCACCTCCCCCCGCACATCCGCGCACCTCCCCCCGCACATCCGCGCACCTCCCCCCGCACATCCGCGCCCCTTACATCCGCACCCCTCGCCCCGTACATCCGCACCCCTCGCCCTTGTATATCCTCACCCCTCTCCCTGCCCCGTATATCCGCACCCTTCTCCCTGCCCCCTGTATATCCGCACCCCTCTCCCTGCCCCCTGTATATCCGCACCCCTCTCCCTGCCCCCTGTATATCCGCACCCCTCTCCCTGCCCCCTGTATATCCGCATCTCTCTCCCTGCCCCCTGTATATCCGCACCCCTCTCCCTGCCCCCTGTATATCCGCATCCCTTTCCCTGCCCCCTGTATATCCGCATCTCTCTCCCTGCCCCCTGTATAATCTACGTCTCTCTCCCTGCCCCCTGTATAATCTACGTCTCTCTCCCTGCCCCCTGTATAATCTACATCTCTCTCCCTGCCCCCTGTATAATCTGCATCTCTCTCCCTGCCCCCTGTATAATCTACATCTCTCTCCCTGCCCCCTGTATAATCTACATCTCTCTCCCTGCCCCCTGTATAATCTGCATCTCTCTCCCTGCCCCCTGTATAATCTACGTCTCTCTCCCTGCCCCCTGTATAATCCGCATCTCTCTCCCTGCCCCCTGTATAATCTGCATCTCTCTCCCTGCCCCCTGTATAATCTGCATCTCTCTCCCTGCCCCCTGTATATCCGCACCCCTCTCCCTGCCCCCTGTATATCCGCACCCCTCTCCCTGCCCCCTGTATATCCGCATCTCTCTCCCTGCCCCCTGTATAATCTGCATCTCTCTCCCTGCCCCCTGTATAATCCACATCTCTCTCCCTGCCCCCTGTATAATCTACATCTCTCTCACCTTATAGAGGACAGCAGCCTCCTCGATGGGGATAAAGCTGTGGCCCCGGTGCTCGCTGGCGCACGAGCACACCACGCAGATGGCCCCCTGGCAGTCCAGGCAGAAGAGCTTGCGCCGCTCCTCGTGCCGCTCGCAGTAGAAGGCGGGGTGGGCCTGGCGGGGCTGCAGGTTCAGCTCCTTCACCCCCTCCACGATGTTGGCTAGCATGCGGTTGGGCTTCAGCTTCTTCTCGTGGAACTCCTCCCGGCACTCGGGGCAGGAGTAGAAGGCGTCGCCCTGCTCCCAGCTCCGGGAGATGCAGAGCCGGCAGAAGTTGTGCTCACACTCCAGTGCCACCGGCTCCTGGAAGAAATCCAGGCAGATGGAGCAGGTCACTTCATTGAAGAGTCGGCTGAGGTGCTGACCAGTAGCCATTCCCAAACCAATTTGGATAGGACGTCCTTCCAATTTTGATCCTTCTCAAATATCCGCCTTAAAAATAAGTATACGTATGGCAAAAAATGAATATACATGCTCATTATAATTGTCCTTCCCATTCACCTTCATTTCTGATTAAGTGAAACAGTTAATATACATATTACTTACATAGAAACATAGAAGATAGGAGCAGGAGTAGGCCATTCGGCCCCTCGAGCCTGCTCCGCCATTTAATGAGATCATGGCTGATCTTCCAGCCAAGGCTCAGTGGGTAGCACTCTCGTGCCCGAGTCAGAGGGTTCGAGACCCATGCCAGAGTTTGAGCACATAATCTAGGCTGGCACTCCAATCCAGCACCGAGGGAGTGCTGCATAAAAACATAAGCAATAGGAGCAGGAATAGGCCACTTGGCCCCTCGAGCCTGCTCCGCCATTCAATAAGATTAAGGCTGATCTTGGGCGCAAAGCCACTTCCCCGCCCGCTCCCCACAGCCCTTCAACTCCCTTATCTTGCAAAAATCTGTGTCAGAGGTGCCGTCTTTCGGATGAGACGTTAAACCAAATTCCCCGTCGGCCTTCTCAGATGGGCGCAAAAGGTCCCACGGGACTATGTTGAAGAGGAGTACGGGAGCTCTACCCAGTGTCCAGGGCCAATATTTATCCCTCAACCAACATCACTGAAAACAGATTATCTGGTCATTACCTCACTGCTGTTTGTGGGACCTTGCTGTGCACAAATTGGCTGCTGCAGTTCCTACACTACAACAATGGCTACAATTTAAGTACTTCATTGTCTGTAAAGCACTTTGGAACATCTCGAGGTCGTAAAAGGCATTACATAAATGCAACTTCTTTCTTAGGCAAGCTGGCAGCATAGAAAGAGGCCATTGGGCCCATTGTGTCTTTGCTAGAGCAATCCAAATTAAATTACACTGCCCCACTCTCGCCACACAATACAAATCTAATCTCACTGCCCCATTTTCTCCCCATAGTCATGTATCTTTGTCTGCTTCAAATATTTATCCAATTTGCCCCAAGATGCAATAGTCTCTGCTTTAAGCTCGCCGTGGCAAAACATTCTGTGCTCCAACAACGCTCTATGTAAATAAATTTATGCTACCCTCTCAACAACAATTTTAAATTGATGATGCTTTGTCACTGACACCCCAACAGGAGAAACAGGTTCCTCATTCACTGTCAAAACCCTACATAATTAAAAAAAAACCTTTATTAAATCTCCTCTTGGCCTTCCCCTCTCCACTGAAAACAGTAACAATATCTCAAGTCGCCCCTCATAACTATGGCTTCCTACAAGATAGTTAACATACAAAATTTGCTAAATTATTATATGTACCCACATATATACAATATATATATCATTACTTAGTTTATTGGTATAATTTTGTATCAAACACACTAATTTACACACTCTATGACTAAGTTCTGATGAAAGGCCATCGACCTGATACGTTAAATCCCACAGATGCTGCCCTGACCTCATGCGGAGTGTTTCCAGCATTCTCTGCATTTATTACAGTAATAAAGTGAAATCTTTGTGACAGCTCAACATTTCTCTGGGGGGGGGGGGTGTCTTCAAAGCAGCCTTGATTTCCCAGATTTAGCCCTCGCTTTGGGGCTGGGCCCTGGCCCACAAGATAACCTTCCTCAGCACAGTTCTGGAATCTGTGTTTCCGACAGCTGCTGTTGAAAGCGACATTTTACGCAATTTCTGCAACAAATAATTGAAAAGCCCCTCAGGCTTTCGATTTTTTCCCCTCTCCTCGAAGCACGTTTTTCCCCCCACAAAGTTTGCAGTACGAGTCTGCAAATCACCAGCTTCATGCATGACCACATTTCCTGGGCACGCAGACTCTCCACACACAACTTTGCAAACAAATTAAAAGTTTATCAATTTAAAAGCAAACTTTGGAATCTCCTGGGATGTGCATTCAAATCAATGCAGCACAGCCTCTGTCTATTGCACACGCCATGTTCACAACACTTTGCAAACTACAGGGAAAAAGTTGCTTTCACTTTCATTTCTCACTTTAACGCAATAAAAGTTCACGACTTTCGTATTTGACTGGGAAGGACGGGCTACTCCGCAGCGCGGGGCTGTTTTTAAAACCAACCTTGAGTTACGCTGACACACAACCTTCTTTCATTCGCTGCCACAATGTTTCCCTCCTGCCCTGGCTGTGGAAGTGACGAATTCCCTCCCCCTGGGATTGTGGGCCACACAGCCTGCAGCAGCGATTCCCGCCGTCAAGAAGGTCCCCGGCGCTGTAGTTCCGATCCTTGCCACCAGGGCCAGCACGGCGCTGTAGTACCGATCCCTGCCACCAGGGGCCACGGCGCTGTAGTACCGATCCTTGCCACCAGGGGCAGCACGGCGCTGTAGTACCGATCTCCGCCACTAAAGGGGCCACGGCGCTGTAGTACCGATCCTTGCCACCAGGGGCGCCACGGCACTGTAGTACCGATCCCCACCACTAAAGGGGCCAAGGCGCTGTAGTACCGATCCCCGTCATTAAAGGGGCCACGGCACTGTAGCACTGATCCCTGCCACCAGGGGCACCACGGCACTGTAATACCGATCCCCGCCACTAAAGGGGCCATGGTGCTGTAGTACCGATCCCTGCCACCAGGGGGTAACGGCGCTGTAGTACCGATCCCCGCCACTAAAGGAGCCACGGCGCTGTAGTACCGATCTCCTCCACTAAAGGGGCCACGGCGCGGTAGTACCGATCCTTGCCACCAGGGGCGCCACGGCACTGTAGTACCGATCCCCACCACTAAAGGGGCCAAGGCGCTGTAGTGCCGATCCCCGTCATTAAAGGGGCCACGGCACTGTAGCACTGATCCCTGCCACCAGGGGCACTACGGCACTGTAATACCGATCCCCGCCACTAAAGGGGCCATGGTGCTGTAGTACCGATCCCTGCCACCAGGGGCACCACGGCGCTGTAGTACCGATCCTTGCCACCAGGGCTGCTACGGCGCTGCAGTACCGATCCCCGCCACTAAAGGGGCCACGGCGCTGTAGTATCGATCCCTGCCACCAGGGGCACCACGGCGCTGTAGTACCGATCCTTGCCACCAGGGCTGCTACGGCGCTGCAGTACCGATCCCCGCCACTAAAGGGGCTACGGCGCTGCAGTACCGATCCCCGCCACTAAAGGGGCCACGGCGCTGTAGTACCGATCTCCGCCTCTAAAGGGGGGGCTGTAGTACCAACCATGTCCTTCTTAGGCAGTCCCTCAAAACCGAGGATGACTTGCTTCCACATTAAAAATGAGTTCTCACATGACTGATGTGACCAATGCAGGACCTACAGTCTCTGTGCTTGACTAATCTACTGCAATTTTTTGAGGATGTAACTGGTAAAATAGATAAGGGAGAACCAGTGGATGTGGTGTATTTGGATTTTCAAAAGGCTTTCGATAAGGTCCCGCATAAGAGATTAGCGTGTAAAATTAAGGCACGTGGGATTGCGGGCAAGGTATTGACTTGGATAGAGAATTGGTTGGCAGACAGAAAGCAAAGAGTTGGAATGAATGGCTCTTTTTCCGAGTGGCAGGCAGTGATTAGTGGGGTACCGCAGGGATCGGTCCTTGGACCCCAGCTATTCATAATATATATTAATGATCTGGACGAGGGAACTAGATGTAATATCTCCAAGTTTGCAGATGACACAAAGCTGGGTGGGCGTGTGTGCTGTGAGGAGGATGCCGAGAAACTCCAGTATGATTTGGACAGGTTGGGTGATTGGGCAGAAGCATGGCAGATGCAATATAATGTGGATAAATGCGAGGTTATCTACTTTGGTGTCAAAAACAGGAAGGCAGATTATTATCTGAATGGCAATAGATTGGGAGAAGGGGAAGTGCAACGAGACCTGGGCGTCCTTGTGCACCAGTCGCTGAAAGTAAGCATGCAGGTGCAACAGGCGGTTAAGAAGGCAAATGGTATGTTGGCCTTCGTAGTGAGAGGGTTTGAGTACAGGAACAAGGATGTCTTGCTGCAGTTGTACAGGGCCTTGGTGAGACCACATCTTGAGTATTGTGTGCAGTTTTGGTCGCCTTATCTGAGGAAGGATGTTCTTGCCATGGAAGGAGTTCAGTGAAGATTCACCAGGCTGATACCTGGGATGGCAGGAATGACGTATGAGGTCGATTGGGCTTGTACTCGCTGGAGTTTAGATGAATGAGAGGGGATCTCATCGAAACTTATAAAATTCTAACAGGACTAGACAGACTAGATGCTGGAAGGATGTTCCCGATGGTCGGGGAGTCCAAAACCAGGGGTCACAGTCTAAGGATAAGGGGTAAGCCATTTAGGACAGAGATGAGGAGGAATTTCTTCACCCAGAGGGTGGTGAACCTGGGGAATTCTGTGCCAAAGAAGGCAGTGGAGGCCAATTCATTAAATATATTCAAGAAGGAGTTGGATATATTTCTTAAGGCTAAAGGGATCAAGGGATATGGAGAGAAGGCAGGAACAGGGTACTGAATTTGGATGGTCAGCCATGATCTTATTGAATGGCGGAGCAGGCTCGAGGGGCTGAATGGCCTACTCCTGCTCCTATCTTCCCTGTTTCTAGTTTCTATGTTTCTATGTCACAGGTGGGGCAGACGGTGGTTGAAGGGGCGGGTGGGTGGGGTGCTTGGGTTGACGTGCGCTCCTTGCGCTTGGCTTGCGCTTGCTCCTGACGAAGAGACTCGAGGTGTTTGGCGCCTTCCCGGATGCTTCTCCTCCACTTTGTGCGGTCTTGGGCCAGGGATTCCCAGGGATGTTGCGCTTTTTCAAGGACGCTTTGAGGGTGTCCTTGAAGTGTTTCCTCTGCCCACCTGGGGCTCTCTTGCCATGTCGGGGCTCAGAGTAGAGCGCTTGTTTTGGGAGTCTCGTATCAGGCATGCAGACGATGTGACCCGTCCATCGGAGCTGATCGAGCGTGGTCAAAGCTTCGATGCTGGGGATGTTGGCCTGAGCAAGAACACTGACGTTGGTACGCCTATCCTGCCAATGGATTTGCAGGATCTTGTGTAGGCAGCGTTGGTGGTACCTCTCCATTGCTTTGAGGTGCCTGCTGTACATGGTCCATATCTCTGAGCCATACAGGAGGGCGGGTATCACTACTGTTCTGTAGACCATGAGCTTGGTGTTGGGTTTGAGGTCCTGGTCTTCAAACACTCTCTTCCTCAGGCAACCGAAGGCTGCACTGGCACACTGAAGGTGGCGTTGGACTTCGTCATCGACGTCTGCCCTTGTTGACAGTAGGCCCCCGAGGTATGGAAAGTGGTCCACGTTGTCCAAGGCCTTGTCGTGGATTTTGAGAATTGGGGGGCAGTACTTTGTGGTGGGGGCAGGTTGGTAGATGACCTTTGTCTTATGGATGTTTAGTTTAAGGCCCATGCTCTCGTATGCTTCAGTGAAGGTGTTGACGATGGTTTGGAGTTCGACCTCCGAGTGAGCGCAGACGCAAGCGTCGTCTGCATACTGTAATTCGACGATGGGACGACCTTGAATCTGGACTGGAGGCGACGGAAGTTGAACAGTTTCCCATTTGTTCTGTAAATTAGTTCCACTCCAGCGGGGAGCTTACTGAGGGTGAGGTGGAGCATTGCAGCAAGGAATATCGAGAAGAGCGTTGGTGCGATGACACAGCCTTGCTTGACCCCGGTCCGTACATGAATTGGGTGTGTGGTGGAACCGTTGGTCAGGATCACGGCTTGCAAGTCGTCGTGAAGCAGGCGGAGGATGGTGACAAACTTTTGAGGGCAGCCGAATTTGAGGAGGACACTCCATAATCCCTCACGGTTGACAGTGTCGAATGCCTTTGTGAGGTCAAAGAAGGCCATGTAGAATGGTTGGTGCTGTGCCCTGCATTTCTCTTGTAATTGACGCGTGGTGAAGATCATGTCCCTTGTGCCCCTTAGTGGGCGTAATCTGCATTGCGACTCTGGGAGGAGCTCTTCAGCCACTGGGAGAAGGCGATTGAGGAGGGCCATGGCGCTGTAGTAGTGATCCCTGCCGCCACGGGGGCCATGGCACTGTAGTACTGATCCCCGCCACCAAGGGGCCCATGGCGCTGTAGTACCGATCCCAGCCACCAGGTGCACCACGCCACTATAATACTAATCCCTGCCACCAAGGGGGCGCCGTGGTGCTGTAGTGCTGACCCCTGCCACCAGGGGTGCCACAGTGCTGTAGTACCAATCACTGTCACCAGGGGCGCCACAGCACTGTAGTACCGATCCCTGACACCAGGGGTGCGCCACGACACTGTATTACCGATCCCTGCCACTAGGGCTGCCACGGCGCTGTAATACCGATCACTGTCACCAGGGGCACCACAGCACTGTAGTACTAATTCCTGAGATCAGGAGCGCCACGGTGCTGTAGTACCGAACACTATCACCAGGGGCGCCATGGCGCTGTAGTACTGATCACTGTCACCAGGGGTGCCACAGCATTATAGTACCAATCACTGCCACCAGGGGCGCCACGGCACTGTATTACCGATCACTGCCACCAGGGGCGCCACAGCACTGTAGTACCGATCCCTGCCACCTGGGGCGCCACGGCACTGTAGTACCGATCCCTGCCACCAGGGGCGCCATGGCACTGTAGTACCGATCCCTGACACCAGGGGCGCCACAGCACTGTAGTACCGATCACTGTCACCAGGGGCACCACAGTGCTGTACTACCAATCCCTGCCGCCGGGGGGGGGGGGGGCGCCACGGCACTGTACTACCAATCCCTGCCGCCAGGGGCGCCACAATACCGATCCATCCTAATTCCCAGTTGAGGACAGGATAGGGGCTTGGCTCTGACGTCTCACACAGTGTCCACTGTCCAGTCTTACTCACTGTCCAGGCTCACACATGAAAAGTGGCCACTTGGACAAGGGACCAACAAGTGATCATTGGCTGTGGAACTGTTCCCCAAACTCTTTTAAAAACTAATTCTTGGGATATGGGCATCGCTGGTAAGGCCGGCATTTATTGCTCATCTCTAGTTGCCTTTGAGAAGGTGGTGGTGAGCCGCCTTCTTGAACCGCTTGTAGTCCGTGTGGTGAAGGTACTCCCACAATAGGGAGTTCCAAGATTTTGACCCAGCGACGATGAAGTAATGGTTATATATATCCATGTCAGGATGGTGCGTGACTTAGAGGGTAACTTGGAGATGATGGTGTTCCCATGCCCCTGCTGCTCTTGTCCTTCTAGGTGGTTGATGCTGTACCAGCCCTGTGAGTGTTTGTTGGTACAGTGTCGAGGGAGCTTTACTCGGTAAAGGGAGGTGATGTTGAACAAGCCTCGGCAAATTGTTGCAGTGCATCCTGTACATAGTACACACTGCAGCCACGGAGGGAGTAGCTGTTTAAGGTGGTGGATGGGCTGCCAATCGAGCAGCCTGCTTTGTCCTAGACAGTGTCGAGCTGACTGCACGTTAAGGAGATGAGGGAACAATCTGGGGGTGTAGGGAAGTTTCTTTCCACAATAATAAGTTATCAGCTGCTGCTGTGGGAAACAAGCTTTGGGGGGTCAAGGGTTACAAAAGTACCATTTACAAGGATGATCCCAGAACTGAGAGGGTACAACAATCAGGACAGAGAAGACTGAGAGGTGACCTGATAGAGGTCTTTAAAATTATGAAGGGGTTTGGTCGGCTAAATGTAGAGAGGATGTTTCCATCTGTGGGGGTGTCCAAAACTAGGGGTCATGAATATGTCGAGAGAAAGAGTCAAATTCTGTTTGGTAATGCTCCTGTGAAGTGCTTTACTACGTTAAAGGCACTATATAAATGCAAGTTGTTGTTAAGAGGGAGTTGGACAGGCATTTGGTGAGGATATCAGCTGGGGAATCTAGGAGTGTAAACTCAGTGGCCCTTCAGCTGAGCTTTCCTTGGACGAGCAGAAGAACCCCCAAAGAAATTCACCCACTTTTGGTGAGTCGGAATGTCGTGTGTTCAAGTTCCACGCCAGAGACTTGAGCACATAATCTAGGCTGACACTCCAGTGCAGTACTGAGGAGCGCTGCACTATCAAGAGGTGCTGTCTTTTGGATGAGACGCTGAACCTGCCCTCTCAGGTGCATGTAAAAGATTCCATTTGAAGAAGAGCAGGAGAGTTCTCCCTGATGTCCTGGCCAACATTTATCCCTGAACCAACGTTGCTAAAACAGATTATCTGCCCTTTCTCCCATTGCTGTTTGCGGGACCTTGCTGTGCGCAAATTGTTTGCCACGTTTCCCTACATTACAACAATGACTACACTTCAATAGTATTTCATTAGCTGTGAAACACTTTGGGACGTCCTGAGGTCGTGAAATGTATAATGTGTATAAACATAATATATATATATATATATAAATAAATGTAAGTTCAATCTCTTTTCTGCTGGATTCGGGCCTCGAGACATTGCCGCTGTAGTAGGACTCCTGGGTGAACTTCTGTGTGGGGACTCCGGCGGTGTAGAGCTGGTCTGAGACCTGGATGGGGAAGATGGCTGATTCCAAGATGGCGGCCCGCTCGGCGCGCACGAGGCGGTGAGGGCCGCATGGCCGGAAGAATAAGAGTCAGAGTTTTTCTGGGCCACGTCCAGCGATCGCGCAGTGGCCACTGCCTTTTTTAAGTCCAGGACCTCCTTCTCCAGCAGTCTCTGCTGGATATAATTCGATTTGAGGCCCGTGATGAAGGAATCGCGGACCAATTCGTCAGAGTACACGTTGGCCGTCACGGCCTTGCAGTTACAGTCCCGGACCAAGTCCTTTAGGCCCTGTAAGAAATCGTCCATTGATTCCTCAGGTCGCTGCCTGCGTGTAGCCAGCAGATGTCTGGCGTACACTTCGTTTACTGGCCTCTGGTATTGGGCCTTCAGGATAGTGATGGCCTCCGTGTAAGAGGTGGCGTCCCGGATGAACGAATAAATCCAATGATTAACGCGAGTAGTCAGTAGACTCAGTTTATCTACCTCGCTAGCGGATGAGGCCCTCGCGAAGAGTTCGAAGCATTTGAGCCAGTGTCCAAATTGATTTGATGCTTCAGCAGAATGTGGATCCAAGTCCAGACACTCTGGTTTTAGGAGTCGATCCATCCTAGTATTCTTTAGTGATTAAAATTGACGTGCCTTCGATAACCACAAAACTAGAAGTTATAGACTTTAACAAGTTGGCTTTTAATCACTAAGATCAGAGCTAACATCTCAACACACTGACTGGCTCACAGGAATGAGTCATACAGATCCTGGGATCTTTCAGTAAGAGAAGTCAGGGGTGGAGCCAAGAGCCAAGACCTGGAACCTTCCAGGTTAGTCACGGAAGAGGAAGTGAAACTATACACCGTGTGGGGGAGGGTAATATACATGAGTGCAAAACGAATACAGGCAAGACAAACAAATTTCATTACACCTTCCCTTCTTGCCATTAGAGGATCTCCAGCAGCAGAGGCGGCAGCAGCAGAACCAGGAACAGCAGGATGAGCACCAGGAGCACCAGGCTGCTGCTCACTCACCTGAAGTTGCACAGGCCAGAAGGGGCCAGCGCTTGGAAGTGGGTTGAGAGCATCTTGCTGCGCTTTAGGGGGCCATGGGGACCCGTATCTGCACTGGCAGTCCTACTCAGAAGGACTTCCATGAAGGTCTGGTTTCTCTGTTCAATAGATGGCCAACGCTCCTCAAGAGATGTCATTCTCTTATGAGCACTCACCATGTTTTCCGTACCCTGGCGAGTCATCTCCTCCATGGAGGTTGCCAACCTTTCCATGGTGATGCGTTCCTGCGCCAATGACTCCACAAAGGCTCTGCTCATGGTCGCTATGGACTCCTCCATTCGCTCCACACTCGCAGCGACCCTGGAGACAAAACCTGCCAGAGACTCCTGCATCTGTGCATGGAGATCCATCACCTCTTCTCTTGCGGATGGACCCAGAGGCAAAGGGTCGACATGCAGTGCAGCTGAGCTGAGCTGGCAGAGTCCTGCGCCCTCTGACGAGGACTCTCCACTGCTGTCCCTGTCTCCAGAATCTGCTGAGGCTCACTTGTGAGCTGTGAAACACCAGGTGACAACACTACTCTATGTCCCAAAGGTCCCCCCGAAGTGTGAGTGTCTGCACTGGTGCTGGGTGCGCTTACTTTTGCTGACGCTGCGTCCTCAGGAGGTTGGAGCTTCCTCTGAGGAGTCTGGCTGCACAGCCTCTTCCTCCTCCACAGTGAGGACGGGGGCTCTGGATGGTCCTGTGGGGGAGTAGAGGAAGGAGTTAGAGATGTGATGCCAAGGTTACATGCACATTCGAGTTGACATCTGCTGACACCTGCATCCATGCAGCCTTGGTCTCAGTGGGAGGCCTCTTCCTGCCTGACCTAGGGAAGAGGACCTCCCTGTGGGCCCTAACCCCATCCAATAATGCCTGCAGTGAAGCTTCGTCGAATTTGGAGGCAGCTTGGGGTCTGGCACTGGCCACAGCTGCTGCAGGCTCCTCTGCCATCCTGTATGGTTCGTTTGGAAGCCAACAGAGGAAGCAATGCTTGCTGTAAACCTTGAAAGCACCACGAATGATGACATCATACTGTGGGGCTTTCTGACTAGAAATGGACAATTAGCAAGGCTGTCCACATGCTGGAAATTAATTGGCCACTTGAGGGAAAATTGTGTGCAGCTGGCTGACCCATTTTTTTGTGGGTCAGAACCCCACATTCGGGGAATCCGACCATTTCCCACACAATCCACAAAATCAGGCCCAAGATGTCTGAATCAGGCCAGAATAGAAGCAAAATTAGTGGGTTAGACTGAGCAGTGATCCATGTTTCCTGTCTTGATGGGTTGCACAGGTGTCTACATTAGAGCCTTGGGGAGCTCTACATAAAGTTTAAGTCCCATTAATTTGCCTATATCTCAAGTTGCTGAGACTAAGGGCTGGATTTTATCAATGGAGGCGAGTAGGAGGCGGGACTCCCACTTTTGGGGTTGTAGTCCCGCCTCCATCGAGTTGTGGCCAACCCACTCGATTTTCCCTTGATTGACCTTGTTGAGCCCGCCCAGTGGGCTCAGCAAGCCAATTAAGGGCCACCCGGCAACAGGTGACGTCACAGATTGACATTTCATCTGTCAAGAGCTTTTGACAGATGAAATATCAGCGTTTGACAGCTCCTTGAAGCTGTCAAACACAGACAATCTGTACTCTAAGTGAATTCCTTCCTCTCAGGCTGATTTAGAGATCTCTCCAGAACAGAAAGCAGAATGCTGCAACTTTTGACAGCTCGCGGCCATTCTGCTTTCTGTGCCAGTGAGATGAGGGACTCCCGAGACCTGAAGGAAGGAAGGCTGTAAAGGTAAGTAAAACTTATTTAAACACTTTACACACACCGAACACAATTACCTCTGCACTCATGCACCCATCACTCACCTGAACACCGGACATCTTGAACCCTCCAAGTCCTTCAGCCCGACGGTCCGCCTCGCTAACTTGCCATGGTTTGGAGCTGTCGGGAAGCCCACACTTCAGGGATAAAAATAGGGGTTAGGCTAAAAACTGCCTGTTATCTACCTGTTAACAGGCAGTTCATTGGCACTAATCCCCTTCCCGCCTCAGGGAGGCGGCTCCCAGCACAGGTCAGGTACCCGCCTCCTGGGAAACGGGCATGGAGGCGGGATGGGTTTGTGCCCCATGATTTCGCGATTTTAACACCCCACACGCCTCCATTCCCGCCTCCACGGCCCTGGGAAATTCTAGCCCTAACAGTTCTTTGTGTTCTGATTTTGGATTTATCCTGATGAGGCAACAGCACCAAGAATAACCCTTTTCCAAATTACAAGGCCCACAAAATTTAGAAGGACAAGCCAGCAAATAGAAGCACTGTTAATGCATCCGAAAGACGGCACCTCCGGCAGTGCAGCACTCCCTCAGCACTGCACTGGGAGTGTCAGCCTAGATTTATGTGCTCAAGTCTCTGGAGTGGGACTTCTGGCTCAGAGGAGAGAGTGCTACCCACTGAGCCATGGCTGGACACCGACCAGCTAGCTTATGCTGCAGGCGGGAAAGGCTGCAGTCTAAGGTGCACATACAGACATTCGGCCCCTCTTTGTAGGGAAGGGGTACAACCTTCTGACTCAAGAGGCGTTAGCACCAGCAACTGAACCACAGCTAACAATTAGAAGTTATCCCTTGTTATTTAATTGTAATGTGAATTAGTACAAGCGAGGAGGGAGGCCAGTTCAAATGACTTGCCATTTGCCTCTCCCCAGACAGGCCTGGGTGCCATCTTGTACATGCTTCGAGAGTGGTGTGGTAAATTCTTGGGCTGAATTTGCCCCAGGTCATGAGTGGGTGGAGTGGCCAGTGAGATGATTTAGCTCCGTGGTTCGCAGAATAAATGATTTCGCTCCGTGGTTCGCAGAATAACTGACCATGTTTCCAGGCTCCCCATTGGCTGCTGTGTAGACGGAAATAGAACTATCACCTCTTCAGTCCCATTCAGCCATTAGAAAGGTCGGCAGCAGTGCCCCAAAAGTGCCAGAATACAGCAGGCTGGGCTCAGGGAGGGAGACAGAGATCCTATAGCTTCTGAATATGAGCACAAACTAGCGAAAAATATAAAAACGGATTGTAAAAGCTTCCATAGGTATGTGAAAAGGAAAAGACTGGCGAAAGTAAATGTAGGTCCTTTACAGTCAGAGATGGGAGACTTTATAATGGGGAATGAGGAAATGGCTGAGAAATTAAATAAATACTTTGTTTCTGTCTTCAAGGAGGAAGACACAAAAAACCTCTCAGAAATACGAGAAAACCAAGGGTGTGACGAGAATGAGGAATTTAAAGAAATTATTAGTCACAAAAGAGTATGAGCAAAATTAATGGGACTAAAAGTCGATAAATCCCAAGGACCAGATGACCTACATCCTAGGGTTTTGAAGGAGGTGGCCATTGCAATAGTGGATGCATTGGTTGTCACCTTCCAAAATTCTATAGATTCTGGAATGGTTCCTGCAGATTGGAGGATAGCAAATGTAACCCTGCTATTTAAGAAAGGAGGGAGAGAAAACAGGGAACTACAGACCTGTTAGCCTCACATCAGTAGTTGGGAAAATGCTGGAATCTATTATAAAGGATGCAATAACTGGGCACTTAGAAACTAATATTAAGATTGGGCAGAGTCAACATGGATTTATGAAAGGGAAATCCTGTTTGACAAATCTATTGGAGTTCTTTGAGGATGTAACTAGTGGAGTAGACAAAGGGGAACCGGTAGATGTGGTGTATCTGGATATTCAGAAGGCCTTCAATAAGGTTCCACACAAGAGGTTGGTGAACAAAATTAGGGCACATGGAAATGGCGGTAATATACTAGCATGGATTGAGAATTGGTTAACAGACAGAAAACAAAGAGTAGGGATAAACGGGTCTCTATAGATTCTGGAACAGTTCCCATGGATTGGAGGATAGCTAATGTAACCCCACTATTTCAGAAGGGTGGTAGAGAGAAAATGGGGAATTATAGACTGGTAAGCCTGACATCGGTAGTGGGGAAAATGCTAGAGTCCATTATAAAAGATGTAATAGCAATGCACTTGGAAAACAATGACAGGATCGGACAAAGTCAACATGGATTTACAAAAGGTGCTTGACTAATCTACTGGAATTTTTTGAGGATGTAACTGGTAGAATAGATAAGGGAGAACCAGTGGATGTGGTGTATTTGGACTTTCAGAAGGCTTTCAATAAGGTCCCGCATAAGAGATTAGCATGTAAAGTTAAAGCACATGGGATTGGGGGTAAGGTACTGTCTTGGATAGAGAACTGGTTGGCAGACAGGAAGCAAAGAGTTGGAATAAACGGGTCTTTTTCCGAGTGGCAGGCAGTGACTAGTGGGGTACCGCAGGGATCGGTGCTAGGACCCCAGCTATTCACAATATATATTAATGATCTAGACAAGGGAACTAGATGTAATATCTCCAAGTTCGCAGACGACACAAAGCTGGGTGGGCGTGTGTGCTGTGAGGAGGATGCCGAGAAACTCCAGTATGATTTGGACAGGTTGGGTGATTGGGCAGAAGCATGGCAAATGCAGTATAATGTGGATAAATGTGAGGTTATCCACTTCGGTGGCAAAAACAGGAAGGCAGATTATTATCTGAACGCCAATAGATTGGGAAAAGGGGAAGTGCAATGAGACCTGGGTGTCCTTGTGCACTAGTCGCTGAAGGTAAGCATGCAGGTGCAGCAGGTGGTTAAGAAGGCAAGTGGTATGTTGGCCTTCATAGCGAGAGGATTTGAATACAGGAGCAAGGAAGTCTTGCTGCAATTGTACAAGGCTTTGGTGAGACCACACCTTGAGTATTGTGTGCAGTTTTGGTCGCCTTATCTGAGGATGTTCTTGCCATGGAGAGAGTGCAGCGACGATTCACCAGACTGATACCTGGGATGGCAGGAATGATGTATGAGGAGAGATTGGGTCGATTAGGCTTATATTCGCTAGAGTTTAGAAGAATGAGAGGGGATCTCATTGAAACTTATAAAATTCTAACAGGACTAAACAGAGTAGATGCAGGAAGAATGTTCCCGATGGCAGGGAAGTCCAGAACCAGGGGTCACAGTCTAAGGATACGGGGTAAGCCATTTAGGACTGAGATGAGGAGGAATTTCTTCACCCAGAGAGTGGTGAACCTGTGGAATTCTCTGCCACACAGGGCAGTTGAGGCCAATTCATTAAATATATTCAAGAAGGAGTTGGATATATTTCTTGAGGCTATACAGGTCAAGGGATATGGGGAGAAAGCAGCGATAGGGTACTGAATTTGGATGATCAGCCATGATCTCATTAAATGGCGGAGCAGGCTCGAGGGGCTGAATGGCCTACTCCTGCTCCTATTCTTCTATGTTTCTATGTTTTTTCATGATGGCAGGCTGTGACTAATGGGGTACCGCAAGGATCGGTGCTTAGGCCCCAGCTATTCACAATCTATATCAATGATTTGGATGAGGGGACTAAATGTAAGAGTTCCAAATTTGCTGATGATACAAAGCTAGGTGGCAGTGTCAGTTGCGAAGAAACTTCAAGGGGATCTCGGCAGGCTCAGTGAGTGGGCGAGAACATGGCAGATGGAATATAATGTGGATAAATGTGAAGTTATCCACTTTGGTAGAAAAAACAGAAAGGCAGAGTATTTCCTAAATGGTGAAAGATTGGGGAATGCAGATGCTCAAAGGGACCTGGGTGACCTTGTACATGAGTCACTGAAAGTGAATGTGCAGGTGCAGCAAGCCATTAGGAAGGCAAATGGTATGCTGGCCTTCATTACAAGAGGATTTGAGTACAGGAGTAAAGAAGTCTTATTCCAATTATATAGGGCCTTGGTGAGACCACACCTAGAGTACTGTGTACAATTTTGGTCTCCTTACCTAAGGAAGGATATACTTGCCATAGAGGGAGTGCAACGAAGGTTCACGAGATTGATTCCTGGGATGGCGGGACTGTCGTACGAGAAGAGATTGAGTAAACTAGGCCTGTATTCTCTTGAATTCAGAAGAATGAGAGGGGATCTCATTGAAGCATACAAAATTATTACAGGGCTTGATAGGATGGATGCTTGGAGAATGTTTTTCTTGGCTGGGGAGTCTAGAACCAGGGGCCACAGCCTCAAGATAAAGGATGGGCCATTCAGGACTGAGATGAGAAGAAATTTCTTCACACAGAGGGTGGTGAATCTTTGGAATTCTCTACCCCAGAGGGCTGTGGAGGCTCAATCATTGGGTATATTCAAAACAGAAGTCGATAAATTTCTGACTAGTAAAGGCATCAAGGGATATGGCGATAGGGCCGGTGAATGGAGTTGAGGCAGAAGATCAACCATGATCTCATTGAATGGCGGAGCAGGCTCGAATGGCCTACTCCTGCTCCTATTTTTTATGTTCTTATGGTCAATGAGGCCTTGTCCTGCAGCAAGATCTTTATTTTAAACAGATTGATGAAAATCTGCACTGTGTATATAGGGCTGAGGGAACAGTGAGAGTTCAAAGGTGAGAAATCTCTTCAGACGCCCGGTCCCTGGGGCTGCACAGTTCCTGGGCTGAGGAAAGTGGTGATGGCCCAACACTGTCTGTACACCTCTCGTGATTCATTCCTTGTTTTCTTATAGTAATAGCTTCCCATTCATGTTTTGTTTCAGTCCCCGCATCTCTAACACTGGACTCAGTGACCGTAAACCAACAACTCATCTTGTCCCAGGATCTGACGAGTGTGAAGCACGGCAATGAAGAGCAAGACGAGGAGCAAGATCTTCCTGAGCCACCGGAAAGATTTGATGAATACTTGTATGTTTTGAGCTCACTGAGTTTCACATCAGGGAGACACTACTGGGAGGTGGGTCTTGGAAACAAGTCTCAGTGGGTTATAGGTGTCTGTGGCGAGTCTGTCAACAGGAAGGAAGACATCCTAACTATACCTTCAAATGGATACTGGGTCATAGGTTTATTTAATGAGAATGATTACAGAGCATCAACCATTAAACATACCATCATTCCTGTTGAAATGAAGCCTTGGAAGCTAGGGGTTTACCTGGACTATGAGGCAGGACAGGTGTCATTTTACAATGCTGAAGACATGTCTCACCTGCACACGGTCACTGATACTTTCACCGAGAAACTCTATCCCATCTTTAGTCCATGTAATAATCTAACTGGGAAAAATGCTGAACCGCTCACCCTGCTCACTGGTTAACACAGTAGCTGTTTCTCTTTATATGTCTCTCTGGCTATATAATCAAAAGTTATAGAGCGTACCTACATATATGTTATATCAAAAGAAAGCTCATCATTAGGGGACTCTTGTAGGCATATTTACTTTTTGGTCTGACAAAAATTGTGCCGATATCCAAAAAACGTTAAAAATTCCGCTCATTAGCATCGAGTGCGGGCGGGTTCATTGTGCGCGGGCGGGCCATCCTAGAGTTGAATGACGTGATGATTGACCAATCCTACAGTTTAGTGACCTGACGGTTGACCAATCGGTGTGTGTGCGGGCGGGCCTTATCATTCTGAAATGAGGTGAGTGGCCGCCATCTTAATTCCAAACTCTTCATTTCTTTTTCCCACTTTCTGCGTGTTTCTTTTCAAATCTACATTTCAAGCAAAAAAATAAGTTGCTTTTAAAACACAAATTGTTTTTAAAAAAAGGTAATTAATTTGTAAATCTTTTCTCTAACCTCTATAATTTTCCTACCTTTCACCGTTTTTCCAGGCCTCGAAGCCTGGGCCTCTGTTGCCCAACCACACCCAAGCTAGGCACCTACCGTCGCGATCAACAAAAGGCCTGCGATCGCCGCCATCTTTGTGAAGGCTGGAGGGGGCGGGCCTGAGCCGAGCGTCGCCACCGCCGCCATCTTAGTAAAGGCGGGCGGGGCGGGAGTAAGCGCGCGCGTCAACTTCCGCCCGGGGCTCGACTTGAGTCCGGCCAGGCCTCACGCGGTAGGTTGCGCAGCAGCGTCTCTCTCTCTGGTCTTGAAGCCGGTTCGGGTGGGGGGCGGGGCTCGGGAGGGCGCGAGCGCGGGAGAGCGCGAGGCTCGGGAGCGACCACTCACCCTCTGTCTCTCTCCCCTCCCCTGCCTCACCCTTCCCCTCCCCTTCCTCCGTCGCTCTTCCCCCCAGTCTCTCGCTCTCTCTTCCTCCCAGTCTCTCGCTCTCTCTTCCCCCCGTCGCTCGCTCTCTTCCCCCCCAATCTCTCGCTCTCTTCCCCCCCAATCTCTCGCTCTCTTCCCCCCAGTCTCTCGCTCTCTTCCCCCCCAGTCTCTCGCTCTCTTCCCCCCCAGTCTCTCGCTCTCTTCCCCCCCAGTCTCTCGCTCTCTTCCCCCCGTCTCTCGCTCTCTTCCCCCCCAGTCTCTCGCTCTCTTCCCCCCCAGTCTCTCGCTCTCTTCCCCCCCAGTCTCTCGCTCTTCCCCCCCAGTCTCTCACTCTCTTCCCCCCGTCTCTCACTCTCTTCCCCCCCAGTCTCTCACTCTCTTTCCCCCCCCGTCTCTCACTCTCTTCCCCCCGTCTCACTCTCTTCCCCCCGTCTCTCGCTCTCTCTTCCCCCCGTCTCTCTCTTCCCCCCAGTCTCTCTCTTTCCCCCCCGTCTCTCTCTTTCCCCCCCGTCTCTCTCTCTTCCCCCCCAGCTCTCTCTCTTCCCCCCCAGTCTCTCTCTTCCCCCCCAGTCTCTCTCTTCCCCCCGTCTCTCTCTTCCCCCCGTCTCTCTCTTCCCCCCGTCTCTCTTCCCCCCGTCTCTCTCTTCCCCCCGTCTCTCTCTCTTCCCCCCGTCTCTCTCTCTTCCCCCCCGTCTCTCTCTCTTCCCCCCCGTCTCTCTCTCTTCCCCCCCGTCTCTCTCTCTTCCCCCCCGTCTCTCTCTCTTCCCCCCCGTCTCTCTCTCTTCCCCCCCGTCTCTCTTTCTTCCCCCCGTCTCTCTCTCTTCCCCCCCCAGTCTCTCTCTTCCCCCCGTCTCTCTCTCTTCCCCCCCAGTCTCTCGCTCTCTTCCCCCAGACTCTCGCTCTCTCTTCCCCCCCCCAGTCTCTCGCTCTCTCTCTTCCCCCCCCCCCGTCTCTCGCTCACTTTATTTACTCGCAAAAGTGTCTCCTTATTTACTCTATCAAAAGCCTTCATAGGTCCACCACCATATCATAATTCAGTCAGTGCCAGTATGTCGAAAGGTTCTCCCCTTCGGGCATTGTTCACATGAAGGGATTGAAAAGGGGCATGGCCAGATGGGATGAAGAGAAAGCAGAAACGGCTGAAAAGGAAAAGTGGGAGCAAAGTGTGGGGGGGGGGGGGGGGGGGGGGGGGGTGGGGTTCGGAGTGGCAGCCATAATACAAACATGAACGGACGCAGAGGGAAATATAAATTACATTCGATAGGAAAACTTTATTTAACATTCCAAAGAAACCCTTCAAAACTACAAGGAACGGACATTCATCGAGAGTTTATTACAATATCAGGTGGGACTGTACATCTGTTCAGAGTACGTTGAAACTTCCTCCTCGCACCATTGTTAAAAAGTGTCTTTAACCAGCTGCCTCAGTTTGCCTGACCCAGTATCTGTCTGGCGTGTCTGCTGAATAACTTGCATTTATGAAGTGCCTTTAAGGGAGTAAAATGTCCAAAAGTGCTTCACAGTAGTGTTATCAATCAAAAATATTCCTCTCCTCAGTCTTGCGGATGTAGGTTCGCGCCACACAATTCTAAACCTACGATTGGCAGTCCACCAATCGCAATGAAAGCTGCTTTAAAAGGGGCATGTAGCTGCCTCCACCACGTCTTTACCCAGTCCACGGCTGGGTCAATGCTATCCTTCTGTGATACGACACCTTGCGCCATTTCGCATCCGTCTCTACAATCAATATTTTCATAACGCAGGAAAAAACAACCATGAAAACCGCTTTGCAAAGTTTGCAGCACAAATTCTCACACGTCCAGAAGTGGCTGTGCTCGGACAGCTGAGCAGCTTTCAGGCAGAACGGGTCAATTCAGGACCCCAAGTCTACCCATTAACTCCCAACATTACAGCTGCTTTTAGAAAACTAGGGAGATACCGAATTGTTTCTGACTGTTTTGCACTTGAGACTCAAGTTAATGTAGCGTCTCGCTCATACCACCTAATGTAACTACCTGCACACAGAGGCGGTAGTGTTGTGGCACAGCACAGGTTGGCTGCACCCACTGGCGAGCCCCAATCCTAACCACACTGCCATGGGGATGTCCCTTCCGGGAAGTTTGGGGGTAGATGAGGATTATAAATAAGTGGGAGAGTCATCCTGCGACTTACTGAGGCATCTCTTCGGGTTTGGTTATATAAAGAGACTGGAAGCTTTATTCAGGAAGATACCTGGTGGAGGGAATAACTCAGGAAAGGGGGGAGAAAACAGAACAATTCCACAAGGAAGAAAATCGTAACTGGGTTAGAAGAGAGTACGAGGAAGAAAGAGCTCTGTCGGAGGGCTGGCTTTGAATGTACTTCAATGTCTGTAAAGCATTTTGGGACGTCCTGAGGTTGTGAAAGGCGCTCTATAAATGCAAGTCTTTCTCGATTTCTCTTTGAAACTGGCTGCTTATAATACTGCAATGGGTATTGAGCTTAAAATAAGTTAATTATTCAACAGGACAACAAGCATCAGTTGAAGTTTTCTCCTTCTGATGCATCTGTGGAAACAGAATGACTATTTCTTCTACTTAACCACCAGCGGTAACAGAAGTATTAACACACAAGCAGCGAACTCGAGATGGATTTATGTATTAAATCACCATTCTGAATAGCAACATGTTTGATCAAATTTCCAGTGCTGACCAAAACTTCAAATTTCTTACTTACATTCAATATTCTCCACCCACCTCCCACAAACTCCAGTGTTTGGAACCAACCTGTAGATAGTGAACCATCAAAGACTCCGTCTGTGCAGTGACTTCTGATCTCCTGACTCTAATGTCATCAAGGCACATTCAGACTTCCAGCAAATGCACTGACTATGTAGGGACATAAAAAGCTTTTGATAATTATTTTCTCCCGTCTGGATAAAGGCAAGGGATATTAATATTGGGGAATGGAGCACTCTCCCCATTTCAGGTACTCCCCCCATTTCAAGTATAAAACAATTATTTACAGGGTTAAAGCTCCCTCCACTCTGCCTCGACAATGCACTTCACCTCAAATCTCAGTAAAGCACCACCAGGGGGTCACTCTTCAATCACCACTCCCCCTCCCCATTACCCACACCAGTCATCCTGTGGCCTGCAGGCCTCAGCGGAGTGATGTAGGCCCATTACCTACAGATTGGCCAATCAGGTCTGCCAGATGCACTTCACAAAGCATCTGGCAAATGGGCAGAAAAAGCCTTCATCCCATCAGCTTGCCCTCGTTTAAAACGCAGGACCCAGAGGTAAAAAGGTTTAAGCTAATGCACACCACCCTGTAAATCCCTCCTATTTGTCTAGTGCTTATTTTCACCCAAGGGTTGCCTTTGAAAAAAGTGCTTTCTGCAGGAGTGGACAGGAGGAGAACTAATGCAAAACTGATCTAAACATAATTAGATTATTAATTATTATGTCTTCACATTGTCGTCAACCCAATTGTACTTGGCTCCTGCATCCACCATCACTGAAGTCCAGTTTGGGAGTGTGCATTTTTCAGCTGATTAACTCAAGGTCCTTCCATTTACTTAAAAAGTGAGCTCAGGGCGCCCTCTATTGCTGCCCGCAGTATACTTCGCTTCATACATCAAGGAAACTCCATTCTAGCAAATCTCCTCTTCTGTTACTGTGTTAACGCTTTAAAGATTCAGGTTAGATGGAGCTTGGGGGAAGGACACATGGGAGCTGGTGGCCGGGGGCGGGGTTGACCTGCCCTGAGGCCCCTGCCACCGCCAGAACTTTGCGGACGGTTTATCGGAGAGGTCACGGATACATCGCTTGCGTTTTTCCCCATAATCAACGTCAGCAGGTGGAAAATCAGGGGCTGCGTAGAAGGCCCTGCTCCGCCGGTGACACGTGGCCTCAGAAAAGTCCCCCCTCCCTCCAATTGTGTACAGTGGTGGTTTTCAGTCTGGGGTCCATGAGGTCAGAAAGTAAAATCTGCATTGCTGCCAGTGCTCAGAGAATTCCGACACTGTCACGGCTCACCAATTCCACTCGTGGCATCACAAGAGGTGGGGGGCGATTGCTACACCAGTGCGCTCACCCGCGGAAAACCTCTTGCTGGCGCTGGCACAGAAGCATGGGGCCAACGCTAGACAACAGGCGCACAGAGGAACCCAGATCCTGTGCTGTTATTTTTTTTTGGATCCCTCAACCCCCACAGCTGCAGGGAACTAATTTTATAAACCACTGCTCTACGTAGTGGCCGGGATTTCCCGCCTCCGTGTGCCTGGTGCGCACACGGGGAAATTCCGCACCCCCTCCTCTCCCTCACACCCACCCCCCAACCTGCGATATTACAACCTTTAAATTTAGTGATAGGAAGATAACAGAGTGACGGTGCAGATTTGATCAGCCCGAGATCCTGACAGGGACCAGAAGCACCGAAGTGAAAATTCCCGGCCAGTACATCAGAAAAAATACTGATTGGGGTTCATTAATCTGCCGGAGGGTAATGTTACAATTCAACAGAAGGGACTTTCCCTTTAAGAACCATCACAAGTTTCCCCCGCCACCCCACCCCACCCTTCCCTGCAAATTAATTTTGGCATCCTATCCGATTACACAGCCTCAGTGGCACTGATTTGCCTTCCTTCTTGTTGTGAGGGTTGAAGAGGGGATATAGCTTCTCCGTGAACTTCGCTTGCAAGGTGTAAATACAACATAGGTTGTCGGTGTCGTAGAAGGACAGCCGCCCCTCTTCGTAGTTCAGGTAGACGCGGATGACCTGGGGCTTGTGGCGGAGTTGGAGGGTCTGGGTGCCGGGCGCGTTGACGTTGACCAGATTCCCATTCTGCAGCTCCAGCACCCAGTACCCGTCCTGCGGCGTCAGCTGTTTGGTTGTCAGGCGGTCGGCGGAGGCACTGGTTACCCCGATGAGGCAGGCGTTGTTGCTGCCCAGCTCCACGTCCCAGTAGTGCTGCCCCGACAGGAAGCCGCTGCTGGCCAGGACGCAGAGCCAATGGTTGAAGCGATGGGGCACGAGCGAGTTCTCCCGACGTTTGTCGCCGTCAATCACGCTGGTGAGGTCCTCGGACAGGACGAGCCGTGGGTGCGCTGTCTTGGGGTCCAGCTTCAGAAACTCCTCAACTGGAAGACACAGATCCTCAATTAGTAGAGATACTCACTTTCCCTTACTGCAGAGCTCGCTCACTGTGTGTGTGCAGTACTGGGAGACACCCCCTCAGTTACTAGACACACTCACAGTCCATTACTACAGAGCTCACTCACTGTGTGTGTGCAGTACTGGGAGACATACCCTCAGTTACTAGACACACTCACAGTCCATTACTGCAGAGCTCACTCACTGTGTGCGCAGTACTGGGAGACACACCCTCAGTTACTAGACACACTCACTTTCCCTTACTGCAAAGCTCGCTCACTGTGTGTGCGCAGTACTGGGAGACACACCCTCAGTTACTAGACACACACTCAGTCCATTACTGCAGAGCTCGCTCACTGTGTGTGCGCAGTACTGGGAGACACACCCTCAGTTACTAGACACACTCACAGTCCATTACTACAGAGCTCACTCACTGTGTGTGCGCAGTACTGGGAGACACACCCTCAGTTACTCGACACACTCACAGTCCATTACTGCAAAGCTCACTCACTGTGTGTGCAGTACTGGGAGACACACCCTCAGTTACTCGACACACTCAGTCCATTACTACAGAGCTCAGTCAGTGCGTGTGCAGTACTGGGAGACACACCCTCAGTTACTAGACACACTCAGTCCATTACTACAGAGCTCAGTCAGTGCGTGCGACACTGGGTAATGCAGCCACCAATTTTTGTACAGCAAGTTCCCACAAACTGTAATGTGATCATGAACAGATATTCTGCTTTTCAGTTGGTTGAGGGATAAATATTGGCCCAGACACCAGGGAGAACTCCCTTGCTCGTCTTCACAAGAGTGCCACGGGGCCTTCTACGTCCACCCGAGAAAGCAGACGGGCCCTCGGTTTAATGTCTTATCTTAAAGATGGCACCTCCGACAGTGCAGCGCTCCCTCAGCACTGCACTGGGGAGAGTCAGCCTAGATCTTGTGCTCAAGTCTCCGGAGTGGGACTTGAACCCACGTACTTTGACTCAGACGAGTGTGCTACCCACTTAGCCACAGCTCACTATAACCACTATGTAACAAATTCAGTTACAGCTCACCGCCTGCATGCAGGAGACAGGCTGATCACGTACCTGGCACAAATGCTTTAAGCTCGTCCCAGATTTTAACGTAGCGGAAAGGCGTGACAATAGCGTCAGTACAGAGCTCAGTGGGAACATCCGCTGGTTTGGCATGTTCCTGTTTACACCTGGAATGGAGAACTGGAGTAACATCAAGAGCAAAGTATGACAACTTAGTGCTTTACAAAAACAAAATCCCCCAAATTGCTCCGCTCCTCTCCTGAATCTGGGGACTCTTGCTGGGGTCTGGTTCCCCAGGGATGGGCAGCTCTCTGGCACCATGCCCAAGTGGCCACTCGTTACGTGCAAGCTTCAGACAGTGAAATGTTGGCAGGGTGCCAGGCTAAGAGCATCGGACCAGGCCTGAGACTGTCCTTATTAAGGAGAAAAAGGATTAGTGCCTTCCACGACCTCGGGACACGTCCAAAAGCGCCAATTAAGTACTTAAAAAAAGTGTAGTCACCGTTGTAAATTATGAAACACGGCCGCCAATTTCCGCACAGTGAGATCCCACAAACAGCAATGAGATAATGACGTGATAATCTGTTTTTAGGTTTTGGTTGAGGGATAAATATTATAGAACTCTGAGTATTGTGTACAGTTTTGGTCTCTTACCTAAGGAAGGATATACCAGCCAGAGAGGGAGTGCAACGAAGGTTCACCAGGCTGGTTCCTGGGATGGGGGGATTGTCCTATGAGGAGAGATTGAATAGACTAGGCCTATATTCTCTGGAGTTTAGAAGAATGAAACGTATAAAATTCTTACAGTGCTCGACAGGGTAGATGCAGAGAGGATGTTTCCCCTGACTGGGGAGTCTAGAACCAGGGGTCACAGTCTCAGAATAAGGGGTCGGCCATTTAGGATTGAGATGAGAAGAAATTTCTTCACTCACTCAGAGGGTGGTGAATCTTTGGAATTCTCCACCCCAGAGGGCTGTGGAGGCTCAGTCGTGAGTATATTCAAGACAGAGATCAATAGATTTTTGAATATTAAGCGCATCAAGGGATATGGGGATAGTGCAGGAAAGTGGAGATGAGGTCGAAGATCAGCCATGATCTTATTGAATGGTGCAGCAGGCTCAAAGGGCCAAATGGCTGACTCCTGCTCCTATTTCTTATGTTATGTTCTTTGAAATCGTGCCATGGGATCTTTTACGTCCACCTGAGGGGGCAGACGGGGCCTCGGTTTAACGTCTCATCCGAAAGATGGCATCTCCGACATTGCAGCTCTCCCTCAGCACTGCACTGGGAGTGTTGGCCTGGATTTTGTGCGCAGGTCTCTGGAGTGGGACACATCCTTCTGACCGAGAGGCTGGAGTACCAATTGAGCCAAGGCCGACACCACGTGTGCTTCCCGGCCAGGGCTACTGGGTAGCGACCGGGAGCGGGAACCCGGACTGATTAATCTCCTCCTCAACTCTCAGGTGCTCAGGCCAACCACAGCGCTGGGGTCACGACCCCAACCCACTCGGCACAGATCGGGGATCGAACCCGGGAGCGCCATGGGCTGCGCGGCTCAGGGCTGTGAATTTATCCAGTGGAGCCAGCAATGGGAACTCAGGAGCACATGTTCAGAAGGAATTCAAGACACGTACCTGTCCAGCAGCAGTTTGATATCCTAAAGAGAAGGGGGGAAAAAAAAAATCAGGTTATAATCGCCACAATTTGACGATTACGATCAAGAATAAAATAAGTGATCTCCATTGAGTGTATATTAATCAGTTAATCAGCAAGGGACATGCAGTGTGATCGCCATTAACCGCACCCAGTAGACCTTTACAGCACAGATTGAGGTTTCCTGACCCAATGCACAGCCTCTCCCTGTACCCTTTTGATTTCTGACCAGCACTCCAGTGCAGTGCCGAGGGAGCGCTGCACGGTTGGAGGTGCTGTCTTTCAGGTGGGACGTTAAACCGAGAGCCCCGCCTGCCCCCTCAGTAAAAGGTCCCGCGGCAGGAAGATGAGCACGGCAGTCCTCCCCAGCGGCCTGGCCAATATTCAGCACTCAACCAGTTATCACTAAAACAACAAATGACCTGGTCATTTCTCACGTTGCTGTTTGTGGGAGCTTGCTGTGCACAAATTAGCAGCCACTTTTCCCTATAACAACAGTGACTACACTTCGAAAAGTGCCCTGGGGCTTCTGAAAGCGCTTCAGGGACATCCGGAGGTTGTGAAATGCGCTATTTAATTGCAAGTCACTATTTTTTTCCCCTTTATCTTTTTCAAATATTTACCCACTTTCTCCCTTTTAAAAGCTATTAAGGATTCTGCTTCCACCACCGTTTCAGATAGGGCATCCAATGTCCTGATAACCCTCTGCATTAAATAAAAAAATTCTCCCAATCTCTCCACGGGTTTTTTTTTGGTGATGTATCTAGTTACCAATGTTCCCTGTAATTTCCCCCCCCCACCCCGCGCCATGCACGGTCCCTTTAACTGGCTGCACAGCCCATTCAAATTTTTGTGCATGGGCGGTTATTTCTGTTGAAAAGCCAATGAGCGGACTGCGCTGGAGATCCAGCAGCTTAGCAGATCAATAGATTTTTGAATATTAAGGGATATGGGGATAGTGCAGGAAAGTGGAGATGAGGCAGAAGATCAGCCATGATCTTATTGAATGGTGGAATAGGCTCGAAGGGCCAAATGGCTGACTCCTGCTCCTATTTCTTATGTTCTTATGTTCTAAAAGGCATTTAACAGAGGTGTAAAGATAGCCGAACGAGGATATTAGCAGGGAGTGGCCAAAAGCTCTCGAAGAGGTGGTCTTTAAGGAGGGCCTTAAGGGAGGAGAGGCAGTTGGAAAGCGTGAGGGGTTTAGCGAGGGAATCCCAGAGCATGGGGCGAAGGCCACTCAAGGCACGGCCGACAATGGTGGGGGCGAGGAGCTGCACACAATGCCACAGTCAGAGAATGGAGAGCTCTGGACCGGGGAGGGGGGTTACAAGACTGGAGGAGTTTACAGACGTAAAGCAGGGTGAGGCCATGAAGCGATTTAAACAAAAGATTGAGAATATTAAATGTGCGTTGTTTGTGGGACTGGGAGTCAATATAGGTCAGCGAGGACAGGGGGGTAATGGGTGAGTGGAACAGGGTGTAATTCAGAATAAGGGCACCAGAGATCTGGATGATTTGAACTCTACGGAGGGTGGATTTATAAGAACATAAGAAATAGGAGCAGGAGTAGGCCATACGGCCCTTCGAGCCTGCTCCGCCATTCAGTAAGATCATGGCTGATCTTCGACCTCAGCTCCACTTACCTGCCCGATCCCCATAACCTTTGATTCATCGAAAGTCCAAAAATCTCTCTCTCTCAGCCTTAAGTATACTCCAAGACTCAGCATTCGCAGCCCTTTCAGGTAGAGAATTCCAAAGATTCACAACCCTCAGTGCAGAAATTCCTCCTCATCTCAGTCTTAAATCACCCTGAGACTATGCCCCCTAGTTCTAGACACTCCAGTCAGGGGAAACAACCTCTCAGCATCTACCCTGTCAATCCCCCTCAGAATCTTGCATGTTTCAATGAGATCACCTCTCATTCTTCTAAACTCCAGAGTATAGGCCCAATCTATTCAGTTTGAACTCTATGTAGGGTGCAAGTTGGGAGGCCAGCCTCAGAATAGTTGAGGCCAAAGGTGACAAAAGACACGGATGAGGTTTTCAGCAGCAGATGAGTCAGAGTCAGAATGGCACAGAAGCAGGCCATTCGGCCCATCAAGTCCGTGCCGGCTCTCTGCAGAGCAATCGAGTCAGTCCCATCCCCCGCTCTACCCCCGCAGCCCTGCAAGTTTATTCCCCTCGAGTGCCTATCCAGTCTCCCCTTGAAAACATGGAGTGTCTCCGCTTCCACCACTTCCGTCGGCAGCGAATTCCAGGTCATCACCACTCGCTGTGTAAAAAAGTTTTTCCTGACATCCCCCCTGTATCTCTTTCCCAAAACCTTAAATCTGTGCCCTCTAGTCCTTGTACCATGAACTAGTGGGAACAACCTTTCCCGGTCTAGCCTATCCAAACCCGTCATAATCTTGTTCACCTCTATCAAATCACCCCTCAACCTCCTTTGCTCGAATGAAAACAAATCCAGCTTCTCCAACCTGTCCTTGTAGCTAAAATCCCCCATCCTCGGAACCATTCTGGTCAATCTCCTCTGAACCCTCTCAAGGGCCTTCACATCCTTCCTAAAGTGTGGTGACCAGAATTGGACGCAATACTTATGATGCAGGTGGGTAGTCTGTGTGATGGAGAGAACAGGGGGTCGGAAACGAAGCTCAGGGTCGAATGCCGAGGTTGCGAACAGTCTAGCTCAGCCCGAGAGTGGCCAGGGGGCCGGGGGGGGATGGAATCAGTGACAATGGTACAGAGTTTGTGCTGGGGAACGAAGGTGATGACTTTGGTCTTAGCAGTATTTGGATGGAGGAAATTGCAGCTCACCCAAGACTGATGTTGGGCAAGCAGTTTGACAAGAGAGGCAGTGGAGGGGTTGAGCGAGATGGTGGAGAGGTAAGAGTTGGGCGTCGTTAACGTACATGTGGAAATTGACCCCATGTCTTTGGATGACGTCGCCAAGGGGCAATATGTAGATGAGAAAGAAGAAGGGTCAAGGACAGATCTTATGGGGAGTCCGGAAGCAACAGTGCAGGGGCGAGAAGAGGGGCCATTGCTGAAGATACTCTGGCTATGATTTCAAAGGCAAGAGTAGAACTAAGCGAGATTAACCCCACTGAGCTGGACAACAGAGGCGGTGCATTGGAAAAGGATGGTATGGTCAACCATGTCAAAGGTGGGGACAGGTGGAGGACTGATAATGCACATGGCTTTGAGAGGCAACAACACATTTAAGGACTTATTTGCGGAAAGGGAGATTTGAGAGTATGGGCCGGTAGTTTGCAAGGACAAGGGTGTTTTTTTTGAGATAGGAGGTAATGACGGTAGTTTTGAAAGGAGGGGGACACAATGCTTGAGGAGGCGGAACCATTTTCAATGTCAACCAGCATGGGGGCCAGGAAGGGTTGTCGGGTGGTCAGCAGTTTAGTGGGAATGGGCTCAAGGCAGCAGAAGGTGAAGTTCATAGTTGTGATGAATTCAGAGAATGCATGAGGGGAGATGGGAAAGAAACTGGAGCGAGACACAGGTTCAGGCTGGAGCAGCGGGAGGTTGGGAAGAGGCCTGGGTTGGTGGGCAAGGGGAAGGCTGAGGGAAAGCAGCAGAGGCAGCTGAATGGATAAACTCAACCTTAAGTGACAAAGAAGCCCTTGCACCGGACATTGAAGGCGAGGGTTGAGGGGTCGGGGAGAGGGGTTTAAGGAGACAGCTGATGGCGGAGAAAAGAAGCCGAGGGTCTGTGTGTGTGTTGCAGCAACCAGAGCAAAAACACTGGTTGGGATTGTTCTCTGCGGGCTGACTGGCACCATGCACACAACGCAGTGGGAAGAGGCCCTCGTCCCTATACAAGCGGCACAAGCCGAATTTAGCAACAGTCTGAAACTGTCACAGAGCACATGTGCCCTCAATTAGTCACATATAATGAATGTTGTGGACAGGGTAAAGGCCGACTGTCAGGGAGTTACAGGGCAGTAGCTTGATCCACCGGCTCTGGCGATACCTTGAACCAAAAGAGCAAAGCTTGAGCCTTTTCCCTGCAAGTCAGCAGAGCAGAGACAGTAACTGAAGGACTATCCCAGACCGCAGAGAGGGGGAGGACAGTAATTGAATGACTATCCCAGAGTTGGCCCCAGCGTCCCACATACACAGAATAGGGACACTAACCGAATGATGATCCCAGACACACACACCCAAAAAGAATAGGGACAGTGACTGAATCACTGAAGGCAATCAAGGGATATGGGGAAAGGGTGGGAAAGTGGAGTTGACGTATAAGATCGGCCATCAAAATCATGAGGGGTCTGGACAGAGTCGATAGACAGAAACTGTTCCCATTGGCAGAAGGGTCGAGAACCAGAGGACACAGATTTAAGGTGATTGGCAGAAGAACCAAAGGCGACATGAGGAAAAACTTTTTTACGCAGTGAGTGGTTAGAATCTGGAATGCAGTGCCTGAAGGGTGGTGGAGGCAGACTCAATCGTGGTTTTCAGAAGGGAATTGGATAAGTACCTGAAGGAAAAAAACTTGCAGGGCTACGGAGAAAGGGCGGGGGAGTGGGACTAGCTGAGGTGCTCCTGCAGAGAGCCGGCACGGGCTCGACGGGCCGAATGGGCTCCTTCTGTGCTGTAACCATTCTCTGATCTTATTGAATGGCAGAGCAGGCTCCAGGGGCCGTATGGCCTACACATTCTCCTATTTCTTATATTCTTATGACTGTCCCAGACCTCGCCCATACATACACATCCCCTCAGCCATGCACACCCTGCGCCCCACGCACGCAACAAGTATTTATATAGCGCCATTAACGCAGTAAAACATCTCGCACAGACGGGTTAGTGCGGTGCTCGTCGAGCTGGCTAGTCGGCTAGGAGACGAATGACCGGCGAGTCTGCGGTTTTTTTGTGGTACTATCTTGCTGAGGAACGTTGACCAAGATACCTGAAGAACCTAAAAGGGGTGGACCCACAACACAACGCGGGTAATTCTAACCTAACTCGCCGGGCGGGTGTCCCAGGTGATTTTACACGCCGCCTGATATTAATCTCCACTGACTTCAATGGAGAGTAAAATTGGGGCGGGGTATAAAACCAGCGTTGCCCCCCCCCCCCCCCCCGATCCCGTCAGTATCCCGACGGGCGGGTTCAGTTAAAATGGCCCTCAATGTATAACTTGGAACAGATTGGCAATTTCACTCTGGGAAGCCATAAGGCTGATGTGGAAAGTGGAAATGTCACTGGGCTGCCCGTCTGAGGTCAGGGCTGAGGCACATTACTGGACCGGGGAGAGGGAGGTTTACGATGTAGCTGGTCAGCGCTTGGTACAGGAAACAGAGACATATGCCTCTCACTGACATACTTACCTCAGGTGTCAGCTGTGGCTCAGTGGGTGGCACTCTCACTTTTGCGTCATAAGGTTGTGGGCTCCAGCTCTACTCCGGCGACTTGAGCACATAATCTCAGCCGACACTCCCAGTGCAGTGCTGAGGGAGCACTGCGCTGTCGGAGGTGCTGTCCTTTGGATGAGACGCTAAGCCGAGGCCCCGGCTGCCCCCTCAGTCGGGCGCGAAAGATCCCATGGCACTATTTGAAGAAGAGTTCTTCCGCAGTGTGCTGGCCAATATTATCTTTCAACCACATCTGGTCATAATCACATTGCTGTGTGTGGGATCTTGCTCTGAGCTGCGTTTCCTACATTACAACAGTGGCTACACTTCAAAAATACTTAATTGGCTGTGAAGCGCTTTGGGACATCCCGCGGTCAGGAAAGGTGTGATTTAAATGCAAGTTCTTTCTTTTTTCAACCAGTAAAAATTCCCCCAAAGAGACACCGAGCAAAGAAAACATAGAAACATAGAGATAGGAACAGGAGTAGGCCATTCGGCCCTTCGAGCCTGCTCCGCCATTCAATGAGATCATGGCTGAACACAGGCACAAGAGGAGCGGGAGGTGAAGGCACGTTCATTCCATGTTTCCCATGGGCTGCCTGCCTCTTACCTGAAGCAGCTCCAGAGGCTCCCCGAAACTCAGCTGCACCTGCACATCCTGGACGGCTCGCTCAATCGTGGAGGTTTCCTGGCAGATCTTCACCAGGTTGTCTTGCAAGGGCTGAATGGTCCTGCACACTTCCTCCTCAATCTTTGACACCAGCTCTTGTTTCTTCGTGTCTAGAAATTGATAGATGGCGACCAGGTCAGCCTCAACCTGCTCCTTCAGCATTTTGCCTTGCTCCTGCGTGAAAATAATGACCCGGCGGCATTACATTGCAGAAATGTTTGGTCTCACCCTTGCCCCGCCGCCCCCCCACCGCCAAATTTCTGTGAGAACTGGCTGCCCTATTGGAACCCAGCTCAGGTGGCCACATGTAACCCAGGGCAGCTAGTGTCGGCAGGGTATTAGACCCTGGAGACCATCACCGGCGAACCCAACCTTTTCTTAACGGACTGCCAAATAAAATTGAATAAATAAAAAATATCTATCCATCCATCGCCTGCAGTTGGCAATGGTCTTGCAGCCTTCTCAATAATAGCGAGGTGAACTGAAGAGGAGGAACCACTTCCTTACCTTGGAATTATTACCAATAAAAAGACTATCAATTAATGAGGTGCAGGATTGCAAGTTCCTCATTGTTTGTACCTGCAAGTAACATATAATGTGACCTATAGTGTGCCATTACCCAAGAAAGCGTGCAAACCTTGCAGAATTAGTCAATAAAAAGGTTGAAAAAAAGATCTGGATGAAGGAGGCCATTCTTGGTTGACTGATTCAGAAAGACCATTTCCTGAAGGGTTCCAGGGATTCCCCTTCAGTTCCCTACCTGAAGCCCATTCCGTGTTGAGGGCTCTGTTTGAAGAACATCTTGATGCCTGCCCTCAATTTGTCTTCATCAGTTTAGTTTGAAGTAGTGTTCAGAAAAAACCCTTTTCGATGCTGCTGAATTTAGGTTATTTTTACATGTCTGTGCGAGGTCACCTCTCAGTCACTTCCTTTCAAAGCTGAAGCGAGATTACAAAAAGGACGAATCCCACCCAAAGTGTTAACCTACTTATCTCAGGTCAGACGCTAATGGATGTGCTGTGTATTTCCTGCATCGGTGTGCATGGGAACAAAGAGCCATCCAGCCAACTCAAAAATCCTACCATATATTAATCTGTCTCTCACACCCTCTGGAATTTGCTGTCTCGATTTGCCATTCTCTATTGTTATTTCAGATTTTGTGTGTTCACGATTTTTTTCATTTACGTCAATTTAAAAGAAAGTGTAAAATAAATGATAAAAGGTGTTAAGACTGAGGAATCATAGAATCGTACACAGAACGAGGCCATTCGGCCCATCGTGCCTGTGCTGCCTTTTTGAAAGACCCATCAATTAGTCCCACTCCCCCGCTCTTTCCCCATAGCCCTACAAATTTTTCCTCTTCAAGTATTTATCCAATTCCCTTTTGAAACTTACTATTGAATCTGCTTCCAATGCCCTTTCAGGCAGTGCATTCCAGATCATCATAACTCGCTGAGTAAAAAAATTCTCTTCATCTCCCCTCTGGTTCTTTTGCCAATTACCTTAAATACTGGTGCCCTCTGGTTACCAACACCCCTGCCACTGGAAACAGTTTCTCCTTATCTACTCGATCAAAACCCCTCATAATTTTGAACACCTCCATTAAATCTCCCCATAACCTTCGCTGCTCTAAAGAGAACACTCCTAGTTTCTCTAGTATCGCCACAAAACTGAAGTCCCTCATCCCTGGTACCATTCTAGTAAATCTCTGCACCCTCTCCAAGGCCTTGGCATCCTTCCTAAAGTGCTGCCCAGAATTGGACATAATACCCCAGCTGAGGCCGGACCAGTAATTTAGCATAACATAGGAGCTTAGGAACAGGAGGGGGCCATTCAGCCCCTCAAGCCCGTTCTACCATTCAATGAGATCATGGCTGATCTGTATCTTAACTCCATCCATCTGCCTTGGCTCCATATCTTTTTATACCCTTGTCTCAGATTTAAAATTAACTGAGCTAGCATCTATTGCTTTTTCAGAGTCATAACGACACAGAAGGAGGCCATTCGGCCCATCGAGTCCGTGCCGGCTCTCTAGAGCAATCCAGTCAGTCCCATTCCCTTGTTCTATCCCCGCAGCCCTGCAAGTTTATTCACCTCGAGTGCCTATCCAGTCTCCCCTTGAAAACACAGTGTCTCCGCTTGCACCACTTTCATCAGCAGCGAATTCCAGGTCATCAGGTGTAAAAAAAGTTTTCCCTCACATCCCCCCGGGATCCCCCTGGACGTGGGAGAAAGTTCCACACTTCCACCACCCTTTGCGTGAAGTGTTTCCTAACTTCTATGCTGAATGGCCTGGCTCTGATTTTAAGGTTATGTTCCCTTTTCCTAAATTCCTGCACCAGCGGAAAAATGTTTCTCCCTGTCTACCCTATCAATTCATTTCAAAATCCTAAATACCTCAATCAAATCACCCTTAAGCCTTCTATATTTCAGGGAATGCCAGCCTAGTTTACGTAACCTCTCCTCATAATCTAACCCTTGGAGCCCTGGTAACAATCTGGTGAATCTGCGCTGCACTCCTTCCAAGGCCAATATATCCTTACCAAGATGCGGTGCCCAGAACTGTACACAGTACTCCAGAGGTGGTCTACTCAGGGCTTGGTATAGCTGTAATAAAACTTCCTCCCCTTATATTCTAGCCCTCTAGATATAAAGGCCAACACTCCATTAGCCTTTTTGATTATGCTTTTGTACCTGACTACTACATTTTAGTCATCTGTGTACATGGACCCCTAAACCTCCTTGGACCTGCACTGTTCCTAGCTTTTCACCATTTAAATAGCCGGATCCATCCTTTTTTGGTCCAAGATGGATAACTTCCTTGCTTTTGTACTCTAGGCCTCTTGTTTACAAAACCAAGGATCCCATATGCTTTTTTTTCATAAAACAACCTTCTCAACTTATCCTGCCACCTTCAAAGAGTTGTGTATATTAGGAGAGTCTTGTGCATTAAATAGTTGCTGGAGTGCTCCTTTAAGGACACAACATTTAAAGGAGCAGTGTTACTGCACTGGAATATTCGGGTCGACTCCAAAACCGTAGCTCAAAATGTTCACTACCTAGAAAGCCAAAGGATGAGAGACAGCCACGTGACACTCACCTTGATTTTACAAATCTTTGCCTCTTCCTGGCTTTGACTTTGACAGGCCTGTTCCTTCTGGGACTGCAGGAAGTCTCTGGCTTGTTCCAATTTTTCCTGCGGGAGAAACATTCAGCAAGCTGCGTAAGGATAGGCTCGTACGGATTATTACTATATAAACAGAATAAGCCAGTTGGCATTTTCGTCAGAACAGCTCTGCTGAAAGGTCATCGACCTGAAAACGTTAACTCTGTTTCTCTCTCCACAGAGGCTGCCCTGACTGACCTGCTGAGTGTTCCCAGCATGGTCTGTTTTTTATTTCAGATTCCCAGCATCCGCATTGTTTTGCTTTTGTTTTGGCATTATAGAATATTGAGCTAGTTGTTAGGTTAAAACACACTTCAGAAAGACACAGATGTACCAGATAGGATATTAGCACAGCAAGGGGGAAGTGCGAAATGCAAGTTCTTACTTTAGGTAGGGGCCGCACAGCACAATGCGCTCCTAGCGGACTAGTAAGCGGTGATCTTACAGCAAGGTGTTACTTGGCAGCTGGTGTGGGCAAAGCAGAAATATCACACTGGTGCCCGCCTGAGGTCGGGACCGAGTCGAACTTAGTTTATGCAGCACCTGCCACGTAGCAAATGCCCTGGAAGGAGTGGGCAGAAGTGAGGGAAGGTGACCGACGTGGGGTAAAGGCCTAGCTGAATGGCAGAACAGGCTCAAGGGGCTAAATGGCCTACTCCTGTGGCTATGTATTCATGAGGCCTTTGAAGTGGGAGAGAGATGTGACTGGGCAAAGAGATTTTGGGAAAGAATTCCAGAAGCAGGGTATGGTGGAACAGAGGAGGAGGTAGCACGCAGCAGACCAGAGTGGGAAGAGCAAAGAGTGTATGCTAAGTTGGAGAAGATTGGAGGTTGGGTGGAGCGAGAGATTTCAGGACAAAAACCAGAGACTTTGAAGTTGACATACTGGGAAGCCGGGGCAATGGGACTTTGTAAAGGATAGGATACAGGGCACAGAGTTCTGAATGTGTTGTGGCTTGTGTAGGTTGAAGCATAAGATACCATTGAAACCATTTGTTATCTAAGGGCTTGTCCATAAGTGGAGATTGCTGCTACCAGCTTCTTCCAACCATTGCAGTCTGGGCTCTCACTTGTGCATCAGCGGCAGTAAGGCCCGCGATGTTAAGCAGCACTTTTATATGGTCGGTCCCATCTTGCTCTGGGTCTGCCTTGTGGCCTCTTCCATGCTGGTGGTGGATTGACGGTGAACTCTCTGCCAGGGTCAGACTCGGTGCGATGCATGAGCTGCCCATACCAGAGGAGTTGGTAACGACCAAACCAACCGTGAGCGCGGCGGTTGATTCGCCAGGTCGCGTAGTCTCATTTAAGTTTTCGTCCTGAGGCTGAGCCTTTAGTAGCGCGAAAGCGATCCTGAAGCAAATCCATCGATTTGTCTACTCCTTATTTTGGCGCGTAACCGTCCTTCTGAGCCACCTTTAAATATGGAAACCACACCTTGACGTGAAGGTGGTACGGCAATGAACATCGCCGCGGTGTGGTTGGCGTAGGGGCAAAAGTAGACAACGCTCCAGAGGTGGTAGTTAAGCACCATGGGCGACCGACAGGATGTGGGGTTTGAAGCTCAGCTCAGGGTTGAACAGGACACCGAGGCTGGGCACCTGCAGGTACCATCGGAGCAAGCAACTGAGGAGAGATGGGAGTCCGTGCCCCAGCCACGAACTTCTGGCAAGAGACAAACAGAATTGGTCTTATCTTGGTGAGCTCACGTAGTTCTGGCTCATCCAAGACTGGAAGGACCTTTCCTCTGCACCTAACCATACTTTACACTGGTGGCCAAAATTGAAAATGCCAGTTCCCCAGCACAATGTACAAAACAAAGGTTATCTACAGCGATAGCAAAATACTGCGGATGCTGGAAATCCAAAATAACAACAGAAAGCACTGGAAAAACTCAGCAGGCCAGGCAACATCCGTGGAGAGAGAAACAAAGTCAACGTTTCAGGTCGAAACCCTTCGTCAGAACTGAGAAAAAAAGCAGGAAATGAAACAGATTAAAAGGCCAGTTTGGGGGCTGGGAAATGGGGGAGGGGATGAAAGAACAAAAGGGAAGGTCTGGGAGAGGTTAGGAGACATTAAGAGATATTCAAGGTGAGACGAGGTGGTAATAGGACAGGTAAAGAGACAAAGGATGGCTCTAGATGACGTGTGAAATGCGCTGGCAGAGTGAGAGACAGCTGCCATGTGGGGGAGAAAAAAGGAAAAGGCACAAACTAAAAGTGTGGATAAAAAATATATAAAAATATAATAGGGGCCGAGGTTATGGTCTGAAATTGTTGAACTTGGTATGAGTCCGGAAGCTTCTGACCAGGCTGTGGGAACAGGGAACACTCCATTTAGGATGCGTTGGTCATGATCTTCCAAAACTCCCTTGACTCAGGAATTGCCCGCTTGTGTGTCAGCCAGTGGCTCAGATGGTAGCACCCTCACCTCGGAGTCAGAAGGTTGTGGGTTCAAGTCCCACTCCACGGACTTCAGCACAAAAATCTAGGCCGACACTCCCAGTGCAGTGCTGAGGGAGTGCCGCACTGTCGGAGGTGCCGTCTTTCGGATGAGACGTTAAACCGAGGCCCCGTCTGCTCTCTCAAGTGGACGCAAAAGATTCCGCGGCACTATTTCGAAGAAGAGCAGCGGAGTTATCCCCAGTGTCCTGGCCAATATTTATCCCTCAATCAACATTACTAAAACATTATCACATTGCCGTCTGTGGGACCTTGCTGTGCGCAAATTTCCTACATTACAACAGTGACTACACTTCAAAAAGTACTTAATTGGCTGTAAAGCACTTTGGGTGGTCGTGAAAGGTGCTATATAAATGCAATTCTGTCTTTCTTTTTCTTGGATTGGAAGACTGTCCAAGTCACAATTATTAAGTGTAGGAGAGATAAACAAGGAAATGATAGGCCTATTAGTCAATCGCCAGTTACTATCTGTTATTAGGGACAAATAGGAGCTGATCAGAGAGAGACAGCACGGCTTTGTAAAGGGTAAGTCTTGTCAAAAGAACCTAGTTGAATTTTTTGAGGAAGTAACAAACGTGGTAAATAAGAGCCATCGAGGGCGATATCAGGAAGCACTTCTTCACACAAAGAGTCAGGGAAATCTGGAACGCTTCCTCCCTCAAAAAGCCTTTTGAGGCTCGGGGATCAATTGAAAATGTCAAAACTGAAATTGATGGATTTTTGTTAGGCAAGAGTATTAAAGGTTACAGAACTAAAGCAGGTAGATGGACTCAAGATACAGATCAGCCATGATCCAGTTAAATGGCGGAACAAACGTGGGGGGTGATTGGCTGACTCCTGTACCTATTCGCATTCATTCTCTTCTGTACGCATAGACTGCGTCCCTGTACACCATAACCACCTCTCCCAGTCCCTTACACACCGTACCCCCCTCTCCCAGTCCTCCTGTACACCATAACCACCTCTCCCAGTCCCTTACACACCGCACGCCCCTCTCCCAGTCCTCCTGTACACCGTACCGCCCTCTCCCAGTCCCTTACACACCGTACCCCCCTCTCCCAGTCCTCCTGTACACCATAACCACCTCTCCCAGTCCCTTACACACCGCACGCCCCTCTCCCAGTCCTCCTGTACACCGTACCCCCCTCTCCCAGTCCCTGTACACCGTACCCGTCTCCCAGTACACCTTACCCCCTCTCCCAGTCCCTGTACACCGTACCCCCTCCCCCATTCCCTCTACACCGTACCCCCTCTCCCAGTCCCTGTACACCGTACCCGTCTCCCAGTCCCCCTGTGCACCGTACCCACTCTCCCAGTCCCCCTGTGCACCGTACCCACTCTCCCAGTCCCCCTGTGCACCGTACCCACTCTCCCATTCCCCCTCTACACCGTACCCCCTCTCCCAGTCCCTGTACACCGTATCCCCTCTCCCTGTATACCGTACCCACTCTCCCAGTCACCCTGTACACCGTACCCCCTCTCCCAGTCCCTGTACACCGTACCCCCTCTCCCAGTCCCTGTACACCGTATCCCCTCTCCCTGTATACCGTACCCCCTCTCCCAGTCACCCTGTACACCGTACCCCCTCTCCCAGTCCCCCTGTACACCGTACCCCCTCTCCCAGTCCCCCTGTACACCGTACCCCCCTCTCCCAGTCCCCCTGCACACCGTACCCTGTACACCGTACCCACTCTCCCAGTCCCTGTACACCGTACCCCCTCTCCCAGTCCATGTACACCGTACCCCCTCTCCCAGTCCCCCTGTACACCGTACCCCCTCTCCCAGTCCCCCTGTACCCCGTACCCCCTCTCCCAGTCCCTGTACACCGTACCCCCCTCTCCCAATCCCCCTGTACACCGTACCCCCTCTCCCAGTCCCCCTGTACACCGTACCCCCTCTCCCAGTCCCCCTGTACACCCTCTCCCAGTCCCCCTGTACCCCGTACCCCCTCTCCCAGTCCCCCTGTACACCGTACCCCCTCTCCCAGTCCCCCTGTACACCGTACCCCCCTCTCCGACTCCCCCTGTACACCGTACCCCCTCTCCGTGACCCTGTACACAGTACCCCCTCTCCCAGTACCTGTACACCGTACCCCCCTCTCCCAGTCCCTGTACACCATACCCCCTCTCCCAGTCCCTGTACACGTACCCCCCTCTCCCAGTCCCCCTGTACCCCGTACCCCATCTCCCAGTCCCCCTGTACCCCGTATCCCCTCTCCCAGTCCCCCTGTACACCGTACCCCATCTCCCAGTCCCCCTGTACACCGTACCCTCTCCCAGTCCCCCCATCTCCCAGTCCCCCTGTACACCATACCCCCTCTCCCAGTCCCTGTACACCGTACCCCCTCCCTGTACACCGTACACCCTCTCCCAGTCCCCCTGTACACCGTACCCCCTTTCCCAGTCCCCCTGTACACCGTACCCCCTCTCCCAGTCCACCGTACCCCCCTTCCCAGTCCCCCTGTACACCGTACCCCCCTCTCCCAGTCCCTGTACACCGTACCCCCTCTCCCAGTCCCGGTACACCGTAATCCCCCCTCCCAGTCCCTGTACACCGTACCCCCTCTCCCAGTCCCTGTACACCGTACCCCCTCTCCCAGTCCCCCTGTACACTGTACCCCCTTCTCCCAGTCCTCCTGTACACCGTACCCCCCTCTCCCAGTCCCTGTACACCGTACCCCCCTCTCCCAGTCCCTGTACACCATACCCCCTGTCCCAGTCCCCCTGTACACCGTAATCCCCCCCAGTCCCTGTACACCTTAATCCCCCCTCCCAGTCCCTGTACACCGTACCCCACTCTCCCAGTCCCCCTGTAACATAGAAACATAGAAGATAGGAGCAGGAGTACGCCATTTGGCCCCTCGAGCCTGCTCTGCCATTTAATGAGATCATGGCTGATCATCCAAATTCAGTACCCGGTCCCTGCTTTCTCCCCATATCCCTTGATTCCTTTAGCCTTAAGAAATATATCTAACTCCTTCTTGAATATATTTAATGAATTGGCCTCAACTGCCTTTTGTGGTAGCGAATTCCACAGGCTCACCACTCGGTGAAGAAATTCCTCCTCATCTCTGTCCTAAATGGCCTACCCCTTATCCTTAAGACTGTGACTCTGGTTCTGGACTCCCCCGCCATCAGTAACATCCTTCCAACATCTAGTCTGACTAGTCCTGTTAGAATTTTCCAAGTTTCAATGAGATCCCCTCTCATTCTTCCAAACTCCAGCGAATATAAGCCCAATCGACCCAATCTCTCCTCATACGTCATTCCTGCCATCCCAGGTATCAGTCTGGTGAATCTTCGCTGCACTCTCTCCATGGCAAGAACATCCTTCCTCAGATAAGGCGACCAAAACTGCACACAATACTCAAGGTGTGGTCTCACCAAGGCCCTGTACAACTGCAGCAAGACATCCTTGCTTCTGTACTCGAATCCTCTCGCTATGAAGGCCAACATACCATTTGCCTTCGTAACCGCCTGCTGCACCTGCATGCTTACCTTCAGCGACTGGTGCACAAGGACACCCAGGTCTCGTTGCACTTCCCCTTCTCCCAATCTATTGCCATTCAGATAATAATCTGCCTTCCTGTTTTTGCCACCAAAGTAGATAACCTCGCATTTATCCACATTATAGTGCATCTGCCCAATCACCCAACCTGTCCAAATCATACTGGAGTTTCTCTGCATCCTCCTCACAGCACACACGCCCACCCAGCTTTGTGTCGTCTGCAAACTTGGAGATATTACATCTAGTTCCCTCGTCTAGATCATTAATATATATTGTGAATAGCTGGGGTCCTAGCACCGATCCCTGCGGTACCCCACTAGTCACTGCCTGACACTCAGAAAAAGACCCGTTTATTCCAACTCTTTGCTTCCTGTCTGCCAACCAGTTCTCTATCCAAGTCAGTACCTTACCCCCAATCCCATGTGCTTTAACTTTGTGATATGCCTATCAATTAGTCCAATAAAAGGCGACGAGTTAAGAACGTAACTGAAGGTTTTTATTGGCTAAATAACAGAGCCCACCCTCGTGGGTGATCCGATCCAACAGGGAGGAATACTAGCCAGTCAGCTACCTTTATACCTGGGCAGGTAATGGGCGGAGTCGGAGGTGGTCAGCCCAGGTATAACAGTGCGACAAGAGGCGACCTCGTGTAGTGATGTGACAGTGAGAACAATATACAGTGATAACTATAACAGTGGTTTACCACATTCACCCCTTGTTTAGATTAGAGTCCGGCGGGGTGAAGTGTATTACCAGCTCTGGTATGTCAGTCTGTCCGGAGGCTTCGTTAGCCTCTCCGATCGTCGCAGCGGCGGTGTTACATTATCCGGTGTTAAAGCTGGTGTCTGCGTAGTCGGCAAAGGCTCGTGGGGTTCCGGCATGCCGTCTACCTCGGCTGGACTCGGGGGGTTGGGAGGGGGGGGTGAGGGTGCGAGGTCTCGTAAGGAGACAGTGTCCTCCCGTCCGTCTGGGTAAGCCACATAGGCGTACTGGGGGTTGGCGTGCAGGAGGTTCACCTTCTCGACCAGGGGGTCCGTTTTATGGGCCCTCACGTGCTTTCGCAGCAAGACGGGTCCCGGAGAGGTCAGCCAGGTTGGTAGGGTGGTTCCCGTAGTCGACTTCCTGGGGAAGACAAACATTCGAGCATGGGGGGTGGTGTTAATGGCAGTGCAAAGTAGTGACCGGATGGAGTGCAGCGCAATCGGGAGGACCTCTTGCCAGCGGGAGGTTGGGAGGCCCTTAGACTTTAAGGCTAAGAGGGTGGCCTTCCATACCGTCGCGTTCTCTTTCCACCTGGCCGTTCCCTCGGGGGTTGTAGCTGGTGGTCCTGCTTGCTGCAATACCCCTCTCCAATAGGAACTGACGGAGTTCCTCGCTCATGAAGGAGGCGCCCCGGTCACTATGTATATAGTTCGGGAACCCGAACAAGGCGAAGAGTTTGTTCAGGCATTTAATGACCGTGTTACTGGTCATGTCTGGGCAGGGGAAGGCAAAGGGGAAACGGGAGTACTCATCAACGATGTTGAGGAAGTACACATTACGGTCGGATGACGGTAGGGGCCCCTTGAAGTCGATGCTCAGACGCTCGAAGGGGCGGGTGGCCTTGATCAGGCTTGCTCTGTCCGGCTTATAGAAGTGCGGTTTGCACTCAGCACAGATCTGGCAGTTCCTGGTCATGGTCCTGACCTCCTCGATGGAGTATGGCAGGTTGCGGGCCTTAATGAAATGGTAGAGTCTGGTGACTCCGGGGTGGCAGAGGTCATTGTGGAGGGTCTGAAGTCTATCACTTTGCGCGCTGGCGCATGTAATGCGTGAAAGAGCATCAGGGGGGTCGTTCAGTTTACCGGGCCGGTACAAGATCTCATAATCATAGGTGGAAAGCTCGATTCTCCACCTCAAGATTTTGTCGTTCTTGATCTTGCCCCTCAGCTTGTTATTAAACATGAAGGCAACCGAGCGTTGGTCGGTGAGGAGGGTAAATCGTTTGCCTGCCAAGTAGTGCCTCCAGCGCCGTACTGCCTCCACAATTGCCTGGGCTTCCTTCTCGACCGACGAGTGTCGGGTCTCGGGGCCCTGTAGGGTCCTTGAGAAGGAGGCTACCGGCCTACCCTCCTGGTTAAGGGTAGCGGCTAGGGCGAAGTCGGATGCATCGCTCTCCACTTGGAAGGGGATTGACTCATCCACTGCGTGCATTGTGGCCTTGGCTATGTCTCCCTTAATGAGGGAGAAGGCCGCGCACGCCTCTTCCGTGAGGGGGAAGGATGTGGTTTTCAGGAGGGGTCTGGCTTTGTCCGCATAATTGGGTACCCATTGGGCATAGTAGGCGAAAAGCCCCAGGGTTCTCCTAAGTGCTTTTGGACAGTGGGGGAGGGGTAGCTCCATGAGGGGGCGCATTCTTTCGGGGTCGGGGCCGATGACTCCGTTCTCTACTACACAGCCAAGGATGGCAAGGCGCGCTGTGTTAAACACGCATTTCTCCTTATTGTAGGTGAGGTTCAGCCGTTGGGCCGTACGGAGGAATTTCTCCAGATTCACGTCATGGTCCTGCCGGTTGCGGCCGCAGATGGTGACGTTATCGAGATAGGGGAAAGTGGCCTGTAGTCCGTTCTGGTCAACCATCCGGTCCATCTCCCGTTGGAAAACCGAGACCCCGTTGGTGACACCAAAGGGGACCCTAAGGAATTGGTAGAGGCGGCCATTCGCCTCGAAGGCGGTGTACTGGCTGTCCTCCGGGCTGATGGGGAGTTGGTGGTAGGCCGACTTGAGGTCGATGGTCGAGAATACGCGGTATTGTGCAATCTCATTGACCATGTCCGATATGCGGGGGAGGGGGTATGCGTCCAGCTGGGTGTATCTGTTTATGGTCTGGCTGTAGTCGATAACCAGGCGATTTTTGTCGCCGGTCTTGACTACCACCACCTGGGCACGCCAGGGGCTGCTGCTCCCCTCAATAATGCCCTCTTTCAGGAGTCGCTGCACCTCAGAGCTAATGAAGGCTCTGTCCCCAGCGCTGTACCGCCTGCTCTTAGTAGCGACAGGTTTGCAGTCGGGGGTGAGGTTAGCGAACAGGGAAGGTGGCGGTACCTTGAGGGTGGATAGGCTGCAGGTGTTACGCGGTGGGCGGTTTAACTTTCGCTGGTTGTCGACTGTGAGTGGGGGGAGGGGTCCACCGTATGCTAGGGTTACACTTTGGAGGTGGGATTGGAAGTCCAGCCCTAGTATGACGGCAGCGCACAGCTGGGGGAGTACGAGGAGTTTAAAATTTTTATACTCTGTCCCTTTAACCGACAATGTCACGACACAGTAGCCGCTGATGTCTGTGGCGTGCGACCTCGATGCCATCGAGATGCGGCTGCGCGTTGGCAGGACGGGGAGGGAGTAGTGGCTCACCGTGTCTGGGTGGATGAAGCTCTCCGTGCTTCCGCTGTCGAACAGGCAGGTCGTGGCGTGGCCGTTGACTTTGATGTCCATCATTGAGCTGGCCAGGTGGTGCGGGCGGGCTTGATCCAGGGTCACGGAAGCTAGGGTGTAGATGAGCGTGTCGTTGTCATGACAAGATGGCGGCGAAGATGGCGGCCCCCGTAGTTCACATGAGGCTCTGTTTAAATCGTTTGCCCCGCACAAAGATGGCCGCCCCTGCTGTTCCCATGAGGCTCTGCAGGCTTCGGCTGCCCCGCACAAAGATGGCCGCCCCTGGTTTTCCCATGAGGCTCTGCAGGCTTCGGCTGCCCCGCACAAAGATGGCCGCCCCTGGTTTTCCCATGAGGCTCTGCAGGCTTCGGCTGCCCCGCACAAAGATGGCCGCCCCCAGGGTTCGCATGAGGCACTGCTGGCTTCTGAGGATTTGCTTCTGCAGGCCTTGGAGAAGTGGCCTTTCTTGAGGCAGGTTTTGCAGGTCGAGTTTTTGGCTGGGCAGCGCGACCTCGGATGCTTCTCCTGGCCGCAAAAGAAGCAGCCAGCGGCCCGATCGGGGTTGCCTGATGTCGGGGCCGGTACCGGGGCTAGCGGGCCCGGTCGGATCCATGATGCAGACGCTGAGGTAGGTCCCGGGGGCAGCGCTGTGAAGGGTGGTGGGGTGGGGGTCGGGCCCGAGTCCCAGGGTCGCGAATAGTACCTGGCAAACGCTTCCTGGTCTTGCTGGGTGGCCTCTAGGGTGAGGGCGAGGGCTTCGGCCTTGTCCAGGTCTATGTCCTTAGCTTCAAGCAGTCTTTGCCGTGTGTAGTCGGAACGTAGGCCTCTCACCAAGGCGTCGCGGACATTGTCTTCCATGTTCGCAGTAGCCGTCACCGCTTTAAAGTCACAGTTCCTGCCGAGTTGTCTCAGCGCTCGTGAAAATTCAGCTATCGATTCTCCTGGCTGTTGCTGGCGAGATCTTAAGAGATGCCTAGTGTACATGTAGTTTACTGGGCTCCGGTACTGCTGTTTCAGTAGGTTGATGGCGTCGTCGTACGTAGTCATGTCCTGGATGAGTGTATATACTCTCGGGCTCGCTTGGGCTTTCAGGACTCTTAGTTTGGATCTCTGAGGGACGACGGCTTCCTCCAGGTACGATTCGAAGCAGTCCAGCCAGTGTTTGAAGTCGTTGGCTGAGTTTGGTGCCTGTGGGTTTAGATCCAGGTATGGTGGTTTCAAGGCTTGCAGCCAAGCCGGCTGGTGTGGCCCGTTGTCTGGAGGCTGCTGTTGCTGTGCTGCTGGGTGAGCTCCTTGCTGTTGCTGTTCATTATCAGACATCTTTAAAATTTAGTCAATAAAATTGATATGCCTATCAATTAGTCCAATAAAAGGCGACGAGTTAAGAACGTAACTGAAGGTTTTTATTGGCTAAATAACAGAGCCCACCCTCGTGGGTGATCCGATCCAACAGGGAGGAATACTAGCCAGTCAGCTACCTTTATACCTGGGCAGGTAATGGGCGGAGTCGGAGGTGGTCAGCCCAGGTATAACAGTGCGACAAGAGGCGACCTCGTGTAGTGATGTGACATTGAGAACAATATACAGTGATAACTATAACAGGGGTTTACCACATTTTGCACGCTAATCTCTTATGCGGGACCTTATTGAAAGCCTTCTGAAAGTCCAAATACACCACATTCACTGGTTCTCCCTGATCTATTCTACCAGTTACATCCTCAAAAAATTCCAGTAGATTAGTCAAGCACGATTTACCTTTTGTAAATCCATGTTGACTTTGACTGATCCCGTCACTGTTTTCCAAGTGCTCTGCTATTACATCTTTTATAATGGACTCTAGCATTTTCCCCACTACCAATGTCAGGCTTACCGGTCTATAATTTCCTGTTTTCTCTCTACCACCTTTTTTAAATATTGGGGTAACATTAGCTACCCTCCAATCCATGGGAACTGTGCCAGGCTCCAAAGAATTTTGGAAGATGACCAGCAATGCATCTACTATTTCTAGGGCCACTTCCTTAAGTGCCCTAGGATGTAGATTATCAGGCCCTGGGGATTTATCGGCCTTCAATCCCGTCAATTTCCCTAACACCATTTCCCTACAAATACTGATTTCCTTCAGTTCCTCCCTCTCATTATACCCTATGTTCCCCGACATCTCTGGGAGGTTATTTGTGTCCTCCTTTGTGAAGACAGAACCAAAGTATGTATTTAATTGGTCAGCCATTTCTTTGCTCCCCATTATAAATCCCCCCGATTCTGACTGCAAGGGACCTACGCTTGACTTCACCAATCTTTTTCTCTTCACATATCGATACAAGCTTTGAGTCAGTTTTTATGTTCCCTGCAAGCTTACTCAAATACACAATTTTCCCCCTCTTAATTAATCCCTTTGTCCTCCTTTGCTGAATCCTAAATTGCTCCCAATCCTCAGGTTTGCTGCTTTTTCTGGCCAATTTATATGTCCTCTCCTTGGATCTTATGCTATCCCTACTTTCCCTTGTTAGCCAAGGTTACACCACCGTTTTTGTTTTATTTTTATGCCAGACAGGGATGAACAAATTCATCCTGTACACCTGAACCCCCTCACGCAGTCCCCTTGTACAACATACCCCCGTATCGCCGCGCCCCTCCCCCCTGTACACCGTACCCCCTCTTCTAGTCCCTGTACACCATACCCTCCTCTCCCTGCCCACTGTACATCCACACCTCTCCCTGCCCCCTGTAGATCCTGACCCCTCTCCCTGCCCCCTGTATATCCCTGCTCCCCGTACTTCCGCGCCCCCTGCATATCCCTGCTCCCCGTACTTCCGCGCCCCCTGCATATCCCTGCCCCCCGTACTTCCGCGCCCCCTGCATATCCCTGCCCCCCGTACTTCCGCGCCCCCTGTATATCCCTGCCCCCCGTACTTCCGCGCCCCCTGCATATCCCTGCCCCCCGTACTTCCGCGCCCCCTGTATATCCCTGCCCCCCGTACTTCCGCGCCCCATATATCCCTGGCCCCTATACTTCCGCGCCCCTCCCCCTGCCTCCGTACATCCACGCCCCCTCCCCTTGCCCCCCGTACCTCCGCGCAACCTCCCCCGTACCTCCACGCCCCCTCCCCAGTACATCCGTGTATCCGCCCCCTGCCCCCCATACCTGCACCCCCCTCCCCCATACATACGCCCCTCCCCCCGCGCCCCTCCCCCTGCCCCCTACCCCCGCGCCCCTCCCCCGTACCGCCGCGCCCCTCCCCCGTACCGCCGCGCCCCTCCACCCGCACATCCGCGCCCCTCCCCCCGCACATCCGCGCACCTCCCCCCGCACATCCGCGCACCTCCCCCCGCACATCCGCGCACCTCCCCCCGCACATCCGCGCACCTCCCCCCGCACATCCGCGCCCCTTACATCCGCACCCCTCGCCCCGTACATCCGCACCCCTCGCCCTTGTATATCCTCACCCCTCTCCCTGCCCCGTATATCCGCACCCTTCTCCCTGCCCCCTGTATATCCGCACCCTTCTCCCTGCCCCCTGTATATCCACACCCCTCTCCCTGCCCCGTATATCCGCACCCCTCTCCCTGCCCCCTGTATATCCGCACCCCTCTCCCTGCCCCCTGTATATCCGCACCCCTCTCCCTGCCCCCTGTATATCCGCATCCCTTTCCCTGCCCCCTGTATATCCGCATCTCTCTCCCTGCCCCCTGTATAATCTACGTCTCTCTCCCTGCCCCCTGTATAATCTACGTCTCTCTCCCTGCCCCCTGTATAATCTACATCTCTCTCCCTGCCCCCTGTATAATCTACATCTCTCTCCCTGCCCCCTGTATAATCTACATCTCTCTCCCTGCCCCCTGTATAATCTACATCTCTCTCCCTGCCCCCTGTATAATCTACGTCTCTCTCCCTGCCCCCTGTATAATCTACATCTCTCTCCCTGCCCCCTGTATAATCTGCATCTCTCTCCCTGCCCCCTGTATAATCTACATCTCTCTCCCTGCCCCCTGTATAATCTGCATCTCTCTCCCTGCCCCCTGTATAATCTGCATCTCTCTCCCTGCCCCCTGTATATCCGCACCCCTCTCCCTGCCCCCTGTATATCCGCACCCCTCTCCCTGCCCCCTGTATATCCGCATCTCTCTCCCTGCCCCCTGTATAATCTGCATCTCTCTCCCTGCCCCCTGTATAATCCACATCTCTCTCCCTGCCCCCTGTATAATCTACATCTCTCTCCCTGCCCCCTGTATAATCTACATCTCTCTCCCTGCCCCCTGTATAATCTGCATCTCTCTCCCTGCCCCCTGTATAATCTACGTCTCTCTCCCTGCCCCCTGTATAATCCGCATCTCTCTCCCTGCCCCCTGTATAATCTGCATCTCTCTCCCTGCCCCCTGTATAATCTGCATCTCTCTCCCTGCCCCCTGTATATCCGCACCCCTCTCCCTGCCCCCTGTATATCCGCATCTCTCTCCCTGCCCCCTGTATAATCTGCATCTCTCTCCCTGCCCCCTGTATAATCCACATCTCTCTCCCTGCCCCCTGTATAATCTACATCTCTCTCACCTTATAGAGGACAGCAGCCTCCTCGATGGGGATAAAGCTGTGGCCCCGGTGCTCGCTGGCGCACGAGCACACCACGCAGATGGCCCCCTGGCAGTCCAGGCAGAAGAGCTTGCGCCGCTCCTCGTGCCGCTCGCAGTAGAAGGCGGGGTGGGCCTGGCGGGGCTGCAGGTTCAGCTCCTTCACCCCCTCCACGATGTTGGCTAGCATGCGGTTGGGCTTCAGCTTCTTCTCGTGGAACTCCTCCCGGCACTCGGGGCAGGAGTAGAAGGCGTCGCCCTGCTCCCAGCTCCGGGAGATGCAGAGCCGGCAGAAGTTGTGCTCACACTCCAGTGCCACCGGCTCCTGGAAGAAATCCAGGCAGATGGAGCAGGTCACTTCATTGAAGAGTCGGCTGAGGTGCTGACCAGTAGCCATTCCCAAACCAATTTGGATAGGACGTCCTTCCAATTTTGATCCTTCTCAAATATCCGCCTTAAAAATAAGTATACGTATGGCAAAAAATGAATATACATGCTCATTATAATTGTCCTTCCCATTCACCTTCATTTCTGATTAAGTGAAACAGTTAATATACATATTACTTACATAGAAACATAGAAGATAGGAGCAGGAGTAGGCCATTCGGCCCCTCGAGCCTGCTCCGCCATTTAATGAGATCATGGCTGATCTTCCAGCCAAGGCTCAGTGGGTAGCACTCTCGTGCCCGAGTCAGAGGGTTCGAGACCCATGCCAGAGTTTGAGCACATAATCTAGGCTGGCACTCCAATCCAGCACCGAGGGAGTGCTGCATAAAAACATAAGCAATAGGAGCAGGAATAGGCCACTTGGCCCCTCGAGCCTGCTCCGCCATTCAATAAGATTAAGGCTGATCTTGGGCGCAAAGCCACTTCCCCGCCCGCTCCCCACAGCCCTTCAACTCCCTTATCTTGCAAAAATCTGTGTCAGAGGTGCCGTCTTTCGGATGAGACGTTAAACCAAATTCCCCGTCGGCCTTCTCAGATGGGCGCAAAAGGTCCCACGGGACTATGTTGAAGAGGAGTACGGGAGCTCTACCCAGTGTCCAGGGCCAATATTTATCCCTCAACCAACATCACTGAAAACAGATTATCTGGTCATTACCTCACTGCTGTTTGTGGGACCTTGCTGTGCACAAATTGGCTGCTGCAGTTCCTACACTACAACAATGGCTACAATTTAAGTACTTCATTGTCTGTAAAGCACTTTGGAACATCTCGAGGTCGTAAAAGGCATTACATAAATGCAACTTCTTTCTTAGGCAAGCTGGCAGCATAGAAAGAGGCCATTGGGCCCATTGTGTCTTTGCTAGAGCAATCCAAATTAAATTACACTGCCCCACTCTCGCCACACAATACAAATCTAATCTCACTGCCCCATTTTCTCCCCATAGTCATGTATCTTTGTCTGCTTCAAATATTTATCCAATTTGCCCCAAGATGCAATAGTCTCTGCTTTAAGCTCGCCGTGGCAAAACATTCTGTGCTCCAACAACGCTCTATGTAAATAAATTTATGCTACCCTCTCAACAACAATTTTAAATTGATGATGCTTTGTCACTGACACCCCAACAGGAGAAACAGGTTCCTCATTCACTGTCAAAACCCTACATAATTAAAAAAAAACCTTTATTAAATCTCCTCTTGGCCTTCCCCTCTCCACTGAAAACAGTAACAATATCTCAAGTCGCCCCTCATAACTATGGCTTCCTACAAGATAGTTAACATACAAAATTTGCTAAATTATTATATGTACCCACATATATACAATATATATATCATTACTTAGTTTATTGGTATAATTTTGTATCAAACACACTAATTTACACACTCTATGACTAAGTTCTGATGAAAGGCCATCGACCTGATACGTTAAATCCCACAGATGCTGCCCTGACCTCATGCGGAGTGTTTCCAGCATTCTCTGCATTTATTACAGTAATAAAGTGAAATCTTTGTGACAGCTCAACATTTCTCTGGGGGGGGGGGGTGTCTTCAAAGCAGCCTTGATTTCCCAGATTTAGCCCTCGCTTTGGGGCTGGGCCCTGGCCCACAAGATAACCTTCCTCAGCACAGTTCTGGAATCTGTGTTTCCGACAGCTGCTGTTGAAAGCGACATTTTACGCAATTTCTGCAACAAATAATTGAAAAGCCCCTCAGGCTTTCGATTTTTTCCCCTCTCCTCGAAGCACGTTTTTCCCCCCACAAAGTTTGCAGTACGAGTCTGCAAATCACCAGCTTCATGCATGACCACATTTCCTGGGCACGCAGACTCTCCACACACAACTTTGCAAACAAATTAAAAGTTTATCAATTTAAAAGCAAACTTTGGAATCTCCTGGGATGTGCATTCAAATCAATGCAGCACAGCCTCTGTCTATTGCACACGCCATGTTCACAACACTTTGCAAACTACAGGGAAAAAGTTGCTTTCACTTTCATTTCTCACTTTAACGCAATAAAAGTTCACGACTTTCGTATTTGACTGGGAAGGACGGGCTACTCCGCAGCGCGGGGCTGTTTTTAAAACCAACCTTGAGTTACGCTGACACACAACCTTCTTTCATTCGCTGCCACAATGTTTCCCTCCTGCCCTGGCTGTGGAAGTGACGAATTCCCTCCCCCTGGGATTGTGGGCCACACAGCCTGCAGCAGCGATTCCCGCCGTCAAGAAGGTCCCCGGCGCTGTAGTTCCGATCCTTGCCACCAGGGCCAGCACGGCGCTGTAGTACCGATCCCTGCCACCAGGGGCCACGGCGCTGTAGTACCGATCCTTGCCACCAGGGGCAGCACGGCGCTGTAGTACCGATCTCCGCCACTAAAGGGGCCACGGCGCTGTAGTACCGATCCTTGCCACCAGGGGCGCCACGGCACTGTAGTACCGATCCCCACCACTAAAGGGGCCAAGGCGCTGTAGTACCGATCCCCGTCATTAAAGGGGCCACGGCACTGTAGCACTGATCCCTGCCACCAGGGGCACCACGGCACTGTAATACCGATCCCCGCCACTAAAGGGGCCATGGTGCTGTAGTACCGATCCCTGCCACCAGGGGGTAACGGCGCTGTAGTACCGATCCCCGCCACTAAAGGAGCCACGGCGCTGTAGTACCGATCTCCTCCACTAAAGGGGCCACGGCGCGGTAGTACCGATCCTTGCCACCAGGGGCGCCACGGCACTGTAGTACCGATCCCCACCACTAAAGGGGCCAAGGCGCTGTAGTGCCGATCCCCGTCATTAAAGGGGCCACGGCACTGTAGCACTGATCCCTGCCACCAGGGGCACTACGGCACTGTAATACCGATCCCCGCCACTAAAGGGGCCATGGTGCTGTAGTACCGATCCCTGCCACCAGGGGCACCACGGCGCTGTAGTACCGATCCTTGCCACCAGGGCTGCTACGGCGCTGCAGTACCGATCCCCGCCACTAAAGGGGCCACGGCGCTGTAGTATCGATCCCTGCCACCAGGGGCACCACGGCGCTGTAGTACCGATCCTTGCCACCAGGGCTGCTACGGCGCTGCAGTACCGATCCCCGCCACTAAAGGGGCTACGGCGCTGCAGTACCGATCCCCGCCACTAAAGGGGCCACGGCGCTGTAGTACCGATCTCCGCCTCTAAAGGGGGGGCTGTAGTACCAACCATGTCCTTCTTAGGCAGTCCCTCAAAACCGAGGATGACTTGCTTCCACATTAAAAATGAGTTCTCACATGACTGATGTGACCAATGCAGGACCTACAGTCTCTGTGCTTGACTAATCTACTGCAATTTTTTGAGGATGTAACTGGTAAAATAGATAAGGGAGAACCAGTGGATGTGGTGTATTTGGATTTTCAAAAGGCTTTCGATAAGGTCCCGCATAAGAGATTAGCGTGTAAAATTAAGGCACGTGGGATTGCGGGCAAGGTATTGACTTGGATAGAGAATTGGTTGGCAGACAGAAAGCAAAGAGTTGGAATGAATGGCTCTTTTTCCGAGTGGCAGGCAGTGATTAGTGGGGTACCGCAGGGATCGGTCCTTGGACCCCAGCTATTCATAATATATATTAATGATCTGGACGAGGGAACTAGATGTAATATCTCCAAGTTTGCAGATGACACAAAGCTGGGTGGGCGTGTGTGCTGTGAGGAGGATGCCGAGAAACTCCAGTATGATTTGGACAGGTTGGGTGATTGGGCAGAAGCATGGCAGATGCAATATAATGTGGATAAATGCGAGGTTATCTACTTTGGTGTCAAAAACAGGAAGGCAGATTATTATCTGAATGGCAATAGATTGGGAGAAGGGGAAGTGCAACGAGACCTGGGCGTCCTTGTGCACCAGTCGCTGAAAGTAAGCATGCAGGTGCAACAGGCGGTTAAGAAGGCAAATGGTATGTTGGCCTTCGTAGTGAGAGGGTTTGAGTACAGGAACAAGGATGTCTTGCTGCAGTTGTACAGGGCCTTGGTGAGACCACATCTTGAGTATTGTGTGCAGTTTTGGTCGCCTTATCTGAGGAAGGATGTTCTTGCCATGGAAGGAGTTCAGTGAAGATTCACCAGGCTGATACCTGGGATGGCAGGAATGACGTATGAGGTCGATTGGGCTTGTACTCGCTGGAGTTTAGATGAATGAGAGGGGATCTCATCGAAACTTATAAAATTCTAACAGGACTAGACAGACTAGATGCTGGAAGGATGTTCCCGATGGTCGGGGAGTCCAAAACCAGGGGTCACAGTCTAAGGATAAGGGGTAAGCCATTTAGGACAGAGATGAGGAGGAATTTCTTCACCCAGAGGGTGGTGAACCTGGGGAATTCTGTGCCAAAGAAGGCAGTGGAGGCCAATTCATTAAATATATTCAAGAAGGAGTTGGATATATTTCTTAAGGCTAAAGGGATCAAGGGATATGGAGAGAAGGCAGGAACAGGGTACTGAATTTGGATGGTCAGCCATGATCTTATTGAATGGCGGAGCAGGCTCGAGGGGCTGAATGGCCTACTCCTGCTCCTATCTTCCCTGTTTCTAGTTTCTATGTTTCTATGTCACAGGTGGGGCAGACGGTGGTTGAAGGGGCGGGTGGGTGGGGTGCTTGGGTTGACGTGCGCTCCTTGCGCTTGGCTTGCGCTTGCTCCTGACGAAGAGACTCGAGGTGTTTGGCGCCTTCCCGGATGCTTCTCCTCCACTTTGTGCGGTCTTGGGCCAGGGATTCCCAGGGATGTTGCGCTTTTTCAAGGACGCTTTGAGGGTGTCCTTGAAGTGTTTCCTCTGCCCACCTGGGGCTCTCTTGCCATGTCGGGGCTCAGAGTAGAGCGCTTGTTTTGGGAGTCTCGTATCAGGCATGCAGACGATGTGACCCGTCCATCGGAGCTGATCGAGCGTGGTCAAAGCTTCGATGCTGGGGATGTTGGCCTGAGCAAGAACACTGACGTTGGTACGCCTATCCTGCCAATGGATTTGCAGGATCTTGTGGAGGCAGCGTTGGTGGTACCTCTCCATTGCTTTGAGGTGCCTGCTGTACATGGTCCATATCTCTGAGCCATACAGGAGGGCGGGTATCACTACTGTTCTGTAGACCATGAGCTTGGTGTTGGGTTTGAGGTCCTGGTCTTCAAACACTCTCTTCCTCAGGCAACCGAAGGCTGCACTGGCACACTGAAGGTGGCGTTGGACTTCGTCATCGACGTCTGCCCTTGTTGACAGTAGGCCCCCGAGGTATGGAAAGTGGTCCACGTTGTCCAAGGCCTTGTCGTGGATTTTGAGAATTGGGGGGCAGTACTTTGTGGTGGGGGCAGGTTGGTAGATGACCTTTGTCTTATGGATGTTTAGTTTAAGGCCCATGCTCTCGTATGCTTCAGTGAAGGTGTTGACGATGGTTTGGAGTTCGACCTCCGAGTGAGCGCAGACGCAAGCGTCGTCTGCATACTGTAATTCGACGATGGGACGACCTTGAATCTGGACTGGAGGCGACGGAAGTTGAACAGTTTCCCATTTGTTCTGTAAATTAGTTCCACTCCAGCGGGGAGCTTACTGAGGGTGAGGTGGAGCATTGCAGCAAGGAATATCGAGAAGAGCGTTGGTGCGATGACACAGCCTTGCTTGACCCCGGTCCGTACATGAATTGGGTGTGTGGTGGAACCGTTGGTCAGGATCACGGCTTGCAAGTCGTCGTGAAGCAGGCGGAGGATGGTGACAAACTTTTGAGGGCAGCCGAATTTGAGGAGGACACTCCATAATCCCTCACGGTTGACAGTGTCGAATGCCTTTGTGAGGTCAAAGAAGGCCATGTAGAATGGTTGGTGCTGTGCCCTGCATTTCTCTTGTAATTGACGCGTGGTGAAGATCATGTCCCTTGTGCCCCTTAGTGGGCGTAATCTGCATTGCGACTCTGGGAGGAGCTCTTCAGCCACTGGGAGAAGGCGATTGAGGAGGGCCATGGCGCTGTAGTAGTGATCCCTGCCGCCACGGGGGCCATGGCACTGTAGTACTGATCCCCGCCACCAAGGGGCCCATGGCGCTGTAGTACCGATCCCAGCCACCAGGTGCACCACGCCACTATAATACTAATCCCTGCCACCAAGGGGGCGCCGTGGCGCTGTAGTGCTGACCCCTGCCACCAGGGGTGCCACAGTGCTGTAGTACCAATCACTGTCACCAGGGGCGCCACAGCACTGTAGTACCGATCCCTGACACCAGGGGTGCGCCACGACACTGTATTACCGATCCCTGCCACTAGGGCTGCCACGGCGCTGTAATACCGATCACTGTCACCAGGGGCACCACAGCACTGTAGTACTAATTCCTGAGATCAGGAGCGCCACGGTGCTGTAGTACCGAACACTATCACCAGGGGCGCCATGGCGCTGTAGTACTGATCACTGTCACCAGGGGTGCCACAGCATTATAGTACCAATCACTGCCACCAGGGGCGCCACGGCACTGTATTACCGATCACTGCCACCAGGGGCGCCACAGCACTGTAGTACCGATCCCTGCCACCTGGGGCGCCACGGCACTGTAGTACCGATCCCTGCCACCAGGGGCGCCATGGCACTGTAGTACCGATCCCTGACACCAGGGGCGCCACAGCACTGTAGTACCGATCACTGTCACCAGGGGCACCACAGTGCTGTACTACCAATCCCTGCCGCCGGGGGGGGGGGGGGGCGCCACGGCACTGTACTACCAATCCCTGCCGCCAGGGGCGCCACAATACCGATCCATCCTAATTCCCAGTTGAGGACAGGATAGGGGCTTGGCTCTGACGTCTCACACAGTGTCCACTGTCCAGTCTTACTCACTGTCCAGGCTCACACATGAAAAGTGGCCACTTGGACAAGGGACCAACAAGTGATCATTGGCTGTGGAACTGTTCCCCAAACTCTTTTAAAAACTAATTCTTGGGATATGGGCATCGCTGGTAAGGCCGGCATTTATTGCTCATCTCTAGTTGCCTTTGAGAAGGTGGTGGTGAGCCGCCTTCTTGAACCGCTTGTAGTCCGTGTGGTGAAGGTACTCCCACAATAGGGAGTTCCAAGATTTTGACCCAGCGACGATGAAGTAATGGTTATATATATCCATGTCAGGATGGTGCGTGACTTAGAGGGTAACTTGGAGATGATGGTGTTCCCATGCCCCTGCTGCTCTTGTCCTTCTAGGTGGTTGATGCTGTACCAGCCCTGTGAGTGTTTGTTGGTACAGTGTCGAGGGAGCTTTACTCGGTAAAGGGAGGTGATGTTGAACAAGCCTCGGCAAATTGTTGCAGTGCATCCTGTACATAGTACACACTGCAGCCACGGAGGGAGTAGCTGTTTAAGGTGGTGGATGGGCTGCCAATCGAGCAGCCTGCTTTGTCCTAGACAGTGTCGAGCTGACTGCACGTTAAGGAGATGAGGGAACAATCTGGGGGTGTAGGGAAGTTTCTTTCCACAATAATAAGTTATCAGCTGCTGCTGTGGGAAACAAGCTTTGGGGGGTCAAGGGTTACAAAAGTACCATTTACAAGGATGATCCCAGAACTGAGAGGGTACAACAATCAGGACAGAGAAGACTGAGAGGTGACCTGATAGAGGTCTTTAAAATTATGAAGGGGTTTGGTCGGCTAAATGTAGAGAGGATGTTTCCATCTGTGGGGGTGTCCAAAACTAGGGGTCATGAATATGTCGAGAGAAAGAGTCAAATTCTGTTTGGTAATGCTCCTGTGAAGTGCTTTACTACGTTAAAGGCACTATATAAATGCAAGTTGTTGTTAAGAGGGAGTTGGACAGGCATTTGGTGAGGATATCAGCTGGGGAATCTAGGAGTGTAAACTCAGTGGCCCTTCAGCTGAGCTTTCCTTGGACGAGCAGAAGAACCCCCAAAGAAATTCACCCACTTTTGGTGAGTCGGAATGTCGTGTGTTCAAGTTCCACGCCAGAGACTTGAGCACATAATCTAGGCTGACACTCCAGTGCAGTACTGAGGAGCGCTGCACTATCAAGAGGTGCTGTCTTTTGGATGAGACGCTGAACCTGCCCTCTCAGGTGCATGTAAAAGATTCCATTTGAAGAAGAGCAGGAGAGTTCTCCCTGATGTCCTGGCCAACATTTATCCCTGAACCAACGTTGCTAAAACAGATTATCTGCCCTTTCTCCCATTGCTGTTTGCGGGACCTTGCTGTGCGCAAATTGTTTGCCACGTTTCCCTACATTACAACAATGACTACACTTCAATAGTATTTCATTAGCTGTGAAACACTTTGGGACGTCCTGAGGTCGTGAAATGTATAATGTGTATAAACATAATATATATATATATATATAAATAAATGTAAGTTCAATCTCTTTTCTGCTGGATTCGGGCCTCGAGACATTGCCGCTGTAGTAGGACTCCTGGGTGAACTTCTGTGTGGGGACTCCGGCGGTGTAGAGCTGGTCTGAGACCTGGATGGGGAAGATGGCTGATTCCAAGATGGCGGCCCGCTCGGCGCGCACGAGGCGGTGAGAGCCGCATGGCCGGAAGAATAAGAGTCAGAGTTTTTCTGGGCCACGTCCAGCGATCGCGCAGTGGCCACTGCCTTTTTTAAGTCCAGGACCTCCTTCTCCAGCAGTCTCTGCTGGATATAATTCGATTTGAGGCCCGTGATGAAGGAATCGCGGACCAATTCGTCAGAGTACACGTTGGCCGTCACGGCCTTGCAGTTACAGTCCCGGACCAAGTCCTTTAGGCCCTGTAAGAAATCGTCCATTGATTCCTCAGGTCGCTGCCTGCGTGTAGCCAGCAGATGTCTGGCGTACACTTCGTTTACTGGCCTCTGGTATTGGGCCTTCAGGATAGTGATGGCCTCCGTGTAAGAGGTGGCGTCCCGGATGAACGAATAAATCCAATGATTAACGCGAGTAGTCAGTAGACTCAGTTTATCTACCTCGCTAGCGGATGAGGCCCTCGCGAAGAGTTCGAAGCATTTGAGCCAGTGTCCAAATTGATTTGATGCTTCAGCAGAATGTGGATCCAAGTCCAGACACTCTGGTTTTAGGAGTCGATCCATCCTAGTATTCTTTAGTGATTAAAATTGACGTGCCTTCGATAACCACAAAACTAGAAGTTATAGACTTTAACAAGTTGGCTTTTAATCACTAAGATCAGAGCTAACATCTCAACACACTGACTGGCTCACAGGAATGAGTCATACAGATCCTGGGATCTTTCAGTAAGAGAAGTCAGGGGTGGAGCCAAGAGCCAAGACCTGGAACCTTCCAGGTTAGTCACGGAAGAGGAAGTGAAACTATACACCGTGTGGGGGAGGGTAATATACATGAGTGCAAAACGAATACAGGCAAGACAAACAAATTTCATTACACCTTCCCTTCTTGCCATTAGAGGATCTCCAGCAGCAGAGGCGGCAGCAGCAGAACCAGGAACAGCAGGATGAGCACCAGGAGCACCAGGCTGCTGCTCACTCACCTGAAGTTGCACAGGCCAGAAGGGGCCAGCGCTTGGAAGTGGGTTGAGAGCATCTTGCTGCGCTTTAGGGGGCCATGGGGACCCGTATCTGCACTGGCAGTCCTACTCAGAAGGACTTCCATGAAGGTCTGGTTTCTCTGTTCAATAGATGGCCAACGCTCCTCAAGAGATGTCATTCTCTTATGAGCACTCACCATGTTTTCCGTACCCTGGCGAGTCATCTCCTCCATGGAGGTTGCCAACCTTTCCATGGTGATGCGTTCCTGCGCCAATGACTCCACAAAGGCTCTGCTCATGGTCGCTATGGACTCCTCCATTCGCTCCACACTCGCAGCGACCCTGGAGACAAAACCTGCCAGAGACTCCTGCATCTGTGCATGGAGATCCATCACCTCTTCTCTTGCGGATGGACCCAGAGGCAAAGGGTCGACATGCAGTGCAGCTGAGCTGAGCTGGCAGAGTCCTGCGCCCTCTGACGAGGACTCTCCACTGCTGTCCCTGTCTCCAGAATCTGCTGAGGCTCACTTGTGAGCTGTGAAACACCAGGTGACAACACTACTCTATGTCCCAAAGGTCCCCCCGAAGTGTGAGTGTCTGCACTGGTGCTGGGTGCGCTTACTTTTGCTGACGCTGCGTCCTCAGGAGGTTGGAGCTTCCTCTGAGGAGTCTGGCTGCACAGCCTCTTCCTCCTCCACAGTGAGGACGGGGGCTCTGGATGGTCCTGTGGGGGAGTAGAGGAAGGAGTTAGAGATGTGATGCCAAGGTTACATGCACATTCGAGTTGACATCTGCTGACACCTGCATCCATGCAGCCTTGGTCTCAGTGGGAGGCCTCTTCCTGCCTGACCTAGGGAAGAGGACCTCCCTGTGGGCCCTAACCCCATCCAATAATGCCTGCAGTGAAGCTTCGTCGAATTTGGAGGCAGCTTGGGGTCTGGCACTGGCCACAGCTGCTGCAGGCTCCTCTGCCATCCTGTATGGTTCGTTTGGAAGCCAACAGAGGAAGCAATGCTTGCTGTAAACCTTGAAAGCACCACGAATGATGACATCATACTGTGGGGCTTTCTGACTAGAAATGGACAATTAGCAAGGCTGTCCACATGCTGGAAATTAATTGGCCACTTGAGGGAAAATTGTGTGCAGCTGGCTGACCCATTTTTTTGTGGGTCAGAACCCCACATTCGGGGAATCCGACCATTTCCCACACAATCCACAAAATCAGGCCCAAGATGTCTGAATCAGGCCAGAATAGAAGCAAAATTAGTGGGTTAGACTGAGCAGTGATCCATGTTTCCTGTCTTGATGGGTTGCACAGGTGTCTACATTAGAGCCTTGGGGAGCTCTACATAAAGTTTAAGTCCCATTAATTTGCCTATATCTCAAGTTGCTGAGACTAAGGGCTGGATTTTATCAATGGAGGCGAGTAGGAGGCGGGACTCCCACTTTTGGGGTTGTAGTCCCGCCTCCATCGAGTTGTGGCCAACCCACTCGATTTTCCCTTGATTGACCTTGTTGAGCCCGCCCAGTGGGCTCAGCAAGCCAATTAAGGGCCACCCGGCAACAGGTGACGTCACAGATTGACATTTCATCTGTCAAGAGCTTTTGACAGATGAAATATCAGCGTTTGACAGCTCCTTGAAGCTGTCAAACACAGACAATCTGTACTCTAAGTGAATTCCTTCCTCTCAGGCTGATTTAGAGATCTCTCCAGAACAGAAAGCAGAATGCTGCAACTTTTGACAGCTCGCGGCCATTCTGCTTTCTGTGCCAGTGAGATGAGGGACTCCCGAGACCTGAAGGAAGGAAGGCTGTAAAGGTAAGTAAAACTTATTTAAACACTTTACACACACCGAACACAATTACCTCTGCACTCATGCACCCATCACTCACCTGAACACCGGACATCTTGAACCCTCCAAGTCCTTCAGCCCGACGGTCCGCCTCGCTAACTTGCCATGGTTTGGAGCTGTCGGGAAGCCCACACTTCAGGGATAAAAATAGGGGTTAGGCTAAAAACTGCCTGTTATCTACCTGTTAACAGGCAGTTCATTGGCACTAATCCCCTTCCCGCCTCAGGGAGGCGGCTCCCAGCACAGGTCAGGTACCCGCCTCCTGGGAAACGGGCATGGAGGCGGGATGGGTTTGTGCCCCATGATTTCGCGATTTTAACACCCCACACGCCTCCATTCCCGCCTCCACGGCCCTGGGAAATTCTAGCCCTAACAGTTCTTTGTGTTCTGATTTTGGATTTATCCTGATGAGGCAACAGCACCAAGAATAACCCTTTTCCAAATTACAAGGCCCACAAAATTTAGAAGGACAAGCCAGCAAATAGAAGCACTGTTAATGCATCCGAAAGACGGCACCTCCGGCAGTGCAGCACTCCCTCAGCACTGCACTGGGAGTGTCAGCCTAGATTTATGTGCTCAAGTCTCTGGAGTGGGACTTCTGGCTCAGAGGAGAGAGTGCTACCCACTGAGCCATGGCTGGACACCGACCAGCTAGCTTATGCTGCAGGCGGGAAAGGCTGCAGTCTAAGGTGCACATACAGACATTCGGCCCCTCTTTGTAGGGAAGGGGTACAACCTTCTGACTCAAGAGGCGTTAGCACCAGCAACTGAACCACAGCTAACAATTAGAAGTTATCCCTTGTTATTTAATTGTAATGTGAATTAGTACAAGCGAGGAGGGAGGCCAGTTCAAATGACTTGCCATTTGCCTCTCCCCAGACAGGCCTGGGTGCCATCTTGTACATGCTTCGAGAGTGGTGTGGTAAATTCTTGGGCTGAATTTGCCCCAGGTCATGAGTGGGTGGAGTGGCCAGTGAGATGATTTAGCTCCGTGGTTCGCAGAATAAATGATTTCGCTCCGTGGTTCGCAGAATAACTGACCATGTTTCCAGGCTCCCCATTGGCTGCTGTGTAGACGGAAATAGAACTATCACCTCTTCAGTCCCATTCAGCCATTAGAAAGGTCGGCAGCAGTGCCCCAAAAGTGCCAGAATACAGCAGGCTGGGCTCAGGGAGGGAGACAGAGATCCTATAGCTTCTGAATATGAGCACAAACTAGCGAAAAATATAAAAACGGATTGTAAAAGCTTCCATAGGTATGTGAAAAGGAAAAGACTGGCGAAAGTAAATGTAGGTCCTTTACAGTCAGAGATGGGAGACTTTATAATGGGGAATGAGGAAATGGCTGAGAAATTAAATAAATACTTTGTTTCTGTCTTCAAGGAGGAAGACACAAAAAACCTCTCAGAAATACGAGAAAACCAAGGGTGTGACGAGAATGAGGAATTTAAAGAAATTATTAGTCACAAAAGAGTATGAGCAAAATTAATGGGACTAAAAGTCGATAAATCCCAAGGACCAGATGACCTACATCCTAGGGTTTTGAAGGAGGTGGCCATTGCAATAGTGGATGCATTGGTTGTCACCTTCCAAAATTCTATAGATTCTGGAATGGTTCCTGCAGATTGGAGGATAGCAAATGTAACCCTGCTATTTAAGAAAGGAGGGAGAGAAAACAGGGAACTACAGACCTGTTAGCCTCACATCAGTAGTTGGGAAAATGCTGGAATCTATTATAAAGGATGCAATAACTGGGCACTTAGAAACTAATATTAAGATTGGGCAGAGTCAACATGGATTTATGAAAGGGAAATCCTGTTTGACAAATCTATTGGAGTTCTTTGAGGATGTAACTAGTGGAGTAGACAAAGGGGAACCGGTAGATGTGGTGTATCTGGATATTCAGAAGGCCTTCAATAAGGTTCCACACAAGAGGTTGGTGAACAAAATTAGGGCACATGGAAATGGCGGTAATATACTAGCATGGATTGAGAATTGGTTAACAGACAGAAAACAAAGAGTAGGGATAAACGGGTCTCTATAGATTCTGGAACAGTTCCCATGGATTGGAGGATAGCTAATGTAACCCCACTATTTCAGAAGGGTGGTAGAGAGAAAATGGGGAATTATAGACTGGTAAGCCTGACATCGGTAGTGGGGAAAATGCTAGAGTCCATTATAAAAGATGTAATAGCAATGCACTTGGAAAACAATGACAGGATCGGACAAAGTCAACATGGATTTACAAAAGGTGCTTGACTAATCTACTGGAATTTTTTGAGGATGTAACTGGTAGAATAGATAAGGGAGAACCAGTGGATGTGGTGTATTTGGACTTTCAGAAGGCTTTCAATAAGGTCCCGCATAAGAGATTAGCATGTAAAGTTAAAGCACATGGGATTGGGGGTAAGGTACTGTCTTGGATAGAGAACTGGTTGGCAGACAGGAAGCAAAGAGTTGGAATAAACGGGTCTTTTTCCGAGTGGCAGGCAGTGACTAGTGGGGTACCGCAGGGATCGGTGCTAGGACCCCAGCTATTCACAATATATATTAATGATCTAGACAAGGGAACTAGATGTAATATCTCCAAGTTCGCAGACGACACAAAGCTGGGTGGGCGTGTGTGCTGTGAGGAGGATGCCGAGAAACTCCAGTATGATTTGGACAGGTTGGGTGATTGGGCAGAAGCATGGCAAATGCAGTATAATGTGGATAAATGTGAGGTTATCCACTTCGGTGGCAAAAACAGGAAGGCAGATTATTATCTGAACGCCAATAGATTGGGAAAAGGGGAAGTGCAATGAGACCTGGGTGTCCTTGTGCACTAGTCGCTGAAGGTAAGCATGCAGGTGCAGCAGGTGGTTAAGAAGGCAAGTGGTATGTTGGCCTTCATAGCGAGAGGATTTGAATACAGGAGCAAGGAAGTCTTGCTGCAATTGTACAAGGCTTTGGTGAGACCACACCTTGAGTATTGTGTGCAGTTTTGGTCGCCTTATCTGAGGATGTTCTTGCCATGGAGAGAGTGCAGCGACGATTCACCAGACTGATACCTGGGATGGCAGGAATGATGTATGAGGAGAGATTGGGTCGATTAGGCTTATATTCGCTAGAGTTTAGAAGAATGAGAGGGGATCTCATTGAAACTTATAAAATTCTAACAGGACTAAACAGAGTAGATGCAGGAAGAATGTTCCCGATGGCAGGGAAGTCCAGAACCAGGGGTCACAGTCTAAGGATACGGGGTAAGCCATTTAGGACTGAGATGAGGAGGAATTTCTTCACCCAGAGAGTGGTGAACCTGTGGAATTCTCTGCCACACAGGGCAGTTGAGGCCAATTCATTAAATATATTCAAGAAGGAGTTGGATATATTTCTTGAGGCTATACAGGTCAAGGGATATGGGGAGAAAGCAGCGATAGGGTACTGAATTTGGATGATCAGCCATGATCTCATTAAATGGCGGAGCAGGCTCGAGGGGCTGAATGGCCTACTCCTGCTCCTATTCTTCTATGTTTCTATGTCTTTTTCATGATGGCAGGCTGTGACTAATGGGGTACCGCAAGGATCGGTGCTTAGGCCCCAGCTATTCACAATCTATATCAATGATTTGGATGAGGGGACTAAATGTAACAGTTCCAAATTTGCTGATGATACAAAGCTAGGTGGCAGTGTCAGTTGCGAAGAAACTTCAAGGGGATCTCGGCAGGCTCAGTGAGTGGGCGAGAACATGGCAGATGGAATATAATGTGGATAAATGTGAAGTTATCCACTTTGGTAGAAAAAACAGAAAGGCAGAGTATTTCCTAAATGGTGAAAGATTGGGGAATGCAGATGCTCAAAGGGACCTGGGTGACCTTGTACATGAGTCACTGAAAGTGAATGTGCAGGTGCAGCAAGCCATTAGGAAGGCAAATGGTATGCTGGCCTTCATTACAAGAGGATTTGAGTACAGGAGTAAAGAAGTCTTATTCCAATTATATAGGGCCTTGGTGAGACCACACCTAGAGTACTGTGTACAATTTTGGTCTCCTTACCTAAGGAAGGATATACTTGCCATAGAGGGAGTGCAACGAAGGTTCACGAGATTGATTCCTGGGATGGCGGGACTGTCGTACGAGAAGAGATTGAGTAAACTAGGCCTGTATTCTCTTGAATTCAGAAGAATGAGAGGGGATCTCATTGAAGCATACAAAATTATTACAGGGCTTGATAGGATGGATGCTTGGAGAATGTTTTTCTTGGCTGGGGAGTCTAGAACCAGGGGCCACAGCCTCAAGATAAAGGATGGGCCATTCAGGACTGAGATGAGAAGAAATTTCTTCACACAGAGGGTGGTGAATCTTTGGAATTCTCTACCCCAGAGGGCTGTGGAGGCTCAATCATTGGGTATATTCAAAACAGAAGTCGATAAATTTCTGACTAGTAAAGGCATCAAGGGATATGGCGATAGGGCCGGTGAATGGAGTTGAGGCAGAAGATCAACCATGATCTCATTGAATGGCGGAGCAGGCTCGAATGGCCTACTCCTGCTCCTATTTTTTATGTTCTTATGGTCAATGAGGCCTTGTCCTGCAGCAAGATCTTTATTTTAAACAGATTGATGAAAATCTGCACTGTGTATATAGGGCTGAGGGAACAGTGAGAGTTCAAAGGTGAGAAATCTCTTCAGACGCCCGGTCCCTGGGGCTGCACAGTTCCTGGGCTGAGGAAAGTGGTGATGGCCCAACACTGTCTGTACACCTCTCGTGATTCATTCCTTGTTTTCTTATAGTAATAGCTTCCCATTCATGTTTTGTTTCAGTCCCCGCATCTCTAACACTGGACTCAGTGACCGTAAACCAACAACTCATCTTGTCCCAGGATCTGACGAGTGTGAAGCACGGCAATGAAGAGCAAGACGAGGAGCAAGATCTTCCTGAGCCACCGGAAAGATTTGATGAATACTTGTATGTTTTGAGCTCACTGAGTTTCACATCAGGGAGACACTACTGGGAGGTGGGTCTTGGAAACAAGTCTCAGTGGGTTATAGGTGTCTGTGGCGAGTCTGTCAACAGGAAGGAAGACATCCTAACTATACCTTCAAATGGATACTGGGTCATAGGTTTATTTAATGAGAATGATTACAGAGCATCAACCATTAAACATACCATCATTCCTGTTGAAATGAAGCCTTGGAAGCTAGGGGTTTACCTGGACTATGAGGCAGGACAGGTGTCATTTTACAATGCTGAAGACATGTCTCACCTGCACACGGTCACTGATACTTTCACCGAGAAACTCTATCCCATCTTTAGTCCATGTAATAATCTAACTGGGAAAAATGCTGAACCGCTCACCCTGCTCACTGGTTAACACAGTAGCTGTTTCTCTTTATATGTCTCTCTGGCTATATAATCAAAAGTTATAGAGCGTACCTACATATATGTTATATCAAAAGAAAGCTCATCATTAGGGGACTCTTGTAGGCATATTTACTTTTTGGTCTGACAAAAATTCTGCCGATATCCAAAAAACGTTAAAAATTCCGCTCATTAGCATCGAGTGCGGGCGGGTTCATTGTGCGCGGGCGGGCCATCCTAGAGTTGAATGACGTGATGATTGACCAATCCTACAGTTTAGTGACCTGACGGTTGACCAATCGGTGTGTGTGCGGGCGGGCCTTATCATTCTGAAATGAGGTGAGTGGCCGCCATCTTAATTCCAAACTCTTCATTTCTTTTTCCCACTTTCTGCATGTTTCTTTTCAAATCTACATTTCAAGCAAAAAAATAAGTTGCTTTTAAAACACAAATTGTTTTTAAAAAAAGGTAATTAATTTGTAAATCTTTTCTCTAACCTCTATAATTTTCCTACCTTTCACCGTTTTTCCAGGCCTCGAAGCCTGGGCCTCTGTTGCCCAACCACACCCAAGCTAGGCACCTACCGTCGCGATCAACAAAAGGCCTGCGATCGCCGCCATCTTTGTGAAGGCTGGAGGGGGCGGGCCTGAGCCGAGCGTCGCCACCGCCGCCATCTTAGTAAAGGCGGGCGGGGCGGGAGTAAGCGCGCGCGTCAACTTCCGCCCGGGGCTCGACTTGAGTCCGGCCAGGCCTCACGCGGTAGGTTGCGCAGCAGCGTCTCTCTCTCTGGTCTTGAAGCCGGTTCGGGTGGGGGGCGGGGCTCGGGAGGGCGCGAGCGCGGGAGAGCGCGAGGCTCGGGAGCGACCACTCACCCTCTGTCTCTCTCCCCTCCCCTGCCTCACCCTTCCCCTCCCCTTCCTCCGTCGCTCTTCCCCCCAGTCTCTCGCTCTCTCTTCCTCCCAGTCTCTCGCTCTCTCTTCCCCCCGTCGCTCGCTCTCTTCCCCCCCAATCTCTCGCTCTCTTCCCCCCCAATCTCTCGCTCTCTTCCCCCCCAGTCTCTCGCTCTCTTCCCCCCCAGTCTCTCGCTCTCTTCCCCCCCAGTCTCTCGCTCTCTTCCCCCCCAGTCTCTCGCTCTCTTCCCCCCGTCTCTCGCTCTCTTCCCCCCCAGTCTCTCGCTCTCTTCCCCCCCAGTCTCTCGCTCTCTTCCCCCCCAGTCTCTCGCTCTTCCCCCCCAGTCTCTCACTCTCTTCCCCCCCAGTCTCTCACTCTCTTCCCCCCCAGTCTCTCACTCTCTTTCCCCCCCCGTCTCTCACTCTCTTCCCCCCGTCTCACTCTCTTCCCCCCGTCTCTCGCTCTCTCTTCCCCCCCGTCTCTCTCTTCCCCCCAGTCTCTCTCTTTCCCCCCCGTCTCTCTCTTTCCCCCCCGTCTCTCTCTCTTCCCCCCCAGCTCTCTCTCTTCCCCCCCAGTCTCTCTCTTCCCCCCCAGTCTCTCTCTTCCCCCCGTCTCTCTCTTCCCCCCGTCTCTCTCTTCCCCCCGTCTCTCTCTTCCCCCCGTCTCTCTTCCCCCCGTCTCTCTCTCTTCCCCCCGTCTCTCTCTCTTCCCCCCGTCTCTCTCTCTTCCCCCCCGTCTCTCTCTCTTCCCCCCCGTCTCTCTCTCTTCCCCCCCGTCTCTCTCTCTTCCCCCCCGTCTCTCTCTCTTCCCCCCCGTCTCTCTCTCTTCCCCCCCGTCTCTCTCTCTTCCCCCCCGTCTCTCTCTCTTCCCCCCCCAGTCTCTCTCTTCCCCCCGTCTCTCTCTCTTCCCCCCCAGTCTCTCGCTCTCTTCCCCCAGACTCTCGCTCTCTCTTCCCCCCCCAGTCTCTCGCTCTCTCTCTTCCCCCCCCCCCGTCTCTCGCTCACTTTATTTACTCGCAAAAGTGTCTCCTTATTTACTCTATCAAAAGCCTTCATAGGTCCACCACCATATCATAATTCAGTCAGTGCCAGTATGTCGAAAGGTTCTCCCCTTCGGGCATTGTTCACATGAAGGGATTGAAAAGGGGCATGGCCAGATGGGATGAAGAGAAAGCAGAAACGGCTGAAAAGGAAAAGTGGGAGCAAAGTGTGGGGGGGGGGGGGGGGGGGGGTTCGGAGTGGCAGCCATAATACAAACATGAACGGACGCAGAGGGAAATATAAATTACATTCGATAGGAAAACTTTATTTAACATTCCAAAGAAACCCTTCAAAACTACAAGGAACGGACATTCATCGAGAGTTTATTACAATATCAGGTGGGACTGTACATCTGTTCAGAGTACGTTGAAACTTCCTCCTCGCACCATTGTTAAAAAGTGTCTTTAACCAGCTGCCTCAGTTTGCCTGACCCAGTATCTGTCTGGCGTGTCTGCTGAATAACTTGCATTTATGAAGTGCCTTTAAGGGAGTAAAATGTCCAAAAGTGCTTCACAGTAGTGTTATCAATCAAAAATATTCCTCTCCTCAGTCTTGCGGATGTAGGTTCGCGCCACACAATTCTAAACCTACGATTGGCAGTCCACCAATCGCAATGAAAGCTGCTTTAAAAGGGGCATGTAGCTGCCTCCACCACGTCTTTACCCAGTCCACGGCTGGGTCAATGCTATCCTTCTGTGATACGACACCTTGCGCCATTTCGCATCCGTCTCTACAATCAATATTTTCATAACGCAGGAAAAAACAACCATGAAAACCGCTTTGCAAAGTTTGCAGCACAAATTCTCACACGTCCAGAAGTGGCTGTGCTCGGACAGCTGAGCAGCTTTCAGGCAGAACGGGTCAATTCAGGACCCCAAGTCTACCCATTAACTCCCAACATTACAGCTGCTTTTAGAAAACTAGGGAGATACCGAATTGTTTCTGACTGTTTTGCACTTGAGACTCAAGTTAATGTAGCGTCTCGCTCATACCACCTAATGTAACTACCTGCACACAGAGGCGGTAGTGTTGTGGCACAGCACAGGTTGGCTGCACCCACTGGCGAGCCCCAATCCTAACCACACTGCCATGGGGATGTCCCTTCCGGGAAGTTTGGGGGTAGATGAGGATTATAAATAAGTGGGAGAGTCATCCTGCGACTTACTGAGGCATCTCTTCGGGTTTGGTTATATAAAGAGACTGGAAGCTTTATTCAGGAAGATACCTGGTGGAGGGAATAACTCAGGAAAGGGGGGAGAAAACAGAACAATTCCACAAGGAAGAAAATCGTAACTGGGTTAGAAGAGAGTACGAGGAAGAAAGAGCTCTGTCGGAGGGCTGGCTTTGAATGTACTTCAATGTCTGTAAAGCATTTTGGGACGTCCTGAGGTTGTGAAAGGCGCTCTATAAATGCAAGTCTTTCTCGATTTCTCTTTGAAACTGGCTGCTTATAATACTGCAATGGGTATTGAGCTTAAAATAAGTTAATTATTCAACAGGACAACAAGCATCAGTTGAAGTTTTCTCCTTCTGATGCATCTGTGGAAACAGAATGACTATTTCTTCTACTTAACCACCAGCGGTAACAGAAGTATTAACACACAAGCAGCGAACTCGAGATGGATTTATGTATTAAATCACCATTCTGAATAGCAACATGTTTGATCAAATTTCCAGTGCTGACCAAAACTTCAAATTTCTTACTTACATTCAATATTCTCCACCCACCTCCCACAAACTCCAGTGTTTGGAACCAACCTGTAGATAGTGAACCATCAAAGACTCCGTCTGTGCAGTGACTTCTGATCTCCTGACTCTAATGTCATCAAGGCACATTCAGACTTCCAGCAAATGCACTGACTATGTAGGGACATAAAAAGCTTTTGATAATTATTTTCTCCCGTCTGGATAAAGGCAAGGGATATTAATATTGGGGAATGGAGCACTCTCCCCATTTCAGGTACTCCCCCCATTTCAAGTATAAAACAATTATTTACAGGGTTAAAGCTCCCTCCACTCTGCCTCGACAATGCACTTCACCTCAAATCTCAGTAAAGCACCACCAGGGGGTCACTCTTCAATCACCACTCCCCCTCCCCATTACCCACACCAGTCATCCTGTGGCCTGCAGGCCTCAGCGGAGTGATGTAGGCCCATTACCTACAGATTGGCCAATCAGGTCTGCCAGATGCACTTCACAAAGCATCTGGCAAATGGGCAGAAAAAGCCTTCATCCCATCAGCTTGCCCTCGTTTAAAACGCAGGACCCAGAGGTAAAAAGGTTTAAGCTAATGCACACCACCCTGTAAATCCCTCCTATTTGTCTAGTGCTTATTTTCACCCAAGGGTTGCCTTTGAAAAAAGTGCTTTCTGCAGGAGTGGACAGGAGGAGAACTAATGCAAAACTGATCTAAACATAATTAGATTATTAATTATTATGTCTTCACATTGTCGTCAACCCAATTGTACTTGGCTCCTGCATCCACCATCACTGAAGTCCAGTTTGGGAGTGTGCATTTTTCAGCTGATTAACTCAAGGTCCTTCCATTTACTTAAAAAGTGAGCTCAGGGCGCCCTCTATTGCTGCCCGCAGTATACTTCGCTTCATACATCAAGGAAACTCCATTCTAGCAAATCTCCTCTTCTGTTACTGTGTTAACGCTTTAAAGATTCAGGTTAGATGGAGCTTGGGGGAAGGACACATGGGAGCTGGTGGCCGGGGGCGGGGTTGACCTGCCCTGAGGCCCCTGCCACCGCCAGAACTTTGCGGACGGTTTATCGGAGAGGTCACGGATACATCGCTTGCGTTTTTCCCCATAATCAACGTCAGCAGGTGGAAAATCAGGGGCTGCGTAGAAGGCCCTGCTCCGCCGGTGACACGTGGCCTCAGAAAAGTCCCCCCTCCCTCCAATTGTGTACAGTGGTGGTTTTCAGTCTGGGGTCCATGAGGTCAGAAAGTAAAATCTGCATTGCTGCCAGTGCTCAGAGAATTCCGACACTGTCACGGCTCACCAATTCCACTCGTGGCATCACAAGAGGTGGGGGGCGATTGCTACACCAGTGCGCTCACCCGCGGAAAACCTCTTGCTGGCGCTGGCACAGAAGCATGGGGCCAACGCTAGACAACAGGCGCACAGAGGAACCCAGATCCTGTGCTGTTATTTTTTTTTGGATCCCTCAACCCCCACAGCTGCAGGGAACTAATTTTATAAACCACTGCTCTACGTAGTGGCCGGGATTTCCCGCCTCCGTGTGCCTGGTGCGCACACGGGGAAATTCCGCACCCCCTCCTCTCCCTCACACCCACCCCCCAACCTGCGATATTACAACCTTTAAATTTAGTGATAGGAAGATAACAGAGTGACGGTGCAGATTTGATCAGCCCGAGATCCTGACGGGTCCAGAAGCACCGAAGTGAAAATTCCCGGCCAGTACATCAGAAAAAATACTGATTGGGGTTCATTAATCTGCCGGAGGGTAATGTTACAATTCAACAGAAGGGACTTTCCCTTTAAGAACCATCACAAGTTTCCCCCGCCACCCCACCCCACCCTTCCCTGCAAATTAATTTTGGCATCCTATCCGATTACACAGCCTCAGTGGCACTGATTTGCCTTCCTTCTTGTTGTGAGGGTTGAAGAGGGGATATAGCTTCTCCGTGAACTTCGCTTGCAAGGTGTAAATACAACATAGGTTGTCGGTGTCGTAGAAGGACAGCCGCCCCTCTTCGTAGTTCAGGTAGACGCGGATGACCTGGGGCTTGTGGCGGAGTTGGAGGGTCTGGGTGCCGGGCGCGTTGACGTTGACCAGATTCCCATTCTGCAGCTCCAGCACCCAGTACCCGTCCTGCGGCGTCAGCTGTTTGGTTGTCAGGCGGTCGGCGGAGGCACTGGTTACCCCGATGAGGCAGGCGTTGTTGCTGCCCAGCTCCACGTCCCAGTAGTGCTGCCCCGACAGGAAGCCGCTGCTGGCCAGGACGCAGAGCCAATGGTTGAAGCGATGGGGCACGAGCGAGTTCTCCCGACGTTTGTCGCCGTCAATCACGCTGGTGAGGTCCTCGGACAGGACGAGCCGTGGGTGCGCTGTCTTGGGGTCCAGCTTCAGAAACTCCTCAACTGGAAGACACAGATCCTCAATTAGTAGAGATACTCACTTTCCCTTACTGCAGAGCTCGCTCACTGTGTGTGTGCAGTACTGGGAGACACCCCCTCAGTTACTAGACACACTCACAGTCCATTACTACAGAGCTCACTCACTGTGTGTGTGCAGTACTGGGAGACATACCCTCAGTTACTAGACACACTCACAGTCCATTACTGCAGAGCTCACTCACTGTGTGCGCAGTACTGGGAGACACACCCTCAGTTACTAGACACACTCACTTTCCCTTACTGCAAAGCTCGCTCACTGTGTGTGCGCAGTACTGGGAGACACACCCTCAGTTACTAGACACACACTCAGTCCATTACTGCAGAGCTCGCTCACTGTGTGTGCGCAGTACTGGGAGACACACCCTCAGTTACTAGACACACTCACAGTCCATTACTACAGAGCTCACTCACTGTGTGTGCGCAGTACTGGGAGACACACCCTCAGTTACTCGACACACTCACAGTCCATTACTGCAAAGCTCACTCACTGTGTGTGCAGTACTGGGAGACACACCCTCAGTTACTCGACACACTCAGTCCATTACTACAGAGCTCAGTCAGTGCGTGTGCAGTACTGGGAGACACACCCTCAGTTACTAGACACACTCAGTCCATTACTACAGAGCTCAGTCAGTGCGTGCGACACTGGGTAATGCAGCCACCAATTTTTGTACAGCAAGTTCCCACAAACTGTAATGTGATCATGAACAGATATTCTGCTTTTCAGTTGGTTGAGGGATAAATATTGGCCCAGACACCAGGGAGAACTCCCTTGCTCGTCTTCACAAGAGTGCCACGGGGCCTTCTACGTCCACCCGAGAAAGCAGACGGGCCCTCGGTTTAATGTCTTATCTTAAAGATGGCACCTCCGACAGTGCAGCGCTCCCTCAGCACTGCACTGGGGAAGAGTCAGCCTAGATCTTGTGCTCAAGTCCCCGGAGTGGGACTTGAACCCACGTACTTTGACTCAGACGAGTGTGCTACCCACTTAGCCACAGCTCACTATAACCACTATGTAACAAATTCAGTTACAGCTCACCGCCTGCATGCAGGAGACAGGCTGGTCACGTACCTGGCACAAATGCTTTAAGCTCGTCCCAGATTTTAACGTAGCGGAAAGGCGTGACAATAGCGTCAGTACAGAGCTCAGTGGGAACATCCGCTGGTTTGGCATGTTCCTGTTTACACCTGGAATGGAGAACTGGAGTAACATCAAGAGCAAAGTATGACAACTTAGTGCTTTACAAAAACAAAATCCCCCAAATTGCTCCGCTCCTCTCCTGAATCTGGGGACTCTTGCTGGGGTCTGGTTCCCCAGGGATGGGCAGCTCTCTGGCACCATGCCCAAGTGGCCACTCGTTACGTGCAAGCTTCAGACAGTGAAATGTTGGCAGGGTGCCAGGCTAAGAGCATCGGACCAGGCCTGAGACTGTCCTTATTAAGAAGAAAAAGGATTAGTGCCTTCCACGACCTCGGGACACGTCCAAAAGCGCCAATTAAGTACTTAAAAAAAAAAGTGTAGTCACCGTTGTAAATTATGAAACACGGCCGCCAATTTCCGCACAGTGAGATCCCACAAACAGCAATGAGATAATGACGTGATAATCTGTTTTTAGGTTTTGGTTGAGGGATAAATATTAGAACTCTGAGTATTGTGTACAGTTTTGGTCTCTTACCTAAGGAAGGATATACCAGCCAGAGAGGGAGTGCAACGAAGGTTCACCAGGCTGGTTCCTGGGATGGGGGGATTGTCCTATGAGGAGAGATTGAGTAGACTAGGCCTATATTCTCTGGAGTTTAGAAGAATGAAACGTATAAAATTCTTACAGTGCTCGACAGGGTAGATGCAGAGAGGATGTTTCCCCTGACTGGGGAGTCTAGAACCAGGGGTCACAGTCTCAGAATAAGGGGTTGGCCATTTAGGATTGAGATGAGAAGAAATTTCTTCACTCACTCAGAGGGTGGTGAATCTTTGGAATTCTCCACCCCAGAGGGCTGTGGAGGCTCAGTCGTGAGTATATTCAAGACAGAGATCAATAGATTTTTGAATATTAAGCGCATCAAGGGATATGGGGATAGTGCAGGAAAGTGGAGATGAGGTCGAAGATCAGCCATGATCTTATTGAATGGTGCAGCAGGCTCAAAGGGCCAAATGGCTGACTCCTGCTCCTATTTCTTATGTTATGTTCTTTGAAATCGTGCCATGGGATCTTTTACGTCCACCTGAGGGGGCAGACGGGGCCTCGGTTTAACGTCTCATCCGAAAGATGGCATCTCCGACATTGCAGCTCTCCCTCAGCACTGCACTGGGAGTGTTGGCCTGGATTTTGTGCGCAGGTCTCTGGAGTGGGACACATCCTTCTGACCGAGAGGCTGGAGTACCAATTGAGCCAAGGCCGACACCACGTGTGCTTCCCGGCCAGGGCTACTGGGTAGCGACCGGGAGCGGGAACCCGGACTGATTAATCTCCTCCTCAACTCTCAGGTGCTCAGGCCAACCACAGCGCTGGGGTCACGACCCCAACCCACTCGGCACAGATCAGGGATCGAACCCGGGAGCGCCATGGGCTGCGCGGCTCAGGGCTGTGAATTTATCCAGTGGAGCCAGCAATGGGAACTCAGGAGCACATGTTCAGAAGGAATTCAAGACACGTACCTGTCCAGCAGCAGTTTGATATCCTAAAGAGAAGGGGGGAAAAAAAAAATCAGGTTATAATCGCCACAATTTGACGATTACGATCAAGAATAAAATAAGTGATCTCCATTGAGTGTATATTAATGAGTTAATCAGCAAGGGACATGCAGTGCGATCGCCATTAACCACACCCAGTAGACCTTTACAGCACAGATTGAGGTTTCCTGACCCAATGCACAGCCTCTCCCTGTACCCTTTTGATTTCTGACCAGCACTCCAGTGCAGTGCCGAGGGAGCGCTGCACGGTTGGAGGTGCTGTCTTTCAGGTGGGACGTTAAACCGAGAGCCCCGCCTGCCCCCTCAGTAAAAGGTCCCGCGGCAGGAAGATGAGCACAGCAGTCCTCCCCAGCGGCCTGGCCAATATTCAGCCCTCAACCAGTTATCACTAAAACAACAAATGACCTGGTCATTTCTCACGTTGCTGTTTGTGGGAGCTTGCTGTGCACAAATTAGCAGCCACTTTTCCCTATAACAACAGTGACTACACTTCGAAAAGTGCCCTGGGGCTTCTGAAAGCGCTTTGGGGACATCCGGAGGTTGTGAAAGGCGCTATTTAATTGCAAGTCACTTTTTTTCCCCTTTATCTTTTTCAAATATTTACCCACTTTCTCCCTTTTAAAAGCTATTAAGGATTCTGCTTCCACCACCGCTTCGGATAGGGCATCCAATGTCCTGATAACCCTCTGCATTAAATAAAAAAATTCTCCCAATCTCTCCACGGGTTTTTTTTTGGTGATGTATCTAGTTACCAATGTTCCCTGTAATTTCCACCCACCCCCCCCGCCATGCACGGTCCCTTTAACTGGCTGCACAGCCCATTCAAATTTTTGTGCATGGGCGGTTATTTCTGTTGAAAAGCCAATGAGCGGACTGCGCTGGAGATCCAGCAGCTTAGCAGATCAATAGATTTTTGAATATTAAGGGATATGGGGATAGTGCAGGAAAGTGGAGATGAGGCAGAAGATCAGCCATGATCTTATTGAATGGTGGAATAGGCTCGAAGGGCCAAATGGCTGACTCCTGCTCCTATTTCTTATGTTCTTATGTTCTAAAAGGCATTTAACAGAGGTGTAAAGATAGCCGAACGAGGATATTAGCAGGGAGTGGCCAAAAGCTCTCGAAGAGGTGGTCTTTAAGGAGGGCCTTAAGGGAGGAGAGGCAGTTGGAAAGCGTGAGGGGTTTAGCGAGGGAATCCCAGAGCATGGGGCGAAGGCCACTCAAGGCACGGCCGACAATGGTGGGGGCGAGGAGCTGCACACAATGCCACAGTCAGAGAATGGAGAGCTCTGGACCGGGGAGGGGGGTTACAAGACTGGAGGAGTTTACAGACGTAAAGCAGGGTGAGGCCATGAAGCGATTTAAACAAAAGATTGAGAATATTAAATGTGCGTTGTTTGTGGGACTGGGAGTCAATATAGGTCAGCGAGGACAGGGGGGTAATGGGTGAGTGGAACAGGGTGTAATTCAGAATAAGGGCACCAGAGATCTGGATGATTTGAACTCTACGGAGGGTGGATTTATAAGAACATAAGAAATAGGAGCAGGAGTAGGCCATACGGCCCTTCGAGCCTGCTCCGCCATTCAGTAAGATCATGGCTGATCTTCGACCTCAGCTCCACTTACCTGCCCGATCCCCATAACCTTTGATTCATCGAAAGTCCAAAAATCTCTCTCTCTCAGCCTTAAGTATACTCCAAGACTCAGCATTCGCAGCCCTTTCAGGTAGAGAATTCCAAAGATTCACAACCCTCAGTGCAGAAATTCCTCCTCATCTCAGTCTTAAATCACCCTGAGACTATGCCCCCTAGTTCTAGACACTCCAGTCAGGGGAAACAACCTCTCAGCATCTACCCTGTCAATCCCCCTCAGAATCTTGCATGTTTCAATGAGATCACCTCTCATTCTTCTAAACTCCAGAGTATAGGCCCAATCTATTCAGTTTGAACTCTATGTAGGGTGCAAGTTGGGAGGCCAGCCTCAGAATAGTTGAGGCCAAAGGTGACAAAAGACACGGATGAGGTTTTCAGCAGCAGATGAGTCAGAGTCAGAATGGCACAGAAGCAGGCCATTCGGCCCATCAAGTCCGTGCCGGCTCTCTGCAGAGCAATCGAGTCAGTCCCATCCCCCGCTCTACCCCCGCAGCCCTGCAAGTTTATTCCCCTCGAGTGCCTATCCAGTCTCCCCTTGAAAACATGGAGTGTCTCCGCTTCCACCACTTCCGTCGGCAGCGAATTCCAGGTCATCACCACTCGCTGTGTAAAAAAGTTTTTCCTGACATCCCCCCTGTATCTCTTTCCCAAAACCTTAAATCTGTGCCCTCTAGTCCTTGTACCATGAACTAGTGGGAACAACCTTTCCCGGTCTAGCCTATCCAAACCCGTCATAATCTTGTTCACCTCTATCAAATCACCCCTCAACCTCCTTTGCTCGAATGAAAACAAATCCAGCTTCTCCAACCTGTCCTTGTAGCTAAAATCCCCCATCCTCGGAACCATTCTGGTCAATCTCCTCTGAACCCTCTCAAGGGCCTTCACATCCTTCCTAAAGTGTGGTGACCAGAATTGGACGCAATACTTATGATGCAGGTGGGTAGTCTGTGTGATGGAGAGAACAGGGGGTCGGAAACGAAGCTCAGGGTCGAATGCCGAGGTTGCGAACAGTCTAGCTCAGCCCGAGAGTGGCCAGGGGGCCGGGGGGGGGATGGAATCAGTGACAATGGTACAGAGTTTGTGCTGGGGAACGAAGGTGATGACTTTGGTCTTAGCAGTATTTGGATGGAGGAAATTGCAGCTCACCCAAGACTGATGTTGGGCAAGCAGTTTGACAAGAGAGGCAGTGGAGGGGTTGAGCGAGATGGTGGAGAGGTAAGAGTTGGGCGTCGTTAACGTACATGTGGAAATTGACCCCATGTCTTTGGATGACGTCGCCAAGGGGCAATATGTAGATGAGAAAGAAGAAGGGTCAAGGACAGATCTTATGGGGAGTCCGGAAGCAACAGTGCAGGGGCGAGAAGAGGGGCCATTGCTGAAGATACTCTGGCTATGATTTCAAAGGCAAGAGTAGAACTAAGCGAGATTAACCCCACTGAGCTGGACAACAGAGGCGGTGCATTGGAAAAGGATGGTATGGTCAACCATGTCAAAGGTGGGGACAGGTGGAGGATTGATAATGCACCGTGGTCATAGTCACAGAGGATGTCATTTGTGACTTTAATTAGGGCCATTTCAGTGTGGTGGCAAGGGCCAAACCCAATTGGAGAGTCTCAAAGGTGGTGTTGCGCACAAGATGGACATGGCTTTGAGAGGCAACAACACATTTAAGGACTTATTTGCGGAAAGGGAGATTTGAGAGTATGGGCCGGTAGTTTGCAAGGACAAGGGTGTTTTTTTTGAGATAGGAGGTAATGACGGTAGTTTTGAAAGGAGGGGGACACAATGCTTGAGGAGGCGGAACCATTTTCAATGTCAACCAGCATGGGGGCCAGGAAGGGTTGTCGGGTGGTCAGCAGTTTAGTGGGAATGGGCTCAAGGCAGCAGAAGGTGAAGTTCATAGTTGTGATGAATTCAGAGAATGCATGAGGGGAGATGGGAAAGAAACTGGAGCGAGACACAGGTTCAGGCTGGAGCAGCGGGAGGTTGGGAAGAGGCCTGGGTTGGTGGGCAAGGGGAAGGCTGAGGGAAAGCAGCAGAGGCAGCTGAATGGATAAACTCAACCTTAAGTGACAAAGAAGCCCTTGCACCGGACATTGAAGGCGAGGGTTGAGGGGTCGGGGAGAGGGGTTTAAGGAGACAGCTGATGGCGGAGAAAAGAAGCCGAGGGTCTGTGTGTGTGTTGCAGCAACCAGAGCAAAAACACTGGTTGGGATTGTTCTCTGCGGGCTAACTGGCACCACGCACACAACGCAGTGGGAAGAGGCCCTCGTCCCTATACAAGCGGCACAAGCCGAATTTAGCAACAGTCTGAAACTGTCACAGAGCACATGTGCCCTCAATTAGTCACATATAATGAATGTTGTGGACAGGGTAAAGGCCGACTGTCAGGGAGTTACAGGGCAGTAGCTTGATCCACCGGCTCTGGCGATACCTTGAACCAAAAGAGCAAAGCTTGAGCCTTTTCCCTGCAAGTCAGCAGAGCAGAGACAGTAACTGAAGGACTATCCCAGACCGCAGAGAGGGGGAGGACAGTAATTGAATGACTATCCCAGAGTTGGCCCCAGCGTCCCACATACACAGAATAGGGACACTAACCGAATGATGATCCCAGACACACACACCCAAAAAGAATAGGGACAGTGACTGAATCACTGAAGGCAATCAAGGGATATGGGGAAAGGGTGGGAAAGTGGAGTTGACGTATAAGATCGGCCATCAAAATCATGAGGGGTCTGGACAGAGTCGATAGACAGAAACCGTTCCCATTGGTAGAAGGGTCGAGAACCAGAGGACACAGATTTAAGGTGATTGGCAGAAGAACCAAAGGCAACATGAGGAAAAACTTTATTACGCAGTGAGTGGTTAGAATCTGGAATGCAGTGCCTGAAGGGTGGTGGAGGCAGACTCAATCGTGGTTTTCAGAAGGGAATTGGATAAGTACCTGAAGGAAAAAAACTTGCAGGGCTACGGAGAAAGGGCGGGGGAGTGGGACTAGCTGAGGTGCTCCTGCAGAGAGCCGGCACGGGCTCGACGGGCCGAATGGGCTCCTTCTGTGCTGTTACCATTCTCTGTTCTTATTGAATGGCAGAGCAGGCTCCAGGGGCCGTATGGCCTACACATTCTCCTATTTCTTATATTATGACTGTCCCAGACCTCGCCCATACATACACATCCCCTCAGCCATGCACACCCTGCGCCCCACGCACGCAACAAGTATTTATATAGCGCCATTAACGCAGTAAAACATCTCGCACAGACGGGTTAGTGCGGTGCTCGTCGAGCTGGCTAGTCGGCTAGGAGACGAATGACCGGCGAGTCTGCGGTTTTTTTGTGGTACTATCTTGCTGAGGAACGTTGACCAAGATACCTGAAGAACCTAAAAGGGGTGGACCCACAACACAACGCGGGTAATTCTAACCTAACTCGCCAGGCGGGTGTCCCAGGTGATTTTACACGCCGCCTGATATTAATCTCCACCGACTTCAATGGAGAGTAAAATCGGGGCGGGGTATAAAACCAGCGTTGCCCCCCCCCCCCCGATCCCGTCAGTATCCCGACGGGCGGGTTCAGTTAAAATGGCCCTCAATGTATAACTTGGAACAGATTGGCAATTTCACTCTGGGAAGCCATAAGGCTGATGTGGAAAGTGGAAATGTCACTGGGCTGCCCGTCTGAGGTCAGGGCTGAGGCACATTACTGGACCGGGGAGAGGGAGGTTTACGATGTAGCTGGTCAGCGCTTGGTACAGGAAACAGAGACATATGCCTCTCACTGACATACTTACCTCAGGTGTCAGCTGTGGCTCAGTGGGTGGCACTCTCACTTTTGCGTCATAAGGTTGTGGGCTCCAGCTCTACTCCGGCGACTTGAGCACATAATCTCAGCCGACACTCCCAGTGCAGTGCTGAGGGAGCACTGCGCTGTCGGAGGTGCTGTCCTTTGGATGAGACGCTAAGCCGAGGCCCCGGCTGCCCCCTCAGTCGGGCGCGAAAGATCCCATGGCACTATTTGAAGAAGAGTTCTTCCGCAGTGTGCTGGCCAATATTATCTTTCAACCACATCTGGTCATAATCACATTGCTGTGTGTGGGATCTTGCTCTGAGCTGCGTTTCCTACATTACAACAGTGGCTACACTTCAAAAATACTTAATTGGCTGTGAAGCGCTTTGGGACATCCCGCGGTCAGGAAAGGTGTGATTTAAATGCAAGTTCTTTCTTTTTTCAACCAGTAAAAATTCCCCCAAAGAGACACCGAGCAAAGAACACAGGCACAAGAGGAGCGGGAGGTGAAGGCACGTTCATTCCATGTTTCCCATGGGCTGCCTGCCTCTTACCTGAAGCAGCTCCAGAGGCTCCCCGAAACTCAGCTGCACCTGCACATCCTGGACGGCTCGCTCAATCGTGGAGGTTTCCTGGCAGATCTTCACCAGGTTGTCTTGCAAGGGCTGAATGGTCCTGCACACTTCCTCCTCAATCTTTGACACCAGCTCTTGTTTCTTCGTGTCTAGAAATTGATAGATGGCGACCAGGTCAGCCTCAACCTGCTCCTTCAGCATTTTGCCTTGCTCCTGCGTGAAAATAATGACCCGGCGGCATTACATTGCAGAAATGTTTGGTCTCACCCTTGCCCCGCCACCCCCCCACCGCCAAATTTCTGTGAGAACTGGCCGCCCTATTGGAACCCAGCTCAGGTGGCTACATGTAACCCAGGGCAGCTAGTGTCGGCAGGGTATTAGACCCTGGAGACCATCACCAGCGAACCCAACCTTTTCTTAACGGACTGCCAAATAAAATTGAATAAATAAAAAATATCTATCCATCCATCGCCTGCAGTTGGCAATGGTCTTGCAGCCTTCTCAATAATAGCGAGGTGAACTGAAGAGGAGGAACCACTTCCTTACCTTGGAATTATTACCAATAAAAAGACTATCAATTAATGAGGTGCAGGATTGCAAGTTCCTCATTGTTTGTACCTGCAAGTAACATATAATGTGACCTATAGTGTGCCATTACCCAAGAAAGCGTGCAAACCTTGCAGAATTAGTCAATAAAAAGGTTGAAAAAAAGATCTGGATGAAGGAGGCCATTCTTGGTTGACTGATCCAGAAAGACCATTTCCTGAAGGGTTCCAGGGATTCCCCTTCAGTTCCCTACCTGAAGCCCATTCCGTGTTGAGGGCTCTGTTTGAAGAACATCTTGATGCCTGCCCTCAATTTGTCTTCATCAGTTTAGTTTGAAGTAGTGTTCAGGAAAAACCCTTTTCGATGCTGTTGAATTTAGGTTATTTTTACATGTCTGTGCGAGGTCACCTCTCAGTCGCTTCCTTTCAAAGCTGAAGCGAGATTACAAAAAGGACGAATCCCACCCAAAGTGTTAACCTACTTATCTCAGGTCAGACGCTAATGGATGTGCTGTGTATTTCCTGCATTGGTGTGCATGGGAACAAAGAGCCATCCAGCCAACTCAAAAATCCTACCATATATTAATCTGTCTCTCACACCCTCTGGAATTTGCTGTCTCGATTTGCCATTCTCTATTGTTATTTCAGATTTTGTGTGTTCACGATTTTTTTCATTTACGTCAATTTAAAAGAAAGTGTAAAATAAATGATAAAAGGTGTTAAGACTGAGAACCAAGATGGCGCGGAGGAATCTCAGAATCGTACACAGAACGAGGCCATTCGGCCCATCGTGCCTGTGCTGCCTTTTTGAAAGACCCATCAATTAGTCCCACTCCCCCGCTCTTTCCCCATAGCCCTACAAATTTTTCCTCTTCAAGCATTTATCCAATTCCCTTTTGAAACTTACTATTGAATCTGCTTCCACTGCCCTTTCAGGCAGTGCATTCCAGATCATCATAACTCGCTGAGTAAAAAAATTCTCTTCATCTCCCCTCTGGTTCTTTTGCCAATTACCTTAAATACTGGTGCCCTCTGGTTACCAACCCCCCTGCCACTGGAAACAGTTTCTCCTTATCTACTCGATCAAAACCCCTCATAATTTTGAACACCTCTATTAAATCTCCCCTTAACCTTCTCTGCTCTAAGGAGAACACTCCTAGTTTCTCTAGTATCACCACAAAACTGAAGTCCCTCATCCCTGGTACCATTCTAGTAAATCTCTGCACCCTCTCCAAGGCCTTGGCATCCTTCCTAAAGTGCTGCCCAGAATTGGACATAATACCTCAGCTGAGGCCGGACCAGTAATTTAGCATAACATAGGAGCTTAGGAACAGGAGGGGGCCATTCAGCCCCTCAAACCCATTCTGCCATTCAATGAGATCATGGCTGATCTGTATCTTAACTCCATCCATCTGCCTTGGCTCCATATCTTTTTATACCCTTGTCTCAGATTTAAGATTAACTGAGCTAGCACCTACTGCTTTTTCAGAGTCATAACGACACAGAAGGAGGCCATTCGGCCCATCGAGTCCGTGCCGGCTCTCTAGAGCAATCCAGTCAGTCCCATTCCCTTGTTCTATCCCCGCAGCCCTGCAAGTTTATTCCCCTCGAGTGCCTATCCAGTCTCCCCTTGAAAACATTGAGTGTCTCCGCTTCCACCACTTTCATCAGCAGCGAATTCCAGGTCATCAGGTGTAAAAAAAGTTTTCCCTCACATCCCCCCGGGATCCCCCTGGACGTGGGAGAAAGTTCCACACTTCCACCACCCTTTGCGTGAAGTGTTTCCTAACTTCTATGCTGAATGGCCTGGCTCTGATTTTAAGGTTATGTTCCCTTTTCCTAAATTCCTGCACCAGCGGAAAAATGTTTCTCCCTGTCTACCCTATCAATTCATTTCAAAATCCTAAATACCTCAATCAAATCACCCTTAAGCCTTCTATATTTCAGGGAATGCCAGCCTAGTTTACGTAACCTCTCCTCATAATCTAACCCTTGGAGCCCTGGTAACAATCTGGTGAATCTGCGCTGCACTCCTTCCAAGGCCAATATATCCTTACCAAGATGCGCTGCCCAGAACTGTACACAGTACTCCAGAGGTGGTCTACTCAGGGCTTGGTATAGCTGTAATAAAACTTCCTCCCCTTATATTCTAGCCCTCTAGATATAAAGGCCAACACTCCATTAGCCTTTTTGATTATGCTTTTGTACCTGACTACTACATTTTAGTCATCTGTGTACATGGACCCCTAAACCTCCTTGGACCTGCACTGTTCCTAGCTTTTCACCATTTAAATAGCCGGATCCATCCTTTTTTGGTCCAAGATGGATAACTTCCTTGCTTTTGTACTCTAGGCCTCTTGTTTACAAAACCAAGGATCCCATATGCTTTTTTTTCATAAAACAACCTTCTCAACTTATCCTGCCACCTTCAAAGAGTTGTGTATATTAGGAGAGTCTTGTGCATTAAATAGTTGCTGGAGTGCTCCTTTAAGGACACAACATTTAAAGGAGCAGTGTTGCTGCACTGGAATATTCGGGTCGACTCCAAAACCGTAGCTCAAAATGTTCACTACCTAGAAAGCCAAAGGATGAGAGACAGCCACGTGACACTCACCTTGATTTTACAAATCTTTGCCTCTTCCTGGCTTTGACTTTGACAGGCCTGTTCCTTCTGGGACTGCAGGAAGTCTCTGGCTTGTTCCAATTTTTCCTGCGGGAGAAACATTCAGCAAGCTGCGTAAGGATAGGCTCGGACGGATTATTAATATATAAACAGAATAAGCCAGTTGGCATTTTCGTCAGAACAGCTCTGCTGAAAGGTCATCGACCTGAAAACGTTAACTCTGTTTCTCTCTCCACAGAGGCTGCCCTGACTGACCTGCTGAGTGTTCCCAGCATGGTCTGTTTTTTATTTCAGATTCCCAGCATCCGCATTGTTTTGCTTTTGTTTTGGCATTATAGAATATTGAGCTAGTTGTTAGGTTAAAACACACTTCAGAAAGACACAGATGTACCAGATAGGATATTAGCACAGCAAGGGGGAAGTGCAAAATGCAAGTTCTTACTTTAGGTAGGGGCCGCACAGCACAATGCGCTCCTAGCTGACTAGTAAGCGGTAATCTTACAGCAAGGTGTTACTTGGCAGCTGGTGTGGGCAAAGCAGAAATATCACACTGGTGCCCGCCCGAGGTCGGGACCGAGTCGAACTTAGTTTATGCAGCACCTGCCACGTAGCAAATGCCCTGGAAGGAGTGGGCAGAAGTGAGGGAAGGTGACCGACGTGGGGTAAAGGCCTAGCTGAATGGCAGAACAGGCTCAAGGGGCTAAATGGCCTACTCCTGTGGCTATGTATTCATGAGGCCTTTGAAGTGGGAGAGAGATGTGACTGGGCAAAGAGATTTTGGGAAAGAATTCCAGAAGCAGGGTATGGTGGAACAGAGGAGGAGGTAGCACGCAGCAGACCAGAGTGGGAAGAGCAAAGAGTGTATGCTAAGTTGGAGAAGATTGGAGGTTGGGTGGAGCGAGAGATTTCAGGACAAAAACCAGAGACTTTGAAGTTGACATACTGGGAAGCCGGGGCAATGGGACTTTGTAAAGGATAGGATACAGGGCACAGAGTTCTGAACGTGTTGTGGCTTGTGTAGGTTGAAGCATAAGATACCATTGAAACCATTTGTTATCTAAGGGCTTATCCATAAGTGGAGATTGCTGCTACCAGCTTCTTCCAACCATTGCAGTCTGGGCTCTCACTTGTGCCTCAGCGGCAGTAAGGCCCGCGATGTTAAGCAGCACTTTTATATGGTCGGTCCCATCTTGCTCTGGGTCTGCCTTGTGGCCTCTTCCATGCTGGTGGTGGATTGACGGTGAACTCTCTGCCAGGGTCAGACTCGGTGCGATGCATGAGCTGCCCATACCAGAGGAGTTGGTAACGACCAAACCAACCGAGAGCGCGGCGGTTGATTCGCCAGGTCGCGTACAGTCTCATTTAAGTTTTCGTCCTGAGGCTGAGCCTTTAGTAGCGCGCAAAGTGATCCTGAAGCAAATCCATCGATTTGTCTACTCCTTATTTTGGCGCGTAACCGTGCTTCTGAGCCACCTTTAAATATGGAAACCACACCTTGACGTGAAGGTGGTACGGCAATGAACATCGCCGCGGTGTGGTTGGCGTAGGGGCAAAAGTAGACAACGCTCCAGAGGTGAAAGTTAAGCACCATGGGCAACCGACAGGATGTGGGGTTTGAAGCTCAGCTCAGGGTTGAACAGGACACCGAGGCTGGGCACCTGCAGGTACCATCTGAGCAAGCAACTGAGGAGAGATGGGAGTCCGTGCCCCAGCCACGAACTTCTGGCAAGAGACAAACAGAATTGGTCTTATCTTGGTGAGCTCACGTAGTTCTGGCTCATCCAAGACTGGAAGGACCTTTCCTCTGCACCTAACCATACTTTACACTGGTGGCCAAAATTGAAAATGCCAGTTCCCCAGCACAATGTACAAAACAAAGGTTATCTACAGCGATAGCAAAATACTGCGGATGCTGGAAATCCAAAATAACAGAAAGCACTGAAAAAACTCAGCAGGCCAGGCAACATCCGTGGAGAGAGAAACAGAGTTAACATTTCAGGTCGAAACCCTTCGTCAGAACTGAGAAAAAAAGCAGGAAATGAAACAGATTAAAAGGCCAGTTTGGGGGCTGGGAAATGGGGGAGGGGATGAAAGAACAAAAGGGAAGGTCTGGGAGAGGTTAGGAGACATTAAGAGATATTCAAGGCGAGACGAGATGGTAATAGGACAGGTAAAGAGACAAAGGATGGATCTAGATGAAGTGTGAAATGCGCTGGCAGAATGATAGACAGCTGCCATGTGGGAGAGAAAAAAGGAAAAGGCACAAACCAAAAGTGTGGATAAAATATATTAAAATATAATAGGGGCCGAGGTTATGGTCTGAAATTGTTGAACTTGGTATGAGTCCGGAAGCTTCTGACCAGGCTGTGGGAACAGGGAACACTCCATTTAGGATGCGTTGGTCATGATCTTCCAAAACTCCCTTGACTCAGGAATTGCCCGCTTGTGTGTCAGCCAGTGGCTCAGATGGTAGCACCCTCACCTCGGAGTCAGAAGGTTGTGGGTTCAAGTCCCACTCCACGGACTTCAGCACAAAAATCTAGGCCGACACTCCCAGTGCAGTGCTGAGGGAGTGCCGCACTGTCGGAGATGCCGTCTTTCGGATGAGACGTTAAACCGAGGCCCCGTCTGCTCTCTCAAGTGGACGCAAAAGATTCCGCGGCACTATTTCGAAGAAGAGCAGCGGAGTTATCCCCAGTGTCCTGGCCAATATTTATCCCTCAATCAACATTACTAAAACATTATCACATTGCCGTTTGTGGGACCTTGCTGTGCGCAAATTTCCTACATTACAACAGTGACTACACTTCAAAAAGTACTTAATTGGCTGTAAAGCACTTTGGGTGGTCGTGAAAGGTGCTATATAAATGCAATTCTGTCTTTCTTTTTCTTGGATTGGAAGACTGTCCAAGTCACTATTATTAAGTGTAGGAGAGATAAACAAGGAAATGATAGGCCTATTAGTCAATCGCCAGCTACTATCTGTTATTAGGGACAAATAGGAGCTGATCAGAGAGAGACAGCAGGGCTTTGTAAAGGGTAAGTCTTGTCAAAAGAACCTAGTTGAATTTTTTGAGGAGGTAACAAACGTGGTAAATAAGAGCCATCGAGGGCGATATCAGGAAGCACTTCTTCACACAAAGAGTCAGGGAAATCTGGAACGCTTCCTCCCTCAAAAAGCCTTTTGAGGCTCGGGGATCAATTGAAAATGTCAAAACTGAAATTGATGGATTTCTGTTAGGCAAGAGTATTAAAGGTTACAGAACTAAAGCAGGTAGATGGACTCAAGATACAGATCAGCCATGATCCAGTTAAATGGCGGAACAAACGTGGGGGGTGATTGGCTGACTCCTGTACCTATTCGCATTCATTCTCTTCTGTACGCATAGACTGCGTCCCTGTACACCATAACCACCTCTCCCAGTCCCTTATACACCGTACCCCCCTCTCCCAGTCCTCCTGTACACCATAACCACCTCTCCCAGTCCCTTACACACCGCACGCCCCTCTCCCAGTCGTCCTGTACACCGTACCGCCCTCTCCCAGTCCCTTATACACCGTACCCCCCTCTCCCAGTCCGCTGTACACCGTACCCGTCTCCCAGTACACCTTACCCGCTCTCCCAGTCCCTGTACACCGTACCCCCTCCCCCATTCCCCCTCTACACCGTACCCCCTCTCCCAGTCCCCCTGTACACCGTACCCCCTCTCCCAGTCCCCCTGTACACCGTACCCACTCTCCCAGTCCCTGTACACCGTATCCCCTCTCCCTGTATACCGTACCCCCTCTCCCAGTCACCCTGTACACCGTACCCCCTCTCCCAGTCCCTGTACACCGTACCCCCTCTCCCAGTCCCCCTGTACACCGTACCCCCTCTCCCAGTCCCCCTGTACACCGTACCCCCTCTCCCAGTCCCCCTGTACACCGTACCCCCCTCTCCCAGTCCCCCTGTACACCGTACCCCCCTCTCCCAGTCCCCCTGTACACCGTATCCCCTCTCCCAGTCCCCCTGTACACCGTACCCCATCTCCCAGTCCCCCTGTACACCGTACCCCCCTCTCCCAGTCACCCTGTACCCCCCTCTCCCAGTCCCTGTACACCGTATCCCCTCTCCCTGTATACCGTACCCCCTCTCCCAGTCACCCTGTACACCGTACCCCCTCTCCCAGTCCCTGTACACCGTACCCCCTCTCCCAGTCCCCCTGTACACCGTACCCCCTCTCCCAGTCCCCCTGTACACCGTACCCCCTCTCCCAGTCCCTGTACACCGTACCCCTCCCTCCCAGTCCCCCTGGACACCGTACCCCACTCTCCCAGTCCCCCTGCACACCGTACCCTGTACACCGTACCCACTCTCCCAGTCCCTGTACACCGTACCCCCTCTCCCAGTCCCCCTGTACACCGTACCCCCTCTCCCAGTCCATGTACACCGTACCCCCTCTCCCAGTCCATGTACACCGTACCCCCTCTCCCAGTCCCCCTGTACACCGTACCCCCTCTCCCAGTCCCCCTGTACCCCCTCTCCCAGTCCCCCTGTACCCCCTCTCCCAGTCCCCCTGTACACTGTGCCCCGTCCACCTTACCCCCTCTCCCAGTCCCCCTGTACACCGTACCCCCTCTCCGTCCCCCTGTACACCGTACCCCCTCTCCCAGTCCCCTTGTACACCGTACCCCCTCTCCCAGTCCCCCTGTACACCGGACCCCCTCTCCCAGTCCCCCTGTACACCGTACCCCCTCTCCCAGTCCCCCTGTACCCCCTCTCCCAGTCCCCCTGTACACTGTGCCCCCTGTCCACCTTAACCCCTCTCCCAGTCCCCCTTACCCCCTCTCCCAGTCCCCCTGTACACCGTACCCCCTCTCCCAGTCCCCCTGTACACCGTACCCCCTCTCCCAGTCCCCCTGTACACCGGACCCCCTCTCCCAGTCCCCCTGTACACCGTACCCCCTCTCCCAGTCCCCCTGTACAGCATACCCCCTCTCCCAGTCCCCCTGTACCCCGTACCCCCTCTCCCAGTCCCCCTGTACACCGTACCCCCCTCTCCCAGTCCCTGTACACGTACCCCCCTCTCCCAGTCCCCCTGTACCCCGTACCCCTCTCCCAGTCCCCCTGTACACCGTACCCCTCTCCCAGTCCCCCTGTACACCGTACCCCCCTCTCCGACTCCCCCTGTACACCGTACCCCCTCTCCGTGACCCTGTACACAGTACCCCCTCTCCCAGTACCTGTACACCGTACCCCCCTCTCCCAGTCCCTGTACACCGTACCCCCTCTCCCAGTCCCTGTACACGTACCCCCCTCTCAGTCCCCCTGTACCCCGTACCCCATCTCCCAGTCCCCCTGTACCCCGTACCCTCTCCCAGTCCCCCCCATCTCCCAGTCCCCCTGTACACCATACCCCCTCTCCCAGTCCCTGTACACCGTACCCCCTCCCCCTCTGTACACCGTACACCCTCTCCCAGTCCCCCTGTACACCGTACCCCCTCTCCCAGTCCACCGTACCCCCCTTCCCAGTCCCCCTGTACACCGTACCCCCCTCTCCCAGTCCCTGTACACCGTAATCCCCCCTCCCAGTCCCTGTACACCGTAATCCCCCCTCCCAGTCCCTGTACACCGTACCCCCTCTCCCAGTCCCTGTACACCATACCCCCTCTCCCAGTCCCCCTGTACACCGTACCCCCCTCTCCCAGTCCCTGTACACCGTACCCCCTCTCCCAGTCCCTGTACACCGTAATCCCCCCTCCCAGTCCCTGTACACCGTAATCCCCCCTCCCAGTCCCTGTACACCGTAATCCCCCCTCCCAGTCCCTGTACACCGTACCCCCTCTCCCAGTCCTCCTGTACACCGTACCCCCCTCTCCCAGTCCCTGTACACCGTACCCCCCTCTCCCAGTCCCTGTACACCATACCCCCTCTCCCAGTCCCCCTGTACACCGTACCCCCTGTCCCAGTCCCGCTGTACACCGTAATCCCCCCCAGTCCCTGTACACCTTAATCCCCCCTCCCAGTCCCTGTACACCGTACCCCACTCTCCCAGTCCCCCTGTAACATAGAAACATAGAAGATAGGAGCAGGAGTACGCCATTTGGCCCCTCGAGCCTGCTCTGCCATTTAATGAGATCATGGCTGATCATCCAAATTCAGTACCCGGTCCCTGCTTTCTCCCCATATCCCTTGATTCCTTTAGCCTTAAGAAATATATCTAACTCCTTCTTGAATATATTTAATGAATTGGCCTCAACTGCCTTTTGTGGTAGCGAATTCCACAGGCTCACCACTCGGTGAAGAAATTCCTCCTCATCTCTGACCTAAATGGCCTACCCCTTATCCTTAAGACTGTGACTCTGGTTCTGGACTCCCCCGCCATCAGTAACATCCTTCCAACATCTAGTCTGACTAGTCCTGTTAGAATTTTCCAAGTTTCAATGAGATCCCCTCTCATTCTTCCAAACTCCAGCGAATATAAGCCCAATCGACCCAATCTCTCCTCATACGTCATTCCTGCCATCCCAGGTATCAGTCTGGTGAATCTTCGCTGCACTCTCTCCATGGCAAGAACATCCTTCCTCAGATAAGGCGACCAAAACTGCACACAATACTCAAGGTGTGGTCTCACCAAGGCCCTGTACAACTGCAGCAAGACATCCTTGCTTCTGTACTCGAATCCTCTCGCTATGAAGGCCAACATACCATTTGCCTTCGTAACCGCCTGCTGCACCTGCATGCTTACCTTCAGCGACTGGTGCACAAGGACACCCAGGTCTCGTTGCACTTCCTCTTCTCCCAATCTATTGCCATTCAGATAATAATCTGCCTTCCTGTTTTTGCCACCAAAGTAGATAACCTCGCATTTATCCACATTATAGTGCATCTGCCCAATCACCCAACCTGTCCAAATCATACTGGAGTTTCTCTGCATCCTCCTCACAGCACACACGCCCACCCAGCTTTGTGTCGTCTGCAAACTTGGAGATATTACATCTAGTTCCCTCGTCTAGATCATTAATATATATTGTGAATAGCTGGGGTCCTAGCACCGATCCCTGCGGTACCCCACTAGTCACTGCCTGCCACTCAGAAAAAGACCCGTTTATTCCAACTCTTTGCTTCCTGTCTGCCAACCAGTTCTCTATCCAAGTCAGTACCTTACCCCCAATCCCATGTGCTTTAACTTTGCACGCTAATCTCTTATGCGGGACCTTATTGAAAGCCTTCTGAAAATCCAAATACACCACATTCACTGGTTCTCCCTGATCTATTCTACCAGTTACATCCTCAAAAAATTCCAGTAGATTAGTCAAGCACGATTTACCTTTTGTAAATCCATGTTGACTTTGACTGATCCCGTCACTGTTTTCCAAGTGCTCTGCTATTACATCTTTTATAATGGACTCTAGCATTTTCCCCACTACCAATGTCAGGCTTACCGGTCTATAATTTCCTGTTTTCTCTCTACCACCTTTTTTAAATAGTGGGGTGACATTAGCTACCCTCCAATCCATGGGAACTGTGCCAGGCTCCAAAGAATTTTGGAAGATGACCAGCAATGCATCTACTATTTCTAGGGCCACTTCCTTAAGTGCCCTAGGATGTAGATTATCAGGCCCTGGGGATTTATCGGCCTTCAATCCCGTCAATTTCCCCAACACCATTTCCCTACAAATACTGATTTCCTTCAGTTCCTCCCTCTCATTATACCCTATGTTCCCCGACATCTCTGGGAGGTTATTTGTGTCCTCCTTTGTGAAGACAGAACCAAAGTATGTATTTAATTGGTCAGCCATTTCTTTGCTCCCCATTATAAATCCCCCCGATTCTGACTGCAAGGGACCTACGCTTGACTTCACCAATCTTTTTCTCTTCACATATCGATACAAGCTTTGAGTCAGTTTTTATGTTCCCTGCAAGCTTACTCTAATACACTATTTTCCCCCTCTTAATTAATCCCTTTGTCCTCCTTTGCTGAATCCTAAACTGCTCCCAATCCTCAGGTTTGCTGCTTTTTCTGGCCAATTTATATGTCCTCTCCTTGGATCTTATGCTATCCCTACTTTCCCTTGTTAGCCAAGGTTGCACCACCGTTTTTGTTTTATTTTTATGCCAGACAGGGATGAACAAATTCATCCTGTACACCTGAACCCCCTCACGCAGTCCCCTTGTACAACATACCCCCGTATCGCCGTGCCCCTCCCCCCTGTACACCGTACCCCCTCTTCTAGTCCCTGTACACCATACCCTCCTCTCCCTGCCCCCTGTAGATCCTGACCCCTCTCCCTGCCCCCTGTATATCCCTGCTCCCCGTACTTCCGCGCCCCCTGCATATCCCTGCCCCCCGTACTCCCGCGCCCCGTATATCCCTGGCCCCTATACTTCCGCGCCCCTCCCCCTGCCTCCGTACATCCGCGCCCCCTCCCCTTGCCCCCCGTACCTCCGCGCAACCTCCCCCGTACCTCCACACCCCCTCCACAGCCGCGCCCCCTCCCCAGTACATCCGTGTATCCGCCCCCTGCCCCCCATACCTGCACCCCCCTCCCCCATACATACGCCCCTCCCCCCGCGCCCCTCCCCTCCGCGCCCCTCCCCCCGCACATCCGCACCCCTCCCCCCGTACATCCGCACCCCTCGCCCCGTACATCGCACCCCTCCCCCTTGTATATCCTCACCCCTCCCCCTGCCCCCTGTATATCCGCACCCCTCCCCCTTGTATATCCGCACCCCTCTCCCTGCCCCTTGTATATCCGCACCCCTCTCCCTGCCCCTTGTATATCCGCACCTCTCTCCCTGCCCCCTGTATATCCGCACCCCTCTCCCTGCCCCCTGTATATCCGCACCCCTCTCCCTGCCCCCTGTATATCCGCATCTCTCTCCCTGCCCCCTGTATATCCGCATCTCTCTCCCTGCCCCCTGTATAAACCGCGTCTCTCTCCCTGCCCCCTGTATAATCCGCGTCTCTCTCCCTGCCCCCTGTATAATCTGCGTCTCTCTCCCTGCCCCCTGTATAATCTACGTCTCTCTCCCTGCCCCCTGTATAATCTACGTCTCTCTCCCTGCCCCCTGTATAATCGACATCTCTCTCCCTGCCCCCTGTATAATCGACATCTCTCTCCCTGCCCCCTGTATAATCGACATCTCTCTCCCTGCCCCCTGTATAATCTGCATCTCTCTCCCTGCCCCCTGTATAATCCGCACCCCTCTCCCTGCCCCCTGTATATCCGCACCCCTCTCCCTGCCCCCTGTATATCCGCACCCCTCTCCCTGCCCCCTGTATATCCGCACCCCTCTCCCTGCCCCCTGTATATCCGCACCCCTCTCCCTGCCCCCTGTATATCCGCACCCCTCTCCCTGCCCCCTGTATATCCGCATCTCTCTCCCTGCCCCCTGTATATCCGCATCTCTCTCCCTGCCCCCTGTATAATCTACGTCTCTCTCCCTGCCCCCTGTATAATCTACATCTCTCTCCCTGCCCCCTGTATAATCTACATCTCTCTCCCTGCCCCCTGTATAATCGACATCTCTCTCCCTGCCCCCTGTATAATCGACATCTCTCTCCCTGCCCCCTGTATAATCTGCATCTCTCTCCCTGCCCCCTGTATAATCGACATCTCTCTCCCTGCCCCCTGTATAATCTGCATCTCTCTCCCTGCCCCCTGTATAATCCGCATCTCTCTCCCTGCCCCCTGTATAATCTGCATCTCTCTCCCTGCCCCCTGTATAATCTGCATCTCTCTCCCTGCCCCCTGTATAATCTGCATCTCTCTCCCTGCCCCCTGTATAATCCACATCTCTCTCCCTGCCCCCTGTATAATCTACGTCTCTCTCACCTTATAGAGGACAGCAGCCTCCTCGATGGGGATAAAGCTGTGGCCCCGGTGCTCGCTGGCGCACGAGCACACCACGCAGATGGCCCCCTGGCAGTCCAGGCAGAAGAGCTTGCGCCGCTCCTCGTGCCGCTGGCAGTAGAAGGCGGGGTGGGCCTGGCGGGGCTGCAGGTTCAGCTCCTTCACCCCCTCCACGATGTTGGCTAGCATGCGGTTGGGCTTCAGCTTCTTCTCACGGAACTCCTCCCGGCACTCGGGGCAGGAGTAGAAGGCGTCGCCCTGCTCCCAGCTCCGGGAGATGCAGAGCCGGCAGAAGTTGTGCTCACACTCCAGTGCCACCGGCTCCTGGAAGAAATCCAGGCAGATGGAGCAGGTCACTTCATTGAAGAGTCGGCTGAGGTGCTGACCAGTAGCCATTCCCAAACCAATTTGGATAGGACGTCCTTCCAATTTTGATCCTTCTCAAATATCCGCCTTAAAAATAAGTATACGTATGGCAAAAAATGAATATACATGCTCATTATAATTGTCCTTCCCATTCACCTTCATTTCTGATTAAGTGAAACAGTTAATATACATATTACTTACATAGAAACATAGAAGATAGGAGCAGGAGTAGGCCATTCGGCCCCTCGAGCCTGCTCCGCCATTTAATGAGATCATGGCTGATCTTCCAGCCAAGGCTCAGTGGGTAGCACTCTCGTGCCCAAGTCAGAGGGTTCGAGACCCATGCCAGAGTTTGAGCACATAATCTAGGCTGGCACTCCAATCCAGCACCGAGGGAGTGCTGCATAAAAACATAAGCAATAGGAGCAGGAATAGGCCACTTGGCCCCTCGAGCCTGCTCCGCCATTCAATAAGATTAAGGCTGATCTTGGGCTCAAAGCCACTTCTCCGCCCGCTCCCCACAGCCCTTCAACTCCCTTATCTTGCAAAAATCTGTCTGTCAGAGGTGCCGTCTTTCGGATGAGACGTTAAACCAAATTCCCCGTCGGCCTTCTCAGATGGGCGCAAAAGATCCCACGGGACTATGTTGAAGAGGAGTACGGGAGCTCTACCCAGTGTCCAGGGCCAATATTTATCCCTCAACCAACATCACTGAAAACAGATTATCTGGTCATTACCTCACTGCTGTTTGTGGGACCTTGCTGTGCACAAATTGGCTGCTGCAGTTCCTACACTACAACAATGGCTACAATTTAAGTACTTCATTGTCTGTAAAGCACTTTGGAACATCTCAAGGTCGTAAAAGGCACTACATAAATGCAACTTCTTTCTTAGGCAAGCTGGCAGCATAGAAAGAGGCCATTGGGCCCATTGTGTCTTTGCTAGAGCAATCCAAATTAAATTACACTGCCCCACTCTCGCCACACAATACAAATCTAATCTCACTGCCCCATTTTCTCCCCATAGTCATGTATCTTTGTCTGCTTCAAATATTTATCCAATTTGCCCCAAGATGCAATAGTCTCTGCTTTAAGCTCGCCGTGGCAAAACATTCTGTGCTCCAACAACGCTCTATGTAAATAAATTTATGCTACCCTCTCAACAACAATTTTAAATTGATGATGCTTTGTCACTGACACCCCAACAGGAGAAACAGGTTCCTCATTCACTGTCAAAACCCTACATAATTAAAAAAAAACCTTTATTAAATCTCCTCTTGGCCTTCCCCTCTCCACTGAAAACAGTAACAATATCTCAAGTCGCCCCTCATAACTATGGCTTCCTACAAGATAGTTAACATACAAAATTTGCTAAATTATTATATGTACCCACATATATACAATATATATATCATTACTTAGTTTATTGGTATAATTTTGTATCAAACACACTAATTTACACACTCTATGACTAAGTTCTGATGAAAGGCCATCGACCTGATACGTTAAATCCCACAGATGCTGCCCTGACCACATGCGGAGTGTTTCCAGCATTCTCTGCATTTATTGCAGTAATAAAGTGAAATCTTTATGACAGCTCAACATTTCTTTGGGGGGGGGGGGGGGGTGTCTTCAAAGCAGCCTTGATTTCCCAGATTTAGCCCTCGCTTTGGGGCTGGGCCCTGGCCCACAAGATAACCTTCCTCAGCACAGCTCTGGAATCTGTGTTTCCGACAGCTGCTGTTGAAAGCGACATTTTACGCAATTTCTGCAACAAATAATTGAAAAGCCCCTCAGGCTTTCGATTTTTTCCCCTCCCCTCGAAGCACGTTTTTCCCCCCACAAAGTTTGCAGTACGAGTCTGCAAATCACCAGCTTCATGCATGACCACATTTCCTGGGCACGCAGACTCTCCACACACAACTTTGCAAACAAATTAAAAGTTTATCAATTTAAAAGCAAACTTTGGAATCTCCTGGGATGTGCATTCAAATCAATGCAGCACAGCCTCTGTCTATTGCACACGCCATGTTCACAACACTTTGCAAACTACAGGGAAAAAGTTGCTTTCACTTTAACGCAATAAAAGTTCACGACTTTCGTATTTGACTGGGAAGGACGGGCTGCTCCGCAGCGCGGGGCTGTTTTTAAAACCAACCTTGAGTTACGCTGACACACAACCTTCTTTCATTCGCTGCCACAATGTTTCCCTCCTGCCCTGGCTGTGGAAGTGACGAATTCCCTCCCCCTGGGATTGTGGGCTACACAGCCTGTAGCAGCGATTCCCGCCGTCAAGAAGGCCCCGGCGCTGTAGTTCCGATCCTTGCCAGCACGGCGCTGTAGTACCGATCTCCGCCACTAAAGGGGCCACGGCGCTGTAGTACCGATCCTTGCCACCAGGGGCGCCACGGCACTGTAGTACCGATCCCCACCACTAAAGGGGCCAAGGCGCTGTAGTACGATAGCAAAATACTGCAGATGTTGGAAATCCGAAATAACAACAGAAAATGCTGGAAAAACTCAGCAGGTCAGGCAACATCCGTGGAGAGAAATTTGAGTTGACGTTTCGGGTTTGACCCTTCTTCAAAACTGGAGAGAAAAGGAACTAGATCGAAGGCAGGGCTGCGATCGGACAAAAGAATAAAAGACTCAAAAGAAGTAAAAGAGATTAGAAGCTAGACGAGATGGTAATATGCTGGGATTAGGTGTAAAGTGTACTGGCAGGGCAAAAGATAGCTGCCAGGTGTGAGAGAGAAACAAAAGGAGAGGGGGGGGGAGGAAAGGAGTGGAAAAATATAAGTAAAAATGAAATAGGGGCCGAGGTTATGATCTGAAATTGTTGAACTCGATATTGAGACCGGAAGGCTGCAGAGTGCCTAATCGGAAGATGAGGCGCTGTAGTACCGGTCCCCGTCATTAAAGGGGACATGGCACTGTAGCACTGATCCCTGCCACCAGGGGCACCACGGCACTGTAATACCGATCCCCGCCACTAAAGGGGCCATGGTGCTGTAGTACCGATCCCTGCCACCAGGGGCGTAACGGCGCTGTAGTACCGATCCCCGCCACTAAAGGGGCCACGGCGCTGTAGTACCGATCCTTGCCACCAGGGCTGCTACGGCGCTGCAGTACCGATCCTTGCCACCAGGGGCGCCACGGCACTGTAATACCTATCCTCGCCACTAAAGGGGCCACGGCACTGTAGTACTGGTCCTTGCCACCAGGGGCGCCACGGCGCTGTAGTACTGATCATTGCCGCCAAGGGGGCTGTAGTACCAACCAGTCCTTCTTTGGCAGTCCCTCAAAACCGAGGATGACTTGCTTCCACATTAAAAATGAGTTCTCACATGACTGATGTGACCAATGCAGGACCTACAGTCTCTGTGCTTGACTAATCTACTGCAATTTTTTGAGGATGTAACTGGTAAAATAGATAAGGGAGAACCAGTGGATGTGGTGTATTTGGATTTTCAAAAGGCTTTCGATAAGGTCCCGCATAAGAGATTAGCGTGTAAAATTAAGGCACGTGGGATTGCGGGCAAGGTATTGACTTGGATAGAGAATTGGTTGGCAGACAGAAAGCAAAGAGTTGGAATGAATGGCTCTTTTTCCGAGTGGCAGGCAGTAATTAGTGGGGTACCGCAGGGATCAGTCCTTGGACCCCAGCTATTCATAATATATATTAATGATCTGGACGAGGGAACTAGATGTAATATCTCCAAGTTTGCAGATGACACAAAGCTGGGTGGGCGTGTGTGCTGTGAGGAGGATGCCGAGAAACTCCAGTATGATTTGGACAGGTTGGGTGATTGGGCAGAAGCATGGCAGATGCAATATAATGTGGATAAATGCGAGGTTATCTACTTTGGTGTCAAAAACAGGAAGGCAGATTATTATCTGAATGGCAATAGATTGGGAGAAGGGGAAGTGCAACGAGACCTGGGCGTCCTTGTGCACCAGTCGCTGAAAGTAAGCATGCAGGTGCAACAGGCGGTTAAGAAGGCAAATGGTATGTTGGCCTTCGTAGTGAGAGGGTTTGAGTACAGGAACAAGGATGTCTTGCTGCAGTTGTACAGGGCCTCGGTGAGACCACATCTTGAGTATTGTGTGCAGTTTTGGTCGCCTTATCTGAGGAAGGATGTTCTTGCCATGGAAGGAGTTCAGCGAAGATTCACCAGGCTGATACCTGGGATGGCAGGAATGACGTATGAGGAGAGATTGGGTCGATTGGGCTTGTACTCGCTGGAGTTTAGATGAATGAGAGGGGATCTCATCGAAACTTATAAAATTCTAACAGGACTAGACAGACTAGATGCTGGAAGGATGTTCCCGATGGTCGGGGAGTCCAAAATCAGGGGTCACAGTCTAAGGATAAGGGGTAAGCCATTTAGGACAGAGATGAGGAGGAATTTCTTCACCCAGAGGGTGGTGAACCTGGGGAATTCTGTGCCAAAGAAGGCAGTAGAGGCCAATTCATTAAATATATTCAAGAAGGAGTTGGATATATTTCTTAAGGCTAAAGGGATCAAGGGATATGGAGAGAAGGCAGGAACAGGGTACTGAATTTGGATGGTCAGCCATGATCTTATTGAATGGCGGAGCAGGCTCGAGGGGCTGAATGGCCTACTCCTGCTCCTATCTTCCCTGTTTCTAGTTTCTATGTTTCTATGTCACAGGTGGGGCAGACGGTGGTTGAAGGGGCGGGTGGGTGGGGTGCTTGGGTTGACGTGCGCTCCTTGCGCTTGGCTTGCGCTTGCTCCTGACGAAGAGACTCGAGGTGTTTGGCGCCTTCCCGGATGCTTCTCCTCCACTTTGTGTGGTCTTGGGCCAGGGATTCCCAGGGATGTTGCGCTTTTTCAAGGACGCTTTGAGGGTGTCATTGAAGTGTTTCCTCTGCCCACCTGGGGCTCTCTTGCCATGTCGGGGCTCAGAGTAGAGCGCTTGTTTTGGGAGTCTCGTATCAGGCATGCAGACGATGTGACCCGTCCATCAGAGCTGATCGAGCGTGGTCAAAGCTTCGATGCTGGGGATGTTGGCCTGAGCAAGAACACTGACGTTGGTACGCCTATCCTGCCAATGGATTTGCAGGATCTTGTGGAGGCAGCGTTGGTGGTACCTCTCCATTGCTTTGAGGTGCCTGCTGTACATGGTCCATATCTCTGAGCCATACAGGAGGGCGGGTATCACTACTGTTCTGTAGACCATGAGCTTGGTGTTGGGTTTGAGGTCCTGGTCTTCAAACACTCTCTTCCTCAGGCAACCGAAGGCTGCACTGGCACACTGAAGGTGGCGTTGGACTTCGTCATCGACGTCTGCCCTTGTTGACAGTAGGCCCCCGAGGTATGGAAAGTGGTCCACGTTGTCCAAGGCCTTGTCGTGGATTTTGAGAATTGGGGGGCAGTACTTTGTGGTGGGGGCAGGTTGGTAGATGACCTTTGTCTTATGGATGTTTAGTTTAAGGCCCATGCTCTCGTATGCTTCAGTGAAGGTGTTGACGATGGTTTGGAGTTCGACCTCCGAGTGAGCGCAGACGCAAGCGTCATCTGCATACTGTAATTCGACGATGGGACGACCTTGAATCTGGACTGGAGGCGACGGAGGTTGAACAGTTTCCCATTTGTTCTGTAAATTAGTTCCACTCCAGCGGGGAGCTTACTGAGGGTGAGATGGAGCATTGCAGCAAGGAATATCGAGAAGAGCGTTGGTGCGATGACACAGCCTTGCTTGACCCCGGTCCGTACATGAATTGGGTCTGTGGTGGAACCGTTGGTCAGGATCACGGCATGCAAGTCGTCGTGAAGCAGGCGGAGGATGCTGACAAACTTTTGAGGGCAGCCGAATTTGAGGAGGACACTCCATAATCCCTCACGGTTGACAGTGTCGAATGCCTTTGTGAGGTCAAAGAAGGCCATGTAGAATGGTTGGTGCTGTTCCCTGCATTTCTCTTGTAATTGACGCGCGGTGAAGATCATGTCCCTTGTGCCCCTTAGTGGGCGTAATCTGCATTGCGACTCTGGGAGGAGCTCTTCAGCCACTGGGAGAAGGCGATTGAGGAGGCCCATGGCGCTGTAGTACCGATCCCAGCCACCAGGTGCACCACGCCACTATAATACTAATCCCTGCCACCAAGGGGGCGCCGTGGCGCTGTAGTGCCGACCCCTGCCACCAGGGGTGCCACAGTGCTGTAGTACCAATCACTGCCACCAGGGGCGCCACGGCACTGTACTACCAATCCCTGCCGCCAGGGGCGCCACAATACCGATCCATCCTAATTCCCAGTTGAGGACAGGATAGGGGCTTGGCTCTGACGTCTCACACAGTGTCCACTGTCCAGTCTTACTCACTGTCCAGGCTCACACATGAAAAGTGGTCACTTGGACAAGGGACCAACAAGTGATCATCGGCTGTGGAACTGTTCCCCAAACTCTTTTAAAAACTAATTCTTGGGATATGGGCATCGCTGGTAAGGCCGGCATTTATTGCTCATCTCTAGTTGCCTTTGAGAAGGTGGTGGTGAGCCGCCTTCTTGAACCGCTTGTAGTCCGTGTGGTGAAGGTACTCCCACAATAGGGAGTTCCAAGATTTTGACCCAGCGACGATGAAGTAATGGTTATATATATCCATGTCAGGATGGTGCGTGACTTAGAGGGTAACTTGGAGATGGTGGTGTTCCCATGCCCCTGCTGCTCTTGTCCTTCTAGGTGGTTGATGCTGTACCAGCCCTGTGAGTGTTTGTTGGTACAGTGTCGAGGGAGCTTTACTCGGTAAAGGGAGGTGATGTTGAACAAGCCTCGGCAAGTTGTTGCAGTGCATCCTGTACATAGTACACACTGCAGCCACGGAGGGAGTAGCTGTTTAAGGTGGTGGATGGGCTGCCAATCGAGCAGCCTGCTTTGTCCTAGACAGTGTCGAGCTGACTGCACGTTAAGGAGATGAGGGAACAATCTGGGGGTGTACGGAAGTTTCTTTCCACAATAATAAGTTATCAGCTGTTGCTGTGGGAAACAAGCTTTGGGGGGTCAAGGGTTACAAAAGTACCATTTACAAGGATGATCCCAGAACTGAGAGGGTGCAACAATCAGGACAGAGAAGACTGAGAGGTGACCTGATAGAGGTCTTTAAAATTATGAAGGGGTTTGGTAGGCTAAATGTAGAGAGGATGTTTCCATCTGTGGGGGTGTCCAAAACTAGGGGTCATGAATATGTCGAGAGAAAGAGTCAAATTCTGTTTGATAATGCTCCTGTGAAGTGCTTTACTACGTTAAAGGCACTATATAAATGCAAGTTGTTGTTAAGAGGGAGTTGGACAGGCATTTGGTGAGGATATCAGCTGGGGAATCTAGGAGTGTAAACTCAGTGACCCTTCAGCTGAGCTTTCCTTGGACGAGCAGAAGAACCCCCAAAGAAATTCACCCACTTTTGGTGAGTCGGAATGTCGTGTGTTCAAGTTCCACGCCAGAGACTTGAGCACATAATCTAGGCTGACACTCCAGTGCAGTACTGAGGAGCGCTGCACTATCAAGAGGTGCTGTCTTTTGGATGAGACGCTGAACCTGCCCTCTTAGGTGCATGTAAAAGATTCCATTTGAAGAAGAGCAGGAGAGTTCTCCCTGATGTCCTGGCCAACATTTATCCCTGAACCAACGTTGCTAAAACAGATTATCTGCCCTTTCTCCCATTGCTGTTTGAGGGACCTTGCTGTGCGCAAATTGTTTGCCACGTTTCCCTACATTACAACAATGACTACACTTCAACAGCGTCGGCGGGAATCCTGAGCGGCAGAGCGGGGCTATAAAAGTCCCAGAGACCAGGTAAGGCCTGACAGCGTCGGCAGGGAATCCTGAGCGGCAGAGCGGGGCTATAAAAGTCCCAGAGACCAGGTAAGGCCTCAGAGCGTCGGCGGGAATCCTGAGCGGCAGAGCGGGGCTATAAAAGCCCCAGAGACCAGGTAAGGCCTCACAGCGTCGGCGGGAATCCTGAGCGGCAGAGCGGGGCTATAAAAGTCCCAGAGACCAGGTAAGGCCTCACAGCGTCGGCGGGAATCCTGAGCGGCAGAGCGGGGCTATAAAAGTCCCAGAGACCAGGTAAGGCCTCACAGCGCGTCGGCGGGAATCCTGAGCGGCAGAGCGGGGCTATAAAAGTCCCAGAGACCAGGTAAGGCCTCACAGCGTCGGCGGGAATCCTGAGCGGCAGAGCGGGGCTATAAAAGTCCCAGAGACCAGGTAAGGCCTCACAGCGTCGGCGGGAATCCTGAGCGGCAGAGCGGGGCTATAAAAGTCCCAGAGACCAGGTAAGGCCTCACAGCGTCGGCGGGAATCCTGAGCGGCAGAGCGGGGCTATAAAAGTCCCAGAGACCAGGTAAGGCCTCACAGCGTCGGCGGGAATCCTGAGCGGCAGAGCGGGGCTATAAAAGTCCCAGAGACCAGGTAAGGCCTCACAGCGTCGGTGGGAATCCTGAGCGGCAGAGCGGGGCTATAAAAGTCCCAGAGACAAGGTAAGGCCTCACAGCGTCGGCGGGAATCCTGAGCGGCAGAGCGGGGCTATAAAAGTCCCAGAGACCAGGTAAGACCAGTCTCCAGTCTGGAAGGAGAGAGGTAAAAAGTAATCCAAGTGTGACGTCACCAGAAAGCGGGTAAGTGATTGGTTGGTAAGTATTTCTCCCTTTTAAGCTTAAATCTCTTTGGTTTATAGTTTCTAAGGTGTGATATTCACCATCTAGAATCGGGGCAGAGGATATTTAAGAATAATATTAATAAATTTAATTAATTACATAGAATGGGAGATCAGGCGATGTGTTGCTGCTGCAATATGTGGGAGCTGGTGAACACCATTGATGCTCACAGTGATCACATTTGCAGTAAGTGTTGGCTGCTCGAGGAACTCCGGCTCCGTGTTGAAGAGCTGGAGTCCGAGCTTCAAACACTGAGACACATCAGGGAGGGGGAGAGTTACCTGGACTCTGTGTATCACGAGGTAGTCACACCAATTAGATTAATTAGTTCAGATGTAGTCCGTGGCCAGGGTCAGGATGGTGTGACTAGAAGTGAGGCAGGTACGGGGATCCAGGAGGTAGTGTTGGAGGAGCCGCAGCCCTTGCACTTGTCCAACAGGTTCGAGGCTCTTACTCCCTGTGGGGACAGGAGCAGGGACTGCAGGGAGGATGAGCAACCTGGCCACAGCACCGTGGAGCAGGCGGCCATTCAAGTGGGGGGAGTTAAAAGAAATGTTGTAGTGGTAGGGGATAGTATCGTTAGGGGGATAGATAGAGTTCTTTGCAGCCGAGAGCGAGAGTCCCGAAGGCTGTGTTGCCTGCCTGGTGCCAGGGTTAAGAACATCTCCTCTGGACTGGAGAGAAACTTGGAGTGGGAGGGGGAGGAGCCAGTTATCGTGGTCCATGTTGGTACCAACGACATAGGTAGGACAAGGAAGGAGGTTCTGCTGCGGGAGTTTGAGCAGCTAGGGGCCAAATTAAAAAGCAGAACCACAAGGGTAATAATCTCTGGATTATTACCTGAGCCACGAGCAAATTTGGCTAGGACAAATAAAATTAGAGAGTTAAATGCGTGGCTCAAAGACTGGTGTGGGAGAAATGGGTTTTGCTTCCTGGGACACTGGCACCAGTACTGGGGCAGGAGGGAGCTGTTCCGTTGGGACGGGCTTCACTTGGCCAGTGCTGGGACTAGAGTCCTGGTGGATCATATAACTAGGGCTGTAGAGAGGGCTTTAAACTAACTAGTGGGGGGGAGGTTCCTAGAGAGCAAATAATAAAAATGACAACAGAGAAGGTCATAGACTTAGGTAGCAGTGGGGAAATTAAAAACCAGAGCGTGTCAGGAAGGGGCAGAAGGTATGGAGTAAAAGGTAAAGTAATAAAAAGGGCAAAAGCAGGAACTGAGTGTCACAAAACATCTTTGAAAGTTCTCTATCTGAATGCACGTAGCATTCGTAACAAAATAGACGAGTTAATGGCACAAATAACTACATATGGGTATGATCCTGTGGCCATTACAGAAACATGGCTGTAGGGTGACAATGTCTGGGAATTAAACATACCAGGTTATTTAACGATCAGGAAGGACAGGCAGGAAGGAAGGGGAGGTGGGGTGGCTATGTTAATAAAGGAAGGAATCACTGTGATAGAGAGAAATGATATTGGGTCAAAAGATCAGGATAATGAAACAGTTTGGGTGGAGGTAAGGAATAATAAGGGGAAAAAAACACTAGTGGGCGTAGTCTATAGGCCTCCGAACAGTGGCAACTCTGTTGGACGGAGTGTCAATCAGGAAATAGTTGAGGCTTGTAATAAGGGAACATCTATAATTATGGGGGATTTTAACTATCATATTAATTGGACAAATCAAATTGGGCAGGGCTGCCTTGAGGATGAGTTCATTGAGTGTATTAGGGATGGGTTTCTTGAGCAGTATGTAACTGAACCGACCAGGGGGCAAGCAACCTTAGATCTGGTCCTGTGTAACGAGATGGGATTAATTAAAAATGTCCTAGTAAAGGATCCCCTTGGAATGAGTGACCATAACATGGTTGAATTCCATATTCAATTAGAGGGTGAGAAGGTTGGATCTCAAACAAGCATGCTAAGCTTGAATAAAGGAGACTATGAAGGTATGAGAGCGGAATTGAGTAGACTGGATTGGGAAAATAGATTAAAGGGTAAGACGATACATGATCAGTGGTGTACATTTAAGGAGTTATTTTACAACTTCCAAAAAAAAAATATTCCACTGAGAAGAAAAGGGTGTAAAAGAAAAGACAGCCATCCGTGGCTAAGTAAAGAAATTAAGGATAGTATTCGACTAAAAACAAGGGCATATAAGGTAGCCAAATCTAGTGGGAGGATAGAGGATTGGGAAAACTTTAAAAGACAGCAAAAAATAACAAAAAGATTGATTAAGAAAGGGAAGATAGATTATGAAAGTAAATTAGCAAAAAATATAAAAACAGATAGTAAGAGTTTTTATAGTTATATAAAAAGAAAAAGGGTGGCTAAAGTAAATGTTGGTCCCTTAGAGGATGAGACCGGGAAATTAATGGTGGGAAATATGGAGATGGCAAAAACACTGAATGAATATTTTACATCAGTCTTTACAGTAGAAGACACTAAGAATATCCCAACACTGGACAAGCAGGGGGCTAAAGGGGGGGAGGAGCTAAACACGATCAAAATCACTAAGGAAGTGGTACTCTGTAAAATAATGGGACTCAAGGCGGATAAATCACCTGGACCTGATGGCTTACATCCTAGGGTCTTGAGGGAAGTGGCGGTAGGGATTGTGGATGCATTGGTAATAATTTTCCAAAACTCCCTGGACTCGGCAAAGGTCCCGGCAGACTGGAAAACTGCTAATGTAACACCCTTATTTAAAAAGGGCAGTAGACAGAAGGCTGGAAACTATAGACCGGTTAGCCTAACATCTGTGGTAGGTAAAATTTTGGAGTCCATTATTAAGGAGACAGTAACAGGACATTTGGATAATCATAATTTAATAGGACAAAGTCAGCATGGTTTTATGAAGGGGAAGTCATGTTTGACAAATTTGCTGGAGTTCTTTGAGGAAGTAACGTATAGGGTGGATAAAGGGGAACCAGTGTACGTAGTGTATTTAGACTTCCAAAAGGCATTTGACAAGGTGCCACACAAAAGATTATTGCTTAAGATAAAAAATCACGGGATTGGGGGTAATATTCTGGCATGGATAGAGGATTGGCTATCTAACAGAAGGCAGAGAGTTCGGATAAATGGTTCATTCTCAGACTGGCAATCAGTAACTAGTGGTGTTCCGCAGGGGTCAGTGCTGGGTCCCCAACTCTTTACAATCTATATTAACGATTTGGAGGAGGGGACCGAGTGTAACATATCAAAGTTTGCAGATGATACTAAGATGGGAGGGAAAGTAGTGAGTGAGGAGGACATAAAAAACCTGCAAGGGGACATCGACAGGCTAAGTAAGTGGGCAGAGATTTGGCAGATGGAATACAATACTGGAAAGTGTGAGGTTATGCACTTTGGCAGGAAAAATCATAGAGCAAGTTATTATCTTAATGGCAAGAAACTGGAAAGTACTGAAGTACAAAAGGATCTGGGGGTCCTGGTGCACGAAACTTAAAAGGTTAGTATGCAGGTGCAGCAAGTGATTAAGAAGGCCAATGGAATGTTGGCTTTCATTGCTAGGGGGATAGAATATAAAAATAGGGAGGTATTGCTTCAGTTGTACAAGGTATTGGTGAGACCGCACCTGGAATACTGCGTACAGTTTTGGTGTCCATACTTAAGAAAGGACATACTTGCTCTCGAGTCAGTACAAAGAAGGTTCACTCGGTTAATCCCGGGGATGAGGGGATGGACATATGAGGAGAGGTTGAGTAGATTGGGACTCTACTCATTGGAGTTCAGAAGAATGAGAGGCGATCTTATTGAAACATATAAGATTGTGAAGGGGTTGGATCGGGTGGATGCGGGGAAGATGTTCCCGATGATGGGTGAAACTAGAACTAGGGGGCATAGTCTTAGAATAAGGGGCTGCTCTTTCAAAACTGAGATGAGGAGGAACTACTTCACTCAGAGGGTGGTAGGTCCATGGAATATGCTGCCCCAAAAAGCTGTAGAAGCTACATCATTACATAAATTTAAAACAGAAATAGACAGTTTCCTAGAAGTAAAGGGAATTAAAGGTTACGGGGAGCGGGCAGGAATTTGGACATGAGTCTAGGTTCGCATCGGTCATGGCCCTGTGGGTAGCGGACCGGGCCCAGGGGTCGTGTAGCCTGATCCTGCTCCTATTTCGTGTGTCTAATTCTGTTAGATTCAGGAGATGGTTCTGTGATAGTGGATTGGTGGTTAGGATCAGATCAGCCATGATCTTATTGAATGGCGGAGCAGGCTCGAGGGGCCGATTGGCCTACTCCTGCTCCTATTTCTTATGTTCTTATGTTCTTATGTTTCTGTATTTGCTTAAAAGCTGTTCATCTCCAGCATCTTCCAGTTCTGAAGAAAGTTCATCAACCTGAACCGTTAACATTTTAAAAGGGTCGGGGTGGGTTGGGGTGGTGGCGGGGGGGGGGGGGGTGGCGGTGGCGGTGGTGTGTTCACAATTTTAAGAGACCGACAGTGCAGGACCAGAAACAAACTATAGAATCCAGCAGAAGAGAGATTGAACTTACATTTATTTATATATATATATATATATTATGTTTATACACATTATACATTTCACGACCTCAGGACGTCCCAAAGGGTTTCACAGCTAATGAAATACTATTGAAGTGTAGTCATTGTTGTAATGTAGGGAAACGTGGCAAACAATTTGCGCACAGCAAGGTCCCGCAAATAGCAATGGGAGAAAGGGCAGATAATCTGTTTTAGCAACGTTGGTTCAGGGATAAATGTTGGCCAGGACATCAGGGAGAACTCTCCTGCTCTTCTTCAAATGGAATCTTTTACATGCACCTAAGAGGGCAGGTTCAGCGTCTCATCCAAAAGACAGCACCTCTTGATAGTGCAGCGCTCCTCAGTACTGCACTGGAGTGTCAGCCTAGATTATGTGCTCAAGTCTCTGGCGTGGAACTTGAACACACGACATTCCGACTCACCAAAAGTGGGTGAATTTCTTTGGGGGTTCTCCTGCTCATCCAAGGAAAGCTCAGCTGAAGATCCACTGAGTTTACACTCCTAGATTCCCCAGCTGATATCCTCACCAAATGCCTGTCCAACTCCCTCTTAACAACAACTTGCATTTATATAGTGCCTTTAACGTAGTAAAGCACTTCACAGGAGCATTATCAAACAAAATTTGACTCTTTCTCTCGACATATTCATGACCCCTAGTTTTGGACACCCCCACAGATGGAAACATCCTCTCTACATTTAGCCGACCAAACCCCTTCATAATTTTAAAGACCTCTATCAGGTCACCTCTCAGTCTTCTCTGTCCTGATTGTTGTACCCTCTCAGTTCTGGGATCATCCTTGTAAATGGTACTTTTGTAACCCTTGACCCCCCAAAGCTTGTTTCCCACAGCAACAGCTGATAACTTATTATTGTGGAAAGAAACTTCCCTACACCCCCAGATTGTTCCCTCATCTCCTTAACGTGCAGTCAGCTCGACACTGTCTAGGACAAAGCAGGCTGCTCGATTGGCAGCCCATCCACCACCTTAAACAGCTACTCCCTCCGTGGCTGCAGTGTGTACTATGTACAGGATGCACTGCAACAACTTGCCGAGGCTTGTTCAACATCACCTCCCTTTACCGAGTAAAGCTCCCTCGACACTGTACCAACAAACACTCACAGGGCTGGTACAGCATCAACCACCTAGAAGGACAAGAGCAGCAGGGGCATGGGAACACCAGCATCTCCAAGTTACCCTCTAAGTCACGCACCATCCTGACGTGGATATATATAACCATTACTTCATCGTCGCTGGGTCAAAATCTTGGAACTCCCTATTGTGGGAGTACCTTCACCACACGGACTACAAGCGGTTCAAGAAGGCGGCTCACCACCACCTTCTCAAAGGCAACTAGAGATGAGCAATAAATGCCGGCCTTACCAGCGATGCCCATATCCCAAGAATTCGTTTTTAAAAGAGTTTGGGAAACAGTTCCACAGTCGATGATCACTTGTTGGTCCCTTGTCCAAGTGGCCACTTTTCATGTGTGAGCCTGGACAGTGAGTAAGACTGGACAGTGGACACTGTGTGAGACGTCAGAGCCAAGCCCCTATCCTGTCCTCAACTGGGAATTAGGATGGATCGGTATTGTGGCGCCCCTGGCGGCAGGGATTGGTAGTACAGTGCCGTGGCGCCCCCCTCCCCCCCACCTGGCGCCAGGGATTGGTAGTACAGCACTGTGGTGCCCCTGGTGACAGTGATCAGTACTATAGCGCCGTGGCGCCCCTGGTGTCAGGGATCGGTACTACAGTGCCGTGGCACCCCAGGTGGCAGGGATCGGTACTACAGTGCCGTGGCGCCCCTGGTGTCAGGGATCGGTACTTCAGTGCCGTGGCACCCCAGGTGGCAGGGATCGGTACTACAGTGCCGTGGCGCCCCAGGTGGCAGTGATCGGTAATACAGTGCCGTGGCGCCCCAGGTGGCAAGGATCAGTACTACAGTGCTGTGGCGCCCCTGGTGACAGTGATTGGTACTACAGCGTCGTGCCGCCCCTGGTGACAGTGATCGGTACTACAGTGCCATGGCACCCCTGGCGGCAGGGATCGGTACTACAGCACTGTGGCACCCCTGGTGGCAGGGGTCGGCACTACAGCGCCACGGCGTCCCCTTGGTGGCAGGGATTGGTAGTATAGTGGCGTGGTGCCCCTGATGGCAAGGACCAGTACTACAGTGCCGTGGTGCCCCTGGTGGCAAGGATCGATACTACATCGCCGTGGCCCCTGTAGTGGCGGAGATCGGTACTACAGCGCCGTGCTGCCCCTGGTGGCAAGGATCGGTACTACAGCGCCGTGGCCTTCTTGACGGCGGGAATCGCTGCTGCAGGCTGTGCAGCCCACAATCCCAGGGGGAGGGATTTCGTCACTTTCACAGCCAGGGCAGGAGGGAAACATTGTGGCAGCGAATGAAAGAAGGTTGGTTTTAAAAACAGCCTCGCGCTGTGGAGCAGCCCGTCCTTCCCAGTCAAATACGAAAGTCGTGAATTTTTATTGCGTTAAAGTGAGAAATGAAAGTGAAAGCAACTTTTTCCCCTGTAGTTTGCAAAGTGTTGTGAACATGGCGTGTGCAATAGACAGAGGCTGTGCTGCATTGATTTGAATGCACATCCCAGGAGATTCCAAAGTTTGCTTTTAAATTGATAAACTTTTAATTTGTTTGCAAAGTTGTGTGTGGAGAGTCTGCGTGCCCAGGAAATGTGGTCATGCATGAAGCTGGTGATTTGCAGACCCGTACTGCAAACTTTGTGGGGGGGGGAAAACGTGCTTCGAGGGGAGGGGGAAAAAATCGAAAGCCTGAGGGGCTTTTCAATTATTTGTTGCAGAAATTGCGTAAAATGTCGCTTTCAACAGCAGCTGTCGGAAACACAGATTCCAGAGCTGTGCTGAGGAAGGTTATCTTGTGGGCCAGGGCCCAGCCCCAAAGCGAGGGCTAAATCTGGGAAATCAAGGCTGCTTTGAAGAACACCGCCCCCCCCCCCCCCCAACAAGAAATGTTGAGCTGTCACAAAGATTTCACTTTATTACTGTAATAAATGCAGAGAATGCTGGAAACACTCCGCATGAGGTCAGGGCAGCATCTGTGGGATTTAACGTATCAGGTCGATGGCCTTTCATCAGAACTTAGTCATAGAGTGTGTAAATTAGTGTGTTTGATACAAAATATACCAATAAACTAAGTAATGAGATATATATTGTATATATGTGGGTACATATAATTTAGCAAATTTTGTATGTTAACTATCTTGTAGGAAGCCATAGTTATGAGGGGAGACTTGAGATATTGTTACTGTTTTCAGTGGAGAGGGGAAGGCCAAGAGGAGATTTAATAAAGGTTTTTTTTTTAATTATGTAGGGTTTTGACAGTGAATGAGGAACCTGTTTCTCCTGTTGGGGTGTCAGTGACAAAGCATCATCAATGTAAAATTGTTGTTGAGAGGGTAGCATAAATTTATTTACATAGAGCGTTGTTGGAGCACAGAATGTTTTGCCACGGCGAGCTTAAAGCAGAGACTATTGCATCTTGGGGCAAATTGGATAAATATTTGAAGCAGACAAAGATACATGACTATGGGGAGAAAATGGGGCAGTGAGATTAGATTTGTATTGTGTGGCGAGAGTGGGGCAGTGTAATTTAATTTGGATTGCTCTAGCAAAGACACAATGGGCCCAATGGCCTCTTTCTATGCTGCCAGCTTGCCTAAGAAAGAAGTTGCATTTATGTAGTGCCTTTTACGACCTCGAGATGTTCCAAAGTGCTTTACAGACAATGAAGTACTTAAATTGTAGCCATTGTTGTAGTGTAGGAACTGCAGCAGCCAATTTGTGCACAGCAAGGTCCCACAAACAGCAGTGAGGTAATGACCAGATAATCTGTTTTCAGTGATGTTGGTTGAGGGATAAATATTGGCCCTGGACACTGGGTAGAGCTCCCGTACTCCTCTTCAACATAGTCCCGTGGGATCTTTTGCGCCCATCTGAGAAGGCCGACGGGGAATTTGGTTTAACGTCTCATCCGAAAGACGGCACCTCTGACAGACAGATTTTTGCAAGATAAGGGAGTTGAAGGGCTGTGGGGAGCGGGCGGAGAAGTGGCTTTGAGCCCAAGATCAGCCTTAATCTTATTGAATGGCGGAGCAGGCTCGAGGGGCCAAGTGGCCTATTCCTGCTCCTATTGCTTATGTTTTTATGCAGCACTCCCTCGGTGCTGGATTGGAGTGCCAGCCTAGATTATGTGCTCAAACTCTGGCATGGGTCTCGAACCCTCTGACTCGGGCACGAGAGTGCTACCCACTGAGCCTTGGCTGGAAGATCAGCCATGATCTCATTAAATGGCGGAGCAGGCTCGAGGGGCCGAATGGCCTACTCCTGCTCCTATCTTCTATGTTTCTATGTAAGTAATATGTATATTAACTGTTTCACTTAATCAGAAATGAAGGTGAATGGGAAGGACAATTATATTGAGCATGTATATTCATTTTTTGCCATACGTATACTTATTTTTAAGGCGGATATTTGAGAAGGATCAAAATTGGACGGACGTCCTATCCAAATTGGTTTGGGAATGGCTACTGGTCAGCACCTCAGCCGACTCTTCAATGAAGTGACCTGCTCCATCTGCCTGGATTTCTTCCAGGAGCCGGTGGCACTGGAGTGTGAGCACAACTTCTGCCGGCTCTGCATCTCCCGGAGCTGGGAGCAGGGCGACGCCTTCTACTCCTGCCCCGAGTGCCGGGAGGAGTTCCACGAGAAGAAGCTGAAGCCCAACCGCATGCTAGCCAACATCGTGGAGGGGGTGAAGGAGCTGAACCTGCAGCCCCGCCAGGCCCACCCCGCCTTCTACTGCGAGCGGCACGAGGAGCGGCGCAAGCTCTTCTGCCTGGACTGCTCGTGTGTCAGCGAGCACCGGGGCCACAGCTTTATCCCCATCAAGGAGGCTGCTGTCCTCTATAAGGTGAGAGAGATGTAGATTATACAGGGGGCAGGGAGAGAGATGTCGATTATACAGGGGGCAGGGAGAGAGATGCAGATTTTACAGGGGGCAGGGAGAGAGATGTAGATTATACAGGGGGCAGGGAGAGAGATGCAGATTATACAGGGGGCAGGGAGAGAGATGTAGATTATACAGGGGGCAGGGAGAGATGTAGATTATACAGGGGGCAGGGAGAGAGATGCAGATTATACAGGGGGCAGGGAGAGAGATGTAGATTATACAGGGGGCAGGGAGAGAGATGCAGATTATACAGGGGGCAGGGAGAGAGATGCAGATTATACAGGGGGCAGGGAGAGAGATGTAGATTATACAGGGGGCAGGGAGAGAGATGCAGATTTTACAGGGGGCAGGGAGAGAGACGTAGATTATACAGGGGGCAGGGAGAGAGATGCAGATTATACAGGGGGCAGGGAGAGAGATGTAGATTATACAGGGGGCAGGGAGAGATGCAGATTATACAGGGGGCAGGGAGAGAGATGTAGATTATACAGGGGGCAGGGAGAGAGATGTAGATTATACAGGGGGCAGGGAGAGAGATGTAGATTATACAGGGGGCAGGGAGAGAGATGCAGATTATACAGGGGGCAGGGAGAGAGATGCAGATTATACAGGGGGCAGGGAGAGAGATGCAGATTATACAGGGGGCAGGGAGAGAGATGCAGATTATACAGGGGGCAGGGAGAGAGATGCAGATTATACAGGGGGCAGGGAGAGAGATGCAGATTTTACAGGGGGCAGGGAGAGAGATGTAGATTATACAGGGGGCAGGGAGAGAGATGTAGATTATACAGGGGGCAGGGAGAGAGATGCGGATTATACAGGGGGCAGGGAGAGAGATGCGGATTATACAGGGGGCAGGGAGAGGGTTGCGGATTATACAGGGGGCAGGGAGAGGGTTGCGGATATACGGGGCAGGGAGAGGGTTGCGGATATACAGGGGGCAGGGAGAGGGTTGCGGATATACGGGGCAGGGAGAGGGGTGCGGATATACAGGGCGCAGGGAGAGGGTTGCGGATATACAGGGGGCAGGGAGAGGGGTGCGGATATACAGGGGGCAGGGAGAGGGGTGCGGATATACAGGGGGCAGGGAGAGGGGTGTGGATATACAGGGGGCAGGGAGGGGTGCGGATATACAGGGGGCCGGGAGAGGGGTGCGGATATACGGGGCAGGGAGAGTGGTGCGGATATACAGGGGGCAGGGAGAGGGGTGCGGATATACAGGGGGCAGGGAGAGGGGCGCGGATATACAGGGGGCAGGGAGAGGGGCGCGGATATACAGGGGGCAGGGCGAGGGGCGCGGATATACAGGGGGCAGGGAGAGGGGCGCGGATATACAGGGGGCAGGGAGAGGGGCGCGGATATACAGGGGGCAGGGAGAGGGGCGCGGATATACAGGGGGCAGGGCGAGGGGCGCGGATATACAGGGGCCGGGGGGAGGGGCGCGGCTGCGGCCGGGGGGGAGGGGCGCGGCTGCGGCCGGGGGGAGGGGCGCGGCTGCGGCCGGGGGGAGGGGCGCGGCTGCGGCCGGGGGGAGGGGCGCGGCTGCGGCCGGGGGGAGGGGCGCGGCTGCGCCCGGGGGATGCGGAGGTACGGGGGGGCAAGGGGAGGGGCGCGGAAGTACAGTGGCCAGGGATATACAGGGGGCGCGAAAGTACGGGGAGCAGGGATATACAGGGGGCGCGGAAGTACGGGGAGCAGGGATATACAGGGGGCGCGAAAGTACGGGGAGCAGGGATATACAGGGGGCAGGGAGAGGGGTCAGGATCTACAGTGGGCAGGGAGAGGAGGGTATGGTGTCCAGGGACTGGAAGAGGGGGTACGGTGTACGGGGGGGGGCGTGGCGATACGGGGGTATGTTGTACAAGGGGACTGCGTGAGGGGGTTCAGGTGTACAGGACGAATTTGTTCATCCCTGTCTGGCATAAAAATAAAACAAAAACAGTGGTGCAACCTTGGCTAACGAGGGAAAGTAGGGATAGCATAAGATCCAAGGAGAGGACATATAAATTGGCCAGAAAAAGCAGCAAACCTGAGGATTGGGAGCAGTTTAGGATTCAGCAAAGGAGGACAAAGGGATTAATTAAGAGGGGGAAAATAGTGTATTAGAGTAAGCTTGCAGGGAACATAAAAACTGACTCAAAGCTTGTATAGATATGTGAAGAGAAAATGATTGGTGAAGTCAAGCGTAGGTCCCTTGCAGTCAGAATCGGGGGGGATTTATAATCACAGAAATCACAGAAACCCCACAATGCAGATAGAGGCCATTTCGGCCCATCGAGCCTGCACCGACACATATCCCACCTGATCCCCGTAACCCCTACACCAACACATATCCCACCCTATCCCCGTAACCCCACGTATTTAATCCCCCTAACACTAAGGGTCAATTTATCATAGCCAATCAACCTAACCCGCACATCTTTGGGGAGCAAAGAAATGGCTGACCAATTAAATACATACTTTGGTTCTGTCTTCACAAAGGAGGACACAAATAACCTCCCAGAGATGTCGGGGAACATAGGGTATAATGAGAGGGAGGAACTGAAGGAAATCAGTATTTGTAGGGAAATGGTGTTAGGGAAATTGACGGGATTGAAGGCCGATAAATCTCCAGGGCCTGATAATCTACATTATAGGGCACTTAAGGAAGTGGCCCTAGAAATAGTAGATGCATTGCTGGTCATCTTCCAAAATTCTTCGGAGTCTGGCACAGTTCCCATGGAATGGAGGGTAGCTAATGTTACCCCACTATTTAAAAAAGGTGGTAGAGAGAAAACAGGAAATTATAGACCGGTAAGCCTGACATTGGTAGTGGGGAAAATGCTAGAGTCCATTATAAAAGATGTAATAGCAGAGCACTTGGAAAACAGTGACGGGATCAGTCAAAGTCAGCATGGATTTACAAAAGGTAAATCGTGCTTGACTAATCCACTGGAATTTTTTGAGGATGTAACTGGTAGAATAGATCAGGGAGAACCAGTGAATGTGGTGTATTTGGACTTTCAGAAGACTTTCAATAAGGTCCCGCATAAGAGATTAGCGTGCAAAGTTAAAGCACATGGGATTGGGGGTAAGGTACTGACTTGGATAGAGAACTGGTTGGCAGACAGGAAGCAAAGAGTTGGAATAAACGGGTCTTTTTCTGAGTGGCAGGCAGTGACTAGTGGGGTACCGCAGGGATCGGTGCTAGGACCCCAGCTATTCACAATATATATTAATGATCTAGACGAGGGAACTAGATGTAATATCTCCAAGTTTGCAGACGACACAAAGCTGGGTGGGCGTGTGTGCTGTGAGGAGGATGCAGAGAAACTCCAGTATGATTTGGATAGGTTGGGTGATTGGGCAGATGCACTATAATGTGGATAAATGCGAGGTTATCTACTTTGGAGGCAAAAACAGGAAGGCAGATTATTATCTGAATGGCAATAGATTGGGAGAAGGGGAAGTGCAACGAGACCTGGGTGTCCTTGTGCACCAGTCGCTGAAGGTAAGCATGCAGGTGCAGCAGGCGGTTACGAAGGCAAATGGTATGTTGGCCTTCATAGCGAGAGGATTCGAGTACAGAAGCAAGGATGTCTTGCTGCAGTTGTACAGGGCCTTGGTGAGACCACACCTTGAGTATTGTGTGCAGTTTTGGTCGCCTTATCTGAGGAAGGATGTTCTTGCCATGAAGAGAGTGCAGCGAAGATTCGTCAGACTGATGCCTGGGATGGCAGGAATGACGTATGAGGAGAGATTGGGTCGATTGGGCTTATATTCGCTGGAGTTTGGAAGAATGAGAGGGGATCTCGTTGAAACTTGGAAAATTCTAACAGGACTAGTCAGACTAGATGTTGGAAGGATGTTACCGATGGCGGGGGAGTCCAGAACCAGAGTCACAGTCTTAAGGATAAGGGGTAGGCCATTTAGGACAGAGATGAGGAGGAATTTCTTCACCGAGTGGTGAGCCTGTGGAATTCTCTACCACAAAAGGCAGTTGAGGCCAATTCATTGAATATATTCAAGAAGGAGTTAGATATATTTCTTAAGGCTAAAGGAATCAAGGGATATGGGGAGAAAGCAGGGACCGGGTACTGAATTTGGATGATCAGCCATGATCTCATTAAATGGCGGAGTAGGCTCGAGGGGCCGAATGGCGTACTCCTGCTCCAATCTTCTATGTTTCTATGTTACAGGAGGACTGGGAGAGTGGGGTACAATGTACAGGGACTGGGAGGGGGGATTAAGGTGTACAGGGACTGGGGGGGGGATACGGTGAACAGGGGGACTGGGAGAGGAGGTACGGCGTACAGGGGGACTGGGAGAGGGGGTACGGCGTACAGGGGGACTGGGAGAGGGGGTACGGCGTACAGGGGGAGCGGGTACGGCGTAGAGGGGGACTGGGGGAGGGGGTACGGCGTAGAGGGGGACTGGGTACGGCGTAGAGGGGGACTGGGGGAGGCGGTACGGCATAGAGGGGGACTGGGTACGGCGTGGAGGGGGACTGGGGGAGGGGGTACGGCGCGGAGGGGGACTGGGGGAGGGGGTACGGCGCGGAGGGGGACTGGGGGAGGGGGCGCGGCGCGGAGGGGGACTGGGGGAGGGGGCGCGGCGCGGAGGGGGACTGGGGGAGGGGGCGCGGCGCGGAGGGGGACTGGGGGAGGGGGCGCGGCGCGGAGGGGGACTGGGGGAGGGGGCGCGGCGCGGAGGGGGACTGGGGGAGGGGGCGCGGCGCGGAGGGGGACTGGGGGAGGGGGCGCGGCGCGGAGGGGGACTGGGGGAGGGGGCGCGGCGCGGAGGGGGACTGGGGGAGGGGGCGCGGCGCGGAGGGGGACTGGGGGAGGGGGCGCGGCGCGGAGGGGGACTGGCGGAGGGGGCGCGGCGCGGAGGGGGACTGGCGGAGGGGGCGCGGCGCGGAGGGGGACTGGGGGAGGGGGCGCGACGCGGAGGGGGACTGGGGGAGGGGGCGCGACGCGGAGGGGGACTGGGGGAGGGGGCGCGGCGCGGAGGGGGACTGGGGGAGGGGGCGCGGCGCGGAGGGGGTGTGGGGGGAGGGGGCGCGGCGCGGAGGGGGAGTGGGGGGAGGGGGCGCGGCGCGGAGGGGGAGTGGGGGGAGGGGGCGCGGCGCGGAGGGGGAGTGGGGGGAGGGGGCGCGGCGCGGAGGGGGGAGTGGGGGGAGGGGGCGCGGCGCGGAGGGGGAGTGGGGGGAGGGGGCGCGGCGCGGAGGGGGAGTGGGGGGAGGGGGCGCGGCGCGGATGGGGAGTGGGGGGAGGGGGCGCGGCGCGGATGGGGAGTGGGGGGAGGGGGCGCGGCGCGGATGGGGAGTGGGGGGAGGGGGCGCGGCGCGGAGGGGGAGTGGGGGGAGGCGGCGCGGAGGGGGAGTGGGGGCGCGGCGCGGAGTGGGGGAGTGGGGGGGAGGGGGCGCGGCGCGGAGTGGGGGGAGGGGGCGCGGCGCGGAGTGGGGGGAGGGGGCGCGGCGCGGAGTGGGGGGAGGGGGCGCGGCGCGGAGGGGGAGTGGGGGGAGGGGGCGCGGAGGGGGAGTGGGGGGAGGGGGCGCGGAGGGGGAGTGGGGGGAGGGTGCGCGGAGGGGGAGTGGGTGGAGGGGGCGCGGCGCGGAGGGGGAGTGGGGGGAGAGGGCGCGGCGCGGAGGGGGAGTGGGGGGAGGGGGCGCGGCGCGGAGGGCGCGTGGGGGGAGGGGGCGCTGCGCGGAGGGGGAGAGGGGGGAGGGGGGAGGGGGCGCGGCGCGGAGGGGGGGAGGCGGCGCGGAGGGGGAGTGGGGGGAGGGGGCGCGGCGCGGAGGGCGCGTGGGGGGAGGGGGCGCGGCGCGTAGGGGGAGTGGGGGGAGGGGGCGCGGCGCGGGTGGGGGGAGGGGGCGCGGCGCCGTGGGGGGAGGGGGAGTGGGGGGAGGGGGCGCGGCGCGGAGGGGGAGTGGGGGGAGGGGGCGCGGCGCGGAGGGGGAGTGGGGGGAGGGGGCGGCGCGGAGGGGGAGTGGGGGGAGGGGGGCGGCGCGGAGGGGAAGTGGGGGGAGGGGGGCGGCGCGGCGCGGAGTGGGGGGGTGGCGGCGCGGAGGGGGAGTGGGCGCGGCGCGGAGGGGGAGTGGGGGGAGTGGGCGCGGCGCGGAGGGGGAGTGGGGGGAGGGGGCGCGGCGCGGAGGGGGGGGAGGGGGCGCGTCGCGGAGGGGGAGTGGGGGGAGGGGGCGCGGCGCGGAGGGGGAGTGGGGGTACGACGTAGAGGCGGTACGGCGTAGAGGGGGAGTGGGGGAGGGGGTGCGGCGCCGAGGGGGAGGGGGTACGGCGCCGAGGGGGAGGGGGGGGGAGGGGGCGCGGCGCTGAGGGGGAGTGGGGGGAGGGGGCGGTGCGGAGGGGGAGTGGGGGGAGGGGGGCGGCGCCGAGGGGGAGTGGGGGGAGGGGGGCGGCGCGGCGCGGAGTGGGGGGTGGGGGCGCGGCGCGGAGGGGGAGTGGGGGGAGGGGGCGCGGCGCGGAGGGGGGAGTGGGGGGAGGGGGCGCGGCGCGGAGGGGGAGTGGGGGGAGGGGGCGCGGCGCGGAGTGGGAGTGGGCGCGGCGCGGAGGGAGAGTGGGGGGAGGGGGCGCGGCGCGGAGGGGGAGTGGGGGGAGGGGGCGCGGCGCGGAGGGGGGGGAGGGGGCGCGTCGCGGAGGGGGAGTGGGGGGAGGGGGCGCGGCGCGGAGGGGGAGTGGGGGTACGACGTAGAGGCGGTACGGCGTAGAGGGGGAGTGGGGGAGGGGGTGCGGCGCCGAGGGGGAGGGGGTACGGCGCCGAGGGGGAGGGGGTACGGCGTAGAGGGGGTACTGCGTACAGGGACTGGGAGACGGAACGGTTTACAGCGACTGGGAGAGGGGGGTTTGGTGTACAGGGACTGGGAGAGGGGATACGGTGTACTGGGAGATGGGGTACGCTGTACAGGGGGACTGGGAGAGGGGGTACGGTGTACAGGGGGACTGGGAGAGTGGGTACGGTGCACAGGGGGATTGGGAGAGTGGGTACGGTGTACAGGGGGACTGGGAGAGTGGGTACGGTGTACAGGGGGACTGGGAGACGGGTACGGTGTACAGGGACTGGGAGAGGGGGAATGGGGGAGGGGGTACGGTGTACAGGGACTGGGAGAGCGGGTAAGGTGTACTGGGAGACGGGTACGGTGTACAGGGACTGGGAGAGGGGGAATGGGGGAGGGGGTACGGTGTACAGGGACTGGGAGAGGGGGTAAGGTGTACTGGGAGACGGGTACGGTGTACAGGGACTGGGAGAGGGCGGTACGGTGTACAGGAGGACTGGGAGAGGGGCGTGCGGTGTGTAAGGGACTGGGAGAGGTGGTTATGGTGTACAGGGACGCAGTCTATGCGTACAGAAGAGAATGAATGCGAATAGGTACAGGAGTCAGCCAATCACCCCCCACGTTTGTTCCGCCATTTAACTGGATCATGGCTGATCTGTATCTTGAGTCCATCTACCTGCTTTAGTTCTGTAACCTTTAATACTCTTGCCTAACAGAAATCCATCAATTTCAGTTTTGACATTTTCAATTGATCCCCGAGCCTCAAAAGGCTTTTTGAGGGAGGAAGCGTTCCAGATTTCCATGACTCTTTGTGTGAAGAAGTGCTTCCTGATATCTCCCTCGATGGCTCTTATTTACCACGTTTGTTACCTCCTCAAAAAATTCAACTCGGTTCTTTTGACAAGACTTACCCTTTACAAAGCCCTGCTGTCTCTCTCTGATCAGCTCCTATTTGTCCCTAATAACAGATAGTAGCTGGCGATTGACTAATAGGCCTATCATTTCCTTGTTTATCTCTCCTACACTTAATAATAGTGACTTGGACAGTCTTCCAATCCAAGAAAAAGAAAGACAGAATTGCATTTATATAGCACCTTTCACGACCACCCAAAGTGCTTTACAGCCAATTAAGTACTTTTTGAAGTGTAGTCACTGTTGTAATGTAGGAAATTTGCGCACAGCAAGGTCCCACAAACGGCAATGTGATAATGTTTTAGTAATGTTGATTGAGGGATAAATATTGGCCAGGACACTGGGGATAACTCCGCTGCTCTTCTTCGAAATAGTGCCGCGGAATCTTTTGCGTCCACTTGAGAGAGCAGACGGGGCCTCGGTTTAACGTCTCATCCGAAAGACGGCACCTCCGACAGTGCGGCACTCCCTCAGCACTGCACTGGGAGTGTCGGCCTAGATTTTTGTGCTGAAGTCCGTGGAGTGGGACTTGAACCCACAACCTTCTGACTCCGAGGTGAGGGTGCTACCATCTGAGCCACTGGCTGACACACAAGCGGGCAATTCCTGAGTCAAGGGAGTTTTGGAAGATCATGACCAACGCATCCTAAATGGAGTGTTCCCTGTTCCCACAGCCTGGTCAGAAGCTTCCGGACTCATACCAAGTTCAACAATTTCAGACCATAACCTCGGCCCCTATTATATTTTTATATATTTTATCCACACCTTTGGTTTGTGCCTTTTCCTTTTTTCTCTCCCACATGGCAGCTGTCTCTCACTCTGCCAACGCATTTCACACTACATCTAGAGCCATCCTTTGTCTCTTTACCTGTCCTATTACCACCTCGTCTCGCCTTGAATATCTCTTAATGTCTCCTAACCTCTCCCAGACCTTCCCTTTTGTTCTTTCATCCCCTCCCCCATTTCCCAGCCCCCAAACTGGCCTTTTAATCTGTTTCATTTCCTGCTTTTTTTCTCAGTTCTGACAAAGGGTTTCGACCTGAAATGTTGACTTTGTTTCTCTCTCCACGGATGTTGCCTGGCCTGCTGAGTTTTTCCAGCGTTTTCTGTTGTTATTTTGGATTTCCAGCATCCGCAGTATTTTGCTATCGCTGTAGATAACCTTTGTTTTGTACATTGTGCTGGGGAACTGGCATTTTCAATTTTGGCCACCAGTGTAAAGTATGGTTAGGTGCAGAGGAAAGGTCCTTCCAGTCTTGGATGAGCCAGAACTACGTGAGCTCACCAAGATAAGACCAATTCTGTTTGTCTCTTGCCAGAAGTTCGTGGCTGGGGCACGGACTCCCATCTCTCCTCAGTTGCTTGCTCCGATGGTACCTGCAGGTGCCCAGCCTCGGTGTCCTGTTCAACCCTGAGCTGAGCTTCAAACCCCACATCCTGTCGGTTGCCCATGGTGCTTAACTTTCACCTCTGGAGCGTTGTCTACTTTTGCCCCTACGCCAACCACACCGCGGCGATGTTCATTGCCGTACCACCTTCACGTCAAGGTGTGGTTTCCATATTTAAAGGTGGCTCAGAAGCACGGTTATGCACCAAAGTAAGGAGTAGACAAATCGATGGATTTGCTTCAGGATCGCTTTGCGCGCTACTAAAGGCTCAGCCTCAGGACGAAAACTTAAATGAGACTGTACGCGACCTGGCGAATCAACCGCCGCGCTCTCGGTTGGTTTGGTCGTTACCAACTCCTCTGGTATGGGCAGCTCATGCATCGCACCGAGTCTGACCCTGGCAGAGAGTTCACCGTCAAACCACCACCAGCATGGAAGAGGCCACAAGGCAGACCCAGAGCAAGATGGGACCGACCATATAAAAGTGCTGCTTAACATCGCGGGCCTTACTGCCGCTGATGCACAAGTGAGAGCCCAGACTGCAATGGTTGGAAGAAGCTGGTAGCAGCAATCTCCACTTATGGACAAGCCCTTAGATAACAAATGGTTTCAATGGTATCTTATGCTTCAACCTACACAAGCCACAACACATTCAGAACTCTGTGCCCTGTATCCTATCCTTTACAAAGTCCCATTGCCCCGGCTTCCCAGTATGTCAACTTCAAAGTCTCTGGTTTTTGTCCTGAAATCTCTCGCTCCACCCAACCTCCAATCTTCTCCAACTTAGCATACACTCTTTGCTCTTCCCACTCTGGTCTGCTGCGTGCTACCTCCTCTGTTCCACCATACCCTGCTTCTGGAATTCTTTCCCAAAATCTCTTTGCCCAGTCACATCTCTCTCCCACTTCAAAGGCCTCATGAATACATAGCCACAGGAGTAGGCCATTTAGCCCCTTGAGCCTGTTCTGCCATTCAGCTAGGCCTTTACCCCACTTTCCACGTCGGTCACCTTCCCTCACTTCTGCCCACTCCTTCCAGGGCATTTGCTACGTGGCAGGTGCTGCATAAACTAAGTTCGACTCGGCCCCGACCTCGGGCGGGCACCAGTGTGATATTTCTGCTTTGCCCACACCAGCTGCCAAGTAACACCTTGCTGTAAGATTACCGCTTACTAGTCAGCTAGGAGCGCATTGTGCTGTGCGGCCCCTACCTAAAGTAAGAACTTGCATTTCGCACTTCCCCCTTGCTGTGCTAAAATCCTATCTGGTACATCTGTGTCTTTCTGAAGTGTGTTTTAACCTAACAACTCTAGCTCAATATTCTATAATGCCAAAACAAAAGCAAAACAATGCGGATGCTGGGAATCTGAAATAAAAAACAGACCATGCTGGGAACACTCAGCAGGTCAGTCAGGGCAGCCTCTGTGGAGAGAGAAACAGAGTTAACGTTTTCAGGTCGATGACCTTTCAGCAGAGCTGTTCTGACGAAAATGCCAACTGGCTTATTCTGTTTTATATATTAATAATCCGTCCGAGCCTATCCTTACGCAGCTTGCTGAATGTTTCTCCCGCAGGAAAAATTGGAACAAGCCATAGACTTCCTGCAGTCCCAGAAGGAACAGGCCTGTCAAAGTCAAAGCCAGGAAGAGGCAAAGATTTGTAAAATCAAGGTGAGTGTCACGTGGCTGTCTCTCATCCTTTGGCTTTCTAGGTAGTGAACATTTTGAGCTACGGTTTTGGAGTCGACCCGAATATTCCAGTGCAGCAACACTGCTCCTTTAAATGTTGTGTCCTTAAAGGAGCACTCCAGCAACTATTTAATGCACAAGACTCTCCTAATATACACAACTCTTTGAAGGTGGCAGGATAAGTTGAGAAGGTTGTTTTATTAAAAAAAAAAGCATAGGGGATCCTTGGTTTTATAAACAAGAGGCCTAGAGTACAAAAGCAAGGAAGTTATCCATTTTGGACCAAAAAAGGATGGATCTGGCTATTTAAATGGTGAAAAGCTAGGAACAGTGCAGGTCCAAGGAGGTTTAGAGGTCCATGTACACAGATGACTAAAATGTAGTAGTCAGGTACAAAAGCATAATCAAAAAGGCTAATGGAGTGTTGGCCTTTATATCTAGAGGGCTAGAATATAAGGGGAGGAAGTTTTATTACAGCTATACCAAGCCCTGAGTAGACCACCTCTGGAGTACTGTGTACAGTTCTGGGCACCGCATCTTGGTAAGGATATATTGGCCTTGGAAGGAGTGCAGCGCAGATTCACCAGATTGTTACCAGGGCTCCGAGGGTTAGATTATGAGGAGAGGTTACGTAAACTAGGCTGGCATTCCCTGAAATATAGAAGGCTTAAGGGTGATTTGATTGAGGTATTTAGGATTTTGAAATGAATTGATAGGGTAGACAGGGAGAAACATTTTTCCGCTGGTGCAGGAATTTAGGAAAAGGGAACATAACCTTAAAATCAGAGCCAGGCCATTCAGCATAGAAGTTAGGAAACACTTCACGCAAAGGGTGGTGGAAGTGTGGAACTTTCTCCCACGTCCAGGGGGATCCTGGGGGGATGTGAGGGAAAACTTTTTTTACACCTGATGACCTGGAATTCGCTGCTGATGAAAGTGGTGCAAGCGGAGACACTCTATGTTTTCAAGGGGAGACTGGATAGGCACTCGAGGGGAATAAACTTGCAGGGCTACGGGGATAGAACAAGGGAATGGGACTGACTGGATTGCTCTATTGTAAGAAGTCACACAACACCAGGTTATAGTCCAACAGCTTTATTTGAAATCACAAGCTTTCGGAGCGCTGCTCCTTCTTCAGGTGAAGTGGAGAAATGCATAAAGACACAGCTTATATAGTCAGAGAATCATGTCAGATGTTTACAGGTAACCTTTCCAACTGCCATTTATCACACCTCGGCAGAGAGATAATCACAGCAAAGGTGTGAATGGTGTCCAAACAGGTCAGTCAGGGAAACATTGCATCAAAGAACAATGAGGTGGGGTCACAAGGGGTCAAATATTGCAGATGCTGGGGTCTGTATGAAAAACAAAAAAACAGACAAAAAACATTTTTTTTGGCTGGAAATCACAGCAGGTCCGGCCGCATCTGTGTAGAGAGAACAAGCCAATGTCGACTCGAGTCTGGATGACCCTGCGTCAGGTGGGGTTACATGTAGCGTGACATGAACCCACGATCTTGGTTGAGGCCGTCCTCATGGGTGCGGAACTTGGCTATCAGTTTCTGCTCGACGATTTTGCGTTGTCATGTGTCTGGAAGGCCGCCTTGGAGAATGCTTACCCGAAGATCGGAGGCTGAATGTCCTTGACTGCTGAAGTGTTCCCCGACTGGGAGGGAACACTCCTGCCTGGTGATTGTTCCCTCCCAGTCGGGGAACACTTCAGCAGTCAAGGATATTCAGCCTCCGATCTTCGGGTAAGCATTCTCCAAGGCGGCCTTCGAGACACACGACAACGCAAAATCGTCGAGCAGAAACTGATGGCCAAGTTCCGCACCCATGAGGACGGCCTCAACCGAGATCTTGGGTTCATGTCACGCTACATGTAACCCCACCTGACGCAGGGTCATCCAGACTCGAGTCGACATTGGCTTGTTCTCTCTACACAGATGCGGCCGGACCTGCTGTGATTTCCAGCCAAAAAAAATGTTTTTTGTCTTTTTTTGTTTTTCATACAGACCCCAGCATCTGCAATATTTGACCCCTTGTGACCCCACCTCATTGTTCTTTGATGTAATGTTTCCCTGACTGACCTGTTTGGACACCATTCACACCTTTGACTGCTGTGATTATCTCTCTGCCGAGGTGTGATAAATGGCAGTTGGAAAGGTTACCTGTAAACATCTGACATGATTCTCTGACTATATAAGCTGTGTCTTTATGCATTTCTCCACTTCACCTGAAGAAGGAGCAGCGCTCCGAAAGCTTGTGATTTCAAATAAAGCTGTTGGACTATAACCTGGTGTTGTGTGACTTCTTACATTTGTCCACCCCAGTCCAACTCCGGCATCTCCACACCATGGATTGCTCTAGAGAGCCGGCATGGACTCGATGGGCCGAATGGCCTCCTTCTGTGTCGTTATGACTCTGAAAAAGCAGTAGATGCTAGCTCAGTTAATCTTAAATCTGAGACAAGGGTATAAAAGGATATGGAGCCAAGGCAGATGGATGGAGTTAAGATACAGATCAGCCATGATCTCATTGAATGGTAGAACGGGCTTGAGGGGCTGAATGGCCCCCTCCTGTTCCTAAGCTCCTATGTTATGCTAAATTACTGGTCCGGCCTCAGCTGGGGTATTATGTCCAATTCTGGGCAGCACTTTAGGAAGGATGCCAAGGCCTTGGAGAGGGTGCAGAGATTTACTAGAATGGTACCAGGGATGAGGGACTTCAGTTTTGTGGTGATACTAGAGAAACTAGGAGTGTTCTCCTTAGAGCAGAGAAGGTTAAGGGGAGATTTAATAGAGGTGTTCAAAATTATGAGGGGTTTTGATCGAGTAGATAAGGAGAAACTGTTTCCAGTGGCAGGGGGGTTGGTAACCAGAGGGCACCAGTATTTAAGGTAATTGGCAAAAGAACCAGAGGGGAGATGAAGAGAATTTTTTTACTCAGCGAGTTATGATGATCTGGAATGCACTGCCTGAAAGGGCAGTGGAAGCAGATTCAATAGTAAGTTTCAAAAGGGAATTGGATAAATGCTTGAAGAGGAAAAATTTGTAGGGCTATGGGGAAAGAGCGGGGGAGTGGGACTAATTGATGGGTCTTTCAAAAAGGCAGCACAGGCACGATGGGCCGAATGGCCTCGTTCTGTGTACGATTCTATGATTCCTCCGCGCCATCTTGGTTCTCAGTCTTAACACCTTTTATCATTTATTTTACACTTTCTTTTAAATTGACGTAAATGAAAAAAATCGTGAACACGCAAAATCTGAAATAACAATAGAGAATGGCAAATCGAGACAGCAAATTCCAGAGGGTGTGAGAGACAGATTAATATATGGTAGGATTTTTGAGTTGGCTGGATGGCTCTTTGTTCCCATGCACACCAATGCAGGAAATACACAGCACATCCATTAGCGTCTGACCTGAGATAAGTAGGTTAACACTTTGGGTGGGATTCGTCCTTTTTATAATCTCGCTTCAGCTTTGAAAGGAAGCGACTGAGAGGTGACCTCGCACAGACATGTAAAAATAACCTAAATTCAACAGCATCGAAAAGGGTTTTTCCTGAACACTACTTCAAACTAAACTGATGAAGACAAATTGAGGGTAGGCATCAAGATGTTCTTCAAACAGAGCCCTGAACACGGAATGGGCTTCAGGTAGGGAACTGAAGGGGAATCCCTGGAACCCTTCAGGAAATGGTCTTTCTGGATCAGTCAACCAAGAATGGCCTCCTTCATCCAGATCTTATCTTTTTTTCAACCTTTTTATTGACTAATTCTGCAAGGTTTGCACACTTTCTTGGGTAATGGCACACTTTTGGTCACATTATATGTTACTTGCAGGTACAAACAATGAGGAACTTGCAATCCTGCACCTCATTAATTGATAGTCTTTTTATTGGTAATGATTCCAAGGTAAGGAAGTGGTTCCTCCTCTTCAGTTCACCTCGCTATTATTGAGAAGGTAGATGGCTGCAAGACCATTGCCAACTGCAGGAGATGGATGGATAGATGTTTTTTATTTATTCAATTTTATTTGGCAGTCCGTTAAGAAAAGGTTGGGTTCGCCGGTGATGGTCTCCAGGGTCTAATACCCTGCCGACACTAGCTGCCCTGGGTTACATGTAGCCACCTGAGCTGGGTTCCAATAGGGCGGCCAGTTCTCACAGAAATTTGGGTGGGTGGGGTGGCGGGGCAAGGGTGAGACCAAACATTTCTGCAATGTAATGCCGCCGGGTCATTATTTTCACGCAGGAGCAAGGCAAAATGCTGAAGGAGCAGGTTGAGGCTGACCTGGTCGCCATCTATCAATTTCTAGACACGAAGAAACAAGAGCTGGTGTCAAAGATTGAGGAGGAAGTGTGCAGGACCATTCAGCCCTTGCAAGACAACCTGGTGAAGATCTGCCAGGAAACCTCCACGATTGAGCGAGCCGTCCAGGATGTGCAGGTGCAGCTGAATTTCGGGGAGCCTCTGGAGCTGCTTCAGGTAAGAGGCAGGCAGCCCATGGGAAACATGGAATGAACGTGCCTTCACCTCCCGCTCCTCTTGTGCCTGTGTTCTTTGCTCGGTGTCTCTTTGGGGGAACTTTTACTGGTTGAAAAAAGAAAGAACTTGCATTTAAATCACACCTTTCCTGACCGCGGGATGTCCCAAAGCGCTTCACAGCCAATTAAGTATTTTTGAAGTGTAGCCACTGTTGTAATGTAGGAAACGCAGCTCAGAGCAAGATCCCACACACAGCAATGTGATTATGACCAGATGTGGTTGAAAGATAATAATATTGGCCAGCACACTGCGGAAGAACTCCTCTTCAAATAGTGCCGTGGGATCTTTGGCGCCCGACTGAGGGGGCAGCCGGGGCCTCGGCTTAGCGTCTCATCCAAAGGACAGCACCTCCGACAGCGCAGTGCTCCCTCAGCACTGCACTGGGAGTGTCGGCTGAGATTATGTGCTCAAGTCGCCGGAGTAGAGCTGGAGCCCACAACCTTATGACGCAAAAGTGAGAGCGCCACCCACTGAGCCACAGCTGACACCTGAGGTAAGTATGTCAGTGCGAGGCATATGTCTCAGTTTCTTGTACCAAGCGCTGACCAGCTACATCGTAAACCTCCCTCTCCCCAGTTCAGTAATGTGCCTCAGCCCTGACCTCAGACGGGCAGCCCAATGACAGTTCCACTTTGCACATCAGCCTTATGGCTTCCCAGAGTGAAATTGCCAATCTGTTCCAAGTTATACATTGAGGGCCATTTTAACTGAACCCGCCCGTTGGGATACTGACGGGATCGGGGGGGGGGCAACGCTGGTTTTATACCCCGCCCCGATTTTACTCTCCATTGAAGTCAGTGGAGATTAATATCAGGCGGCGTGTAAAATCACCTGGGACACCCGCCCGGCGAGTTAGGTTAGAATTACCCGCGTTGTGTTGTGGGTCCACCCCTTTTAGGTTCTTCAGGTATCTTGGTCAACGTTCCTCAGCAAGATAGTACCACAAAAAAAACGCAAATTCGCCGGTCATTCGTCTCCTAGCCGACTAGCCAGCTCGACGAGCACCGCACTAACCCGTCTGTGCGAGATGTTTTACTGCGTTAATGGCGCTATATAAATACTTGTTGCGTGCGTGGGGCGCAGGGTGTGCATGGCTGAGGGGATGTGTATGTATGGGCGAGGTCTGGGACAGTCATTGCGAGTGAGAGGTGTCTGGGACAGTCATAAGAATATAAGAAATAGGAGAATGTGTAGGCCATACGGCCCCTGGAGCCTGCTCTGCCATTCAATAAGATCAGAGAATGGTTACAGCACAGAAGGAGCCCATTCGGCCCGTCGAGCCCGTGCCGGCTCTCTGCAGGAGCACCTCAGCTAGTCCCACTCCCCCGCCCTTTCTCCGTAGCCCTGCAAGTTTTTTTCCTTCAGGTACTTATCCAATTCCCTTCTGAAAACCACGATTGAGTCTGCCTCCACCACCCTTCAGGCACTGCATTCCAGATTCCAACCACTCACTGCGTAAAAAAGTTTTTCCTCATGTCGCCTTTGGTTCTTCTGCCAATCACCTTAAATCTGTGTCCTCTGGTTCTCGACCCTTCTGCCAATGGGAACGGTTTCTGTCTATCGACTCTGTCCAGACCCCTCATGATTTTGATGGCCGATCTTATACGTCAACTCCACTTTCCCACCCTTTCCCCATATCCCTTGATTGCCTTCAGTGATTCAGTCACTGTCCCTATTCTTTTTGGGTGTGTGTGTCTGGGATCATCATTCGGTTAGTGTCCCTATTCTGTGTATGTGGGACGCTGGGGCCAACTCTGGGATAGTCATTCAATTACTGTCCTCCCCTTCTCTGCGGTCTGGGATAGTCCTTCAGTTACTGTCTCTGCTCTGCTGACTTGCAGGGAAAAGGCTCAAGCTTTGCTCTTTTGGTTCAAGGTATCGCCAGAGCCGGTGGATCAAGCTACTGCCCTGTAACTCCCTGACAGTCGGCCTTTACCCTGTCCACAACATTCATTATATGTGACTAATTGAGGGCACATGTGCTCTGTGACAGTTTCAGACTGTTGCTAAATTCGGCTTGTGCCGCTTGTATAGGGACGAGGGCCTCTTCCCACTGCGTTGTGTGCATGGTGCCAGTCAGCCCGCAGAGAACAATCCCAACCAGTGTTTTTGCTCTGGTTGCTGCAACACACACACAGACCCTCGGCTTCTTTTCTCCGCTATCAGCTGTCTCCTTAAACCCCTCTCCCCGACCCCTCAACCCTCGCCTTCAATGTCCGGTGCAAGGGCTTCTTTGTCACTTAAGGTTGAGTTTATCCATTCAGCTGCCTCTGCTGCTTTCCCTCAGCCTTCCCCTTGCCCACCAACCCAGGCCTCTTCCCAACCTCCCGCTGCTCCAGCCTGAACCTGTGTCTCGCTCCAGTTTCTTTCCCATCTCCCCTCATGCATTCTCTGAATTCATCACAACTATGAGATTCACCTTCTGCTGCCTTGAGCCCATTCCCACTAAACTGCTGACCACCCGACAACCCTTCCTGGCCCCCATGCTGGTTGACATTGAAAATGGTTCCGTCTCCTCAAGCATTGTGTCCCCCTCCTTTCAAAACTACCGTCATTACCTCCTATCTCAAAAAAACACCCTTGTCCTTGCAAACTACCGGCCCATACTCTCAAATCTCCCTTTCCGCAAATAAGTCCTTAAATGTGTTGTTGCCTCTCAAAGCCATGTCCATCTTGTGCGCAACACCACCTTTGAGACTCTCCAATTGGGTTTGGCCCTTGCCACCACACTGAAATGGCCCTAATTAAAGTCACAAATGACATCCTCTGTGACTATGACCACGGTGCATTATCAGTCCTCCACCTGTCCCCACCTTTGACATGGTTGACCATACCATCCTTCTCCAATGCACCGCCTCTGTTGTCCAGCTCAGTGGGGTTAATCTTGCCTTTCAAATCATAGCCAGAGTATCTTCAGCAATGGCCCCTCTTCTCGCCCCTGCACTGTTGCTTCCGGAGTTCCCATAAGATCTGTCCTTGACCCTTCTTCTTTCTCATCTACATATTGCCCCTTGGCGACGTCATCCAAAGACATGGGGTCAATTTCCACATGTACGTTAACGACGCCCAACTCTTACCTCTCCACCATCTCGCTCAACCCCTCCACTGCCTCTGTTGTCAAACTGCTTGCCCAACATCAGTCTTGGGTGAGCTGCAATTTCCTCCATCCAAATACTGCTAAGACCAAAGTCATCACCTTCGTTCCCCAGCACAAACTCTGTACCATTGTCACTGATTCCATCCCCCCCCGGCCCCCTGGCCACTCTCGGGCTGAGCTAGACTGTTCGCAACCTCGGCATTCGACCCTGAGCTTCGTTTCCGACCCCCTGTTCTCTCCATCACACAGACTACCCACCTGCATCATAAGTATTGCGTCCAATTCTGGTCACCACACTTTAGGAAGGATGTGAAGGCCCTTGAGAGGGTTCAGAGGAGATTGACCAGAATGGTTCCGAGGATGGGGGATTTTAGCTACAAGGACAGGTTGGAGAAGCTGGATTTGTTTTCATTAGAGCAAAGGAGGTTGAGGGGTGATTTGATAGAGGTGGACAAGATTATGACGGGTTTGGATAGGCTAGACCGGGAAAGGTTGTTCCCACTAGTTCATGGTACAAGGACTAGAGGACACAGATTTAAGGTTTTGGGAAAGAGATACAGGGGGGATGTCAGGAAAAACTTTTTTACACAGCGAGTGGTGATGACCTGGAATTCGCTGCCGACGGAAGTGGTGGAAGCGGAGACACTCCATGTTTTCAAGGGGAGACTGGATAGGCACTCGAGGGGAATAAACTTGCAGGGCTACGGGGGTAGAGCGGGGGATGGGACTGACTCGATTGCTCCGCAGAGAGCCGGCACGGACTTGATGGGCCGAATGGCCTGCTTCTGTGCCATTCTGACTCTGACTCATCTGCTGCTGAAAACCTCATCCATGTCTTTGTCACCTTTGGCCTCAACTATTCTGAGGCTGGCCTCCCAACTTGCACCCTACATAGAGTTCAAACTGAATAGATTGGGCCGATACTCTCTGGAGTTTAGAAGAATGAGAGGTGATCTCATTGAAACATGCAAGATTCTGAGGGGGATTGACAGGGTAGATGCTGAGAGGTTGTTTCCCTGACTGGAGTGTCTAGAACTAGGGGGCATAGTCTCAGGGTGATTTAAGACTGAGATGAGGAGGAATTTCTGCACTGAGGGTTGTGAATCTTTGGAATTCTCTACCTGAAAGGGCTGTGAATGCTGAGTCTTGGAGTATACTTAAGGCTGAGAGAGATAGATTTTTGGACTTTCGATGAATCAAAGGTTATGGGGATCAGGCAGGTAAGTGGAGCTGAGGTCGAAGATCAGCCATGATCTTACTGAATGGCGGAGCAGGCTCGAAGGGCCGTATGGCCTACTCCTGCTCCTAATTCTTATGTTCTTAGAAATCCACCCTCCGTAGAGTTCAAATCATCCAGATCTCTGGTGCCCTTATTCTGAACTACGCCCTGTTCCACTCACCCATTACCCCCCTGTCCTCGCTGACCTATATTGACTCCCAGTCCCACAAACAACACACATTTAATATTCTCAATCTTTTGTTTAAATCGCTTCATGGCCTCACCCTGCTTTACGTCTGTAAACTCCTCCAGTCTTGTAACCCCCCTCCCCGGTCCAGAGCTCTCCATTCTCTGACTGTGGCATTGTGTGCAGCTCCTCGCCCCCACCATTGTCGGCCGTGCCTTGAGTGGCCTTCGCCCCATGCTCTGGGATTCCCTCGCTAAACCTCTCACGCTTTCCAACTGCCTCTCCTCCCTTAAGGCCCTCCTTAAAGACCACCTCTTCGAGAGCTTTTGGCCACTCCCTGCTAATATCCTCGTTCGGCTATCTTTACACCTCTGTTAAATGCCTTTTAGAACATAAGAACATAAGAAATAGGAGCAGGAGTCGGCCATTTGGCCCTTCGAGCCTATTCCACCATTCAATAAGATCATGGCTGATCTTCTACCTCATCTCCACTTTCCTGCACTATCCCCATATCCCTTAATATTCAAAAATCTATTGATCTGCTAAGCTGCTGGATCTCCAGCGCAGTCCGCTCATTGGCTTTTCAACAGAAATAACCGCCCATGCACATAAATTTGAATGGGCTGTGCAGCCAGTTAAAGGGACCGTGCATGGCGGGGGGGGGGGGGGGGGGGGTGGAAATTACAGGGAACATTGGTAACTAGATACATCACCAAAAAAAAACCCGTGGAGAGATTGGGAGAATTTTTTTATTTAATGCAGAGGGTTATCAGGACATTGGATGCCCTATCTGAAACGGTGGTGGAAGCAGAATCCTTAATAGCTTTTAAAAGGGAGAAAGTGGGTAAATATTTGAAAAAGATAAAGGGGAAAAAAAGTGACTTGCAATTAAATAGCGCCTTTCACAACCTCCGGATGTCCCCAAAGCGCTTTCAGAAGCCCCAGGGCACTTTTCGAAGTGTAGTCACTGTTGTTATAGGGAAAAGTGGCTGCTAATTTGTGCACAGCAAGCTCCCACAAACAGCAACGTGAGAAATGACCAGGTCATTTGTTGTTTTAGTGATAACTGGTTGAGTGCTGAATATTGGCCAGGCCGCTGGGGAGGACTGCCGTGCTCATCTTCATGCCACGGGACCTTTTACTGAGGGGGCAGGCGGGGCTCTCGGTTTAACGTCCCACCTGAAAGACAGCACCTCCAACCGTGCAGCGCTCCCTCGGCACTGCACTGGAGTGCTGGTCAGAAATCAAAAGGGTACAGGGAGAGGCTGTGCATTGGGTCAGGAAACCTCAATCTGTGCTGTAAAGGTCTACTGGGTGTGGTTAATGGCGATCGCACTGCATGTCCCTTGCTGATTAACTCATTAATATACACTCAATGGAGATCACTTATTTTATTCTTGATCGTAATCGTCAAATTGTGGCGATTATAACCTGATTTTTTTTTTCCCCCCTTCTCTTTAGGATATCAAACTGCTGCTGGACAGGTACGTGCCTTGAATACCTTCTGAACATGTGCTCCTGAGTTCCCATTGCTGGCTCCACTGGATAAATTCACAGCCCTGAGCCGCGCAGCCCATGGCGCTCCCGGGTTCGATCCCTGATCTGTGCCGAGTGGGTTGGGGTCGTGACCCCAGCGCTGTGGTTGGCCTGAGCACCTGAGAGTTGAGGAGGAGATTAATCAGTCCGGGTTCCCGCTCCCGGTCGCTACCCAGTAGCCCTGGCCGGGAAGCACACGTGGTGTCGGCCTTGGCTCAATTGGTACTCCAGCCTCTCGGTCAGAAGGATGTGTCCCACTCCAGAGACCTGCGCACAAAATCCAGGCCAACACTCCCAGTGCAGTGCTGAGGGAGAGCTGCAATGTCGGAGATGCCATCTTTCGGATGAGACGTTAAACCGAGGCCCCGTCTGCCCCCTCAGGTGGACGTAAAAGATCCCATGGCACGATTTCAAAGAACATAACATAAGAAATAGGAGCAGGAGTCAGCCATTTGGCCCTTTGAGCCTGCTGCACCATTCAATAAGATCATGGCTGATCTTCGACCTCATCTCCACTTTCCTGCACTATCCCCATATCCCTTGATGCGCTTAATATTCAAAAATCTATTGATCTCTGTCTTGAATATACTCACGACTGAGCCTCCACAGCCCTCTGGGGTGGAGAATTCCAAAGATTCACCACCCTCTGAGTGAGTGAAGAAATTTCTTCTCATCTCGATCCTAAATGGCCGACCCCTTATTCTGAGACTGTGACCCCTGGTTCTAGACTCCCCAGTCAGGGGAAACATCCTCCCTGCATCGACCCTGTCGAGCACTGTAAGAATTTTATACGTTTCAGTGAGATCACCTCTCATTCTTCTAAACTCCAGAGAATATAGGCCTAGTCTACTCAGTCTCTCCTCATAGGACAATCCCCCCCCATCCCAGGAACCAGCCTGGTGAACCTTCGTTGCACTCCCTCTCTGGCTGGTATATCCTTCCTTAGGTAAGAGACCAAAACTGTACACAATACTCGGAGTTCTATAATATTTATCCCTCAACCAAAACCTAAAAACAGATTATCACGTCATTATCTCATTGCTGTTTGTGGGATCTCACTGTGCGGAAATTGGCGGCCGTGTTTCATAATTTACAACGGTGACTACACTTTTTTTTTCTTTAAGTACTTAATTGGCGCTTTTGGACGTGTCCCGAGGTCGTGGAAGGCACTAATCCTTTTTCTCCTTAATAAGGACAGTCTCAGGCCTGGTCCGATGCTCTTAGCCTGGCACCCTGCCAACATTTCACTGTCTGAAGCTTGCACGTAACGAGTGGCCACTTGGGCATGGTGCCAGAGAGCTGCCCATCCCTGGGGAACCAGACCCCAGCAAGAGTCCCCAGATTCAGGAGAGGAGCGGAGCAATTTGGGGGATTTTGTTTTTGTAAAGCACTAAGTTGTCATACTTTGCTCTTGATGTTACTCCAGTTCTCCATTCCAGGTGTAAACAGGAGCATGCCAAACCAGCGGATGTTCCCACTGAGCTCTGTACTGACGCTATTGTCACGCCTTTCCGCTACGTTAAAATCTGGGACGAGCTTAAAGCATTTGTGCCAGGTACGTGACCAGCCTGTCTCCTGCATGCAGGCGGTGAGCTGTAACTGAATTTGTTACATAGTGGTTATAGTGAGCTGTGGCTAAGTGGGTAGCACACTCGTCTCTGAGTCAAAGTACGTGGGTTCAAGTCCCACTCCGGAGACTTGAGCACAAGATCTAGGCTGACTCTTCCCCAGTGCAGTGCTGAGGGAGCGCTGCACTGTCGGAGGTGCCATCTTTAAGATAAGACATTAAACCGAGGGCCCGTCTGCTTTCTCGGGTGGACGTAGAAGGCCCCGTGGCACTCTTGTGAAGACGAGCAAGGGAGTTCTCCCTGGTGTCTGGGCCAATATTTATCCCTCAACCAACTGAAAAGCAGAATATCTGTTCATGATCACATTACAGTTTGTGGGAACTTGCTGTACAAAAATTGGTGGCTGCATTACCCAGTGTCGCACGCACTGACTGAGCTCTGTAGTAATGGACTGAGTGTGTCTAGTAACTGAGGGTGTGTCTCCCAGTACTGCACACACACAGTGAGTGAGCTCTGTAGTAATGGACTGAGTGTGTCTAGTAACTGAGGGTGTGTCTCCCAGTACTGCACACACACAGTGAGTGAGCTCTGTAGTAATGGACTGTGAGTGTGTCCAGTAACTGAGGGTGTGTCTCCCAGTACTGCACACACAGTGAGTGAGCTCTGTAGTAATGGACTGTGAGTGTGTCTAGTAACTGAGGGTGTGTCTCCCAGTACTGCACACACACACTGAGCGAGCTCTGCAGTAAGGGAAAGTGAGTATCTCTACTAATTGAGGATCTGTGTCTTCCAGTTGAGGAGCTTCTGAAGCTGGACCCCAAGACAGCGCACCCACGGCTCGTCCTGTCCGAGGACCTCACCAGCGTGATTGAAGGCAAGAAACGTCGGGCGAACTCGCTCGTGCCCCATCGCTTCAACCATTGGCTCTGCGTCCTGGCCAGCAGCGGCTTCCTGTCGGGGCAGCACTACTGGGACGTGGAGCTGGGCAGCAACAACGCCTGCCTCATCGGGGTAACCAGTGCCTCCGCCAACCGCCTGACAACCAAACAGCTGACGCCGCAGGACGGGTACTGGGTGGTGGAGCTGCAGAATGGGGAGCTGGTCAACGTCGACGCGCCCGACACCCAGACCCTCGAACTCCGCATCAAGCCCGTGGTCATCCGCGTATACCTGAACTACGAAGAGGGGCGGCTGTCCTTCTACGACACCGACACCCAATGTTGTATCGACACCTTGCAGGCGAAGTTCACGGAGAAGCTATATCCCCTCTTCAAACCTCACAACAAGAAGGAAGGCAAATCAGTGCCACTGAGGCTGTGTAATCGGATAGGATGACAAGATTAATTTGCAGGGAAGGGTGGGGTGGGGTGGCGGGGGAAACTTGTGATGGTTCTTCTTGAAGGGAAAGTCCCTTCTGTTGAATTGTAACATTACCCTCAGGCAGATTAATGAACCCCAATCAGTATTTTTTCTGATGTACTGGCGGGGAATTTTCACTTCGGTGCTTCTGGTTCCCATCAGGATCTCGGGCTGATCAAATCTGCACCGTCACTCTGTTATCTTCCTATCACTAAATTTAAAGGTTGTGATCTCGCAGGTTGGGGGGTGGGTGTGAGAGAGAGGAGGGGGTGCGGAATTTCCCCGTGTGCGCACCAGGCACACGGAGGCGGGAAATCCCGGCCACTACGTAGAGCAGTGGTTTATAAAATTAGTTCCCTGCAGCTGTGGGGGTTGAGGGATCCAAAAAAAATAACAGCACAGGATCTGGGTTCCTCTGTGCGCCTGTTGTCTAGCGTTGGCCCCATGCTTCTGTGCCAGCGCCAGCAAGAGGTTTTCCGCGGGTGAGCGCACTGGTGTAGCAATCGCCCCCCACCTCTTGTGATGCCACGAGTGGAATTGGTGAGCCGTGACAGTGTCGGAATTCTCTGAGCACTGGCAGCAATGCAGATTTTACTTTCTGACCTCATGGACCCCAGACTGAAAACCACCACTGTACACAATTGGAGGGAGGGGGGACTTTTCTGAGGCCACGTGTCACCGGCGGAGCAGGGCCTTCTACGCAGCCCCTGATTTGATTATGGGGAAAAACGCAAGCGATGTACCCATGACCTCTCCGATAAACCGTCCGCAAAGTTCTGGCGGTGGCAGGGGCCTCGGGGCAGGTCAACCCCGCCCCCGGCCACCAGCTCCCATGTGTCCTTCCCCCCAAGCTCCATCTAACCTGAATCTTTAAAGCGTTAACACAGTAACAGAAGAGGAGATTTGCTAGAATGGAGTTTCCTTGATGTATGAAGCGAAGTATACTGCGGGCAGCAATAGAGGGCGCCCTGAGCTCACTTTTTAAGTAAATGGAAGGACCTTGAGTTAATCAGCTGAAGAATGCACACTCCCAAACTAGACTTTAGTGATGGTGGATGCAGGAGCCAAGTACAATTGGGTTGACGACAATGTGAAGACATAATTAATAATCTAATTATGTTTAGATCAGTTTTGCATTAGTTCTCCTCCTGTCCACTCCTGCAGAAAGCACTTTTTTCAAAGGCAACCCTCGGGTGAAAATAAGCACTAGACAAATAGGAGGGATTTACAGGGTGGTGTGCATTAGCTTAAAGCTTTTTACCTCTGGGTCCTGCGTTTTAAACGAGGGCAAGCTGATGGGATGAAGGCTTTTTCTGCCCATTTGGCAGATGCTTTGTGAAGTGCATCTGGCAGACCTGATTGGCCAATCTGTAGGTAATGGGCCTACATCACTCCGCTGAGGCCTGCAGGCCACAGGATGACTGGTGTGGGTAATGGGGAGGGGAGGGGGAGTGGTGATTGAAGAGTGACCCCCTGGTGGTGCTTTACTGAGATTTGAGGTGAAGTGCATTGTCAAGGCAGAGTGGAGGGAGCTTTAACCCTGTAAATAATTGTTTTATACTTGAAATGGGGGGAGTACCTGAAATGGGGAGAGTGCTCCATTCCCCAATATTAATATCCCTTGCCTTTATCCAGACGGGAGAAAATAATTATCAAAAGCTTTTTATGTCCCTACATAGTCAGTGCATTTGCTGGAAGTCTGAATGTGCCTTGATGACATTAGAGTCAGGAGATCAGAAGTCACTGCACAGACGGAGTCTTTGATGGTTCACTATCTACAGGTTGGTTCCAAACACTGGAGTTTGTGGGAGGTGGGTGGAGAATATTGAATGTAAGTAAGAAATTTAAAGTTATTGAAGTTTTGGTCAGCACTGGAAATTTGATCAAACATGTTGCTATTCAGAATGGTGATTTAATACATAAATCCATCTCGAGTTCGCTGCTTGTGTGTTAATACTTCTGTTACCGCTGGTGGTTAAGTAGAAGAAATAGTCATTCTGTTTCCACAGATGCATCAGAAGGAGAAAACTTCAACTGATGCTTGTTGTCCTGTTGAATAATTAACTTATTTTAAGCTCAATACCCATTGCAGTATTATAAGCAGCCAGTTTCAAAGAGAAATCGAGAAAGACTTGCATTTATAGAGCGCCTTTCACAACCTCAGGACGTCCCAAAATGCTTTACAGACATTGAAGTACATTCAAAGCCAGCCCTCCGACAGAGCTCTTTCTTCCTCGTACTCTCTTCTAACCCAGTTACGATTTTCTTCCTTGTGGAATTGTTCTGTTTTCTCCCCCCTTTCCTGAGTTATTCCCTCCACCAGGTATCTTCCTGAATAAAGCTTCCAGTCTCTTTATATAACCAAACCCGAAGAGATGCCTCAGTAATCTGGATGACTCTCCCACTTATTTATAATCCTCATCTACCCCCAAACTTCCCGGAAGGGACATCCCCATGGCAGTGTGGTTAGGATTGGGGCTCGCCAGTGGGTGCAGCCAACCTGTGCTGTGCCACAACACTACCGCCTCTGTGTGCAGGTAGTTACATTAGGTGGTATGAGCGAGACGCTACATTAACTTGAGTCTCAAGTGCAAAACAGTCAGAAACAATTCGGTATCTCCCTAGTTTTCGTAAAGCAGCTGTAATGTTGGGAGTTAATGGGTAGACTTGGGGTCCTGAATTGACCCGTTCTGCCTGAAAGCTGCTCAGCTGTCCGAGCACAGCCACTTCTGGACGTGTGAGAATTTGTGCTGCAAACTTTGCAAAGCGGTTTTCATGGTTGTTTTTTCCTGCGTTATGAAAATATTGATTGTAGAGACGGATGCGAAATGGCGCAAGGTGTCGTATCACAGAAGGATAGCATTGACCCAGCCGTGGACTGGGTAAAGACGTGGTGGAGGCAGCTACATGCCCCTTTTAAAGCAGCTTTCATTGCGATTGGTGGACTGCCAATCGTAGGTTTAGAATTGTGTGGCGCGAACCTACATCCGCAAGACTGAGGAGAGGAATATTTTTGATTGATAACACTACTGTGAAGCACTTTTGGACATTTTACTCCCTTAAAGGCACTTCATAAATGCAAGTTATTCAGCAGACACGCCAGACAGATACTGGGTCAGGCAAACTGAGGCAGCTGGTTAAAGACACTTTTTAACAATGGTGCGAGGAGGAAGTTTCAACGTACTCTGAACAGATGTACAGTCCCACCTGATATTGTAATAAACTCTCGATGAATGTCCGTTCCTTGTAGTTTTGAAGGGTTTCTTTGTAATGTTAAATAAAGTTTTCCTATCGAATGTAATTTATATTTCCCTCTGCGTCCGTTCATGTTTGTATTATGGCTGCCACTCCGAACCCCCCCCCCCCCCCCCACTTTGCTCCCACTTTTCCTTTTCAGCCGTCTCTGCTTTCTCTTCATCCCATCTGGCCATGCCCCTTTTCAATCCCTTCATGTGAACAATGCCCGAAGGGGAGAACCTTTCGACATACTGGCACTGACTGAATTATGATATGGTGGTGGACCTATGAAGGCTTTTGATAGAGTAAATAAGGAGACACTGTTTCCTCTGGGGGGTGGGTCGATAACCAGAGGACATAGACATACAGGTCTCGGAGGTGGTCCTGGCACTGCTCCAAGTCAATAACTATGGCAAACCATGTAGCAAGGTGCTGGTCAGAAGTCTCCAATATGAAATGCTGTGAGACAATGCTTTGAAGCAGGAAAACCCAAAGAAGAGCTTCAGGCATAGAGTGGAGGCTTTCCTCTCTAAAAACACAAGTTGGGGTGTGGGAAGGTGTACAGAAATTCGTGCTCGCACGGATACTGGATATCGAGGGTCTTCTCCGGGATGATATGACTAAGAATGGTTGCTCGATTCTGTTGCATCCGTGCATAATAAGACACAGACTGCGGAGAACGGTACAACAGGTGTTTACTCAACGTGGCTCACACTGCAACTGATCTATACAGATTACTACTCAGCGTTATATACAGGTGTAGTCACTGCCGGTACTGCAGTATACATGAGCTGTAAAACATAGTTCCCCCCTTAAAGGTATATACATTACAATTCCTCCCCTTTTAGATTAACAGTACCATAACACTCATTTAACAATTAAATATCAAACTAATTACAATTAACACTTTTAACATGCAACATTAGCTGAAAATAATCTATTTATATATTCAGTCTTTGGGGAGGCTTCCTGATCCTTTCTGGATAGCGCCTTTCCCGAGTGTCTTGCTCTTGGTGCGGAGGCGATTCTGGCCCCCTGTCGTCGGTTGGTTCATCAGCTTCCGATGCTACTGTTTCTGGGATAGATGCGACCTGTACGTCGGGTTCATCACCAGGTACGTATGGGCGAGGCATGGGGTTGACTTGTTCCTGTGACACTAGGATCTGGTCAGAATGGCATCTCACAATGCTCTCCCCAACGTCCACTGTGTACATTAGTGGGCCCTGCCGTGTGCATATCGTTCCTGGCTGCCATTTTTCTGTTCGGTGGTCGCGGGCCAAGACTGGTTGCCCTACATTTGAAGCTCCTTGTTGGCTTCTCATGGATGTGCTGGAATTGCTTACTCTCAACATCTCTTCGTACGTTTGGTCTGAGCAAATCCAGGCGAGATCTTAACCTTCGGTTAAAGAACATCATGGCTGGGGCCTGGTTGGTGACTGCATATGTCGCATTCCGGTAGGCGAACAGGAAATTGTCCACCTTGTGCTGCAGCGGAATGTTGTCATTGTACATAGCCTTTATTGCCTTCTTAAAGGTTCGTACGAACCTCTCGGCCAATCCATTTGTGGCTGGATGATACGGGGCGGATGTGTAATGCCTTACCCCATTCTTTTTCAAAAACCTCCGGAACTCTTCGGACACAAACTGTGGTCCGTTGTCGGAGCAAATCTGTTCTGGCAAGCCATTCCTGGCAAAAATGGTCCGTAGGACTGCAATACTTTTCTCCGTGGTGGTGGAGGACATTTTGATGACCTCAGGCCATTTCGAGTGTGCATCCACGGCTATTAAAAACATTGAGTCCATGAATGGACCAGCAAAATCAATATGCACCCGTTGCCATGGAGATGTGGGCCACTCCCATGGGTGTAGAGGGGCCTGTGGTGGTGCATTTTGGACTTTCTGGCATCCTGAGCAGCCCTTGGTCAGGTCCTCGATTTTGTTTATCGATTCCTGGCCACCACACATAAGCCCTGGCTAGGCTTTTCATTTTTATCCCCCCAGATGACCCTCATGAAGCTCATTGAGCACTCTATCCCTTAACTTGGGTGGAATTACCACTCGGGATCCACACATCAAGGTCCCCTGGCACACTGACAGCTGTTCTCTACTTGTCGAGAATGCTGGCAACAGTGAGTCGCCATGTGCTGGCCATCCCTTCACAGTCAAATCATATACCCGAGACAGTGTCTGGTCATTTCAGGTTTCCTTTTCGATACAAGCGTTAGTTACCGGTAGGTATTCAACTATAGTCGAATGGAATATTTCGACAGGATCCACTGCTGGTGCTTCCTCCGCAGTAGGCAGTGGCAGGCGTGATAGCCCATCAGCATTTCCATGCTGTTTCGTGCCCTTATATTCAATCTCATAGTGGTGCGCCCCTAGAAAATGTGACCATCTTTGTAGTCGTTGCGCAGTCATCACCGGAACGCCCCCCTTTGGATTAAAAATGGAGACAAGAGGCTGATGATCAGTCAGCAAGGTGAATTTCTGCCCGTGCAGATAGTGATTTAACTTTTTCACTCCCCACACTAGGCCGAGGGCCTCCCTGTCAATCTGGGCGTAGTTACGCTCAGCTGAGGTTAGAGATCGTGACGCAAAGGCTATTGGCCTCTCTCAGCCATCCGAGAATTTGTGCGACAGCACCGCTCCAATGCCGTAGGGTGACGCATCACATGCCAACCGAATTGGTAATGCCGGGTTGTAATGGGCCAATACCTCTTTCGATGTGATTAGTGTTTTGCTCTTCTGGAAAGCTCGTCTACATTTGTCACTCCACTTCCATGGCACCCCAGTTTGCAGTAGGGTGTTCAGTGGGTGTAGTATTGTAGACAAATTTGGCAAGAACTTAAGGTAGTAGTTTACCAGCCCGAGGAACGACCTCAGTTGTGACACATTTTCCAGTGCTGGAGCCTTGACTACTGCCTCAATCTTCTCTGGGGACTTATGTAACCCCTCTTTATCGATAACGTGGCCACAATACGAGATCTGTTTTCTAAAAAACTCGCATTTGGGGCGGTTAGCTCGGAGCCCATATTCCTGCAATCTAGTGAGCACCTGCTCCAGGTTGGCAAGGTGATCACTCATTTTCGCCCGTGACCAGGATGTCGTCCAAATAACACTGGGTCCCTGGGATCCCTTGCAGGACTTGTTCCATTGCCCTCTGCCAAATAGCCGGAGCTGATGCTACCCCGAATACCAGCCGGTTGTATTGGTAGAGACCTTTATGGGTGTTGATTGTGAGCTATTTTTTTGATGCTTCTTCTACCTCCATTTGCAGATACACCTGGGCCAGATCAATCTTAGTGAAGCATTTCCCTCCAGATAGCGAGGCGAAAATATCTTCAATCCGCGGAAGTGGATATTGTACGGTGTGAAGGACCGGGTTCACTGTTACCTTAAAGTCCCCACAGATGCGAACCTTCCTTGGTTCCCCAGGCGTGCTGCTCAACGACTTTTTCATCACCGGGACGATGGGTGTAGCCCACTCACTCCAGTCTACCTTGGACAGTACACCTGAACGTTCCAGACTCTCCAGCTCTGCTTCGACGGCTGGGCGGATCGCATAAGGTACCGGTCTGGCCTTAAAAAAATTTGGGGCTTGCGTTTTCTTCAATTTTAATCGTCGCTGTCATGCCTTTTAGTGTTCCGAGTCCTTGCTGGAACACTTATTTCACATCAGTTAGGACCTTTGACAGTCGCCCAGGTGTGACGTCGTCATCCTTTTTGTCAGCCACAGTCAGTGCCTGTATGGAATGTCAATCCAGTTGTATTTTCTGGATCCATTCACGTCCCAGTAATGGTGGTCCTCCATCTTGCAATACATACAGGTCTAGTTTTGGTGTTTCCTTACCGTTATATATAACGGTCACCCTTATTTTTCCTTTGGGGTAGACTTTTTGCCCCGTGTACGTCTTCAAAATAATTTTTGTGTCTCTCAAGGGTATGTGTGAGCATAGCCGCTCGTAGTCATAAGAACATAAGAAATAGGAGCAGGAGTAGGCCAATCGGCCCCTCGAGCCTGCTCCGCCATTCAATAAGATCATGGCTGATCTGATCCTAACCGCCAATCTACTATCACAGAACCATCTCCTGAATCTAACAGAATTAGACACACGAAATAGGAGCAGGATCAGGCTACACGGCCCCTGGGCCCGCTCTGCTACCCACAGGGCCATGACCGATCCAAACCTAGACTCATGTCCAAATTCCTGCCCGCTCCCCGTAACTCTTAATTCCCTTTACTTCTAGGAAACTGTCTATTTCTGTTTTAAATTTATGTAATGATGTAGCTTCTACAGCTTTTTGGGGCAGCATATTCCATGGACCAGTAGTTCCTCCTCATCTCAGTTTTGAAAGAGCAGCCCCTTATTCTAAGACTATGCCCCCTAGTTCTAGTTTCACCCATCATCGGGAACATCCTCCCCGCATCCACCCGATCCAACCCCTTCACAATCTTATATGTTTCAATAAGGTCGCCTCTCATTCTTCTGAACTCCAATGAGTAGAGTCCCAATCTACTCAACCTCTCCTCATATGTCCATCCCCTCATCCCTGGGATTAACCGAGTGAACCTTCTTTGTACTGACTCGAGAGCAAGTATGTCTTTTCTTAAGTATGGACACCAAAACTGTACGCAGTATTCCAGGTGCGGTCTCATCAATGCCTTGTACAACTGAAGCAATACCTCCCTATTTTTATATTCTATCCCCCTAGCAATGAAAGCCAACATTCCATTGGCCGCCTTAATCACTTGCTGCACCTGCATACTAACCTTTTGAGTTTCGTGCACCAGGAGCCCCAGATCCCTTTGTAGTTCAGTACTTTCCAGTTTCTTGCCATTAAGATAATAACTTGCTCTACGATTTTTCCTGCCAAAGTGCATAACCTCACACTTTCCAGTATTGTATTCCATCTGCCAAATCTCTGCCCACTTACTTAGCCTGTCTATGTCCCCTTGCAGGTTTTTTATGTCCTCCTCACTCACTACTTTCCCTCACATCTTAGTATCATCTGCAAACTTTGATATGTTACACTCGGTCCCCTCCTCCAAATCGTTAATATAGATTGTAAAGAGTTGGGGACCCAGCACTGACCCCTGCAGAACACCACTTGTTACTGATTGCCAGTCTGAGAATGAACCATTTATCCCAACTCTCTGCCTTCTGTTAGATAGCCAATCCTCTATCCATGCCAGAATATTACCCCCAATCCCGTGATTTTTTATCTTAAGCAATAATCTTTTGTGTGGCACCTTGTCAAATGCCTTTTGGAAGTCTAAATACACTACGTCCACTGGTTCCCCTTTATCCACCCTATACGTTACTTCCTCAAAGAACTCCAGCAAATTTGTCAAACATGACTTCCCCTTCATAAAACCATGCTGACTTTGTCCTATTAAATTATGATTATCCAAATGTCCTGTTACTGTCTCCTTAATAATGGACTCCAAAATTTTACCTACCACAGATGTTAGGCTAACCGGTCTATAGTTTCCAGCCTTCTGTCTACTGCCCTTTTTAAATAAGGATGTTACATTAGCTGTTTTCCAGTCTGCCGGGACCTTTGCTGAGTCCAGGGAGTTTTGGAAAATTATTACCAATGCATCCACAATCCCTACCGCCACTTCCCTCAAGACCCTAAGATGTAAGCCATCAGGTCCAGGTGATTTATCCGCCTTGAGTCCCATTATTTTACCGAGTACCACTTCTTTAGTGATTTTGATCGTGTGTAGCTCCTCCCCCCCTTTTAGCCCCCTGTTTGTCCAGTGTTGGGATATTCTTAGTGTCTTCTACTGTAAAGACTGATATAAAATATTCATTCAGTGTTTTTGCCATCTCCATATTTCCCACCATTAATTTCCTGGTCTCATCCTCTAAGGGACCAACATTTACTTTAGCCACCCTTTTTCTTTTTATATAACTATAAAAACTCTTACTATCTGTTTTTATATTTTTTGCTAATTTACTTTCATAATCTATCTTCCCTTTCTTAATCAATCTTTTTGTTATTTTTTGCTGTCTTTTAAAGTTTTCCCAATCCTCTATCCTCCCACTAGATTTGGCTACCTTATATGCCCTTGTTTTTAGTCGAATACTATCCTTAATTTCTTTACTTAGCCACAGATGGCTGTCTTTTCTTGTACGCCCTTTTCTTCTCAGTGGAATTTTTTTTTTTTTGGAAGTTGTAAAATAACTCCTTAAATGTACACCACTGATCATGTATCGTCTTACCCTTTAATCTATTTTCCCAATCCACTCTACTCAATTCCACTCTCAGACCTTCATAGTCTCCTTTATTCAAGTTTAGCACGCTTGTTTGAGATCCAACCTTTTCACCCTCTAATTGAATATGGAATTCAACCTTGTTATGGTCACTCATTCCAAGGGGATCCTTTACTAGGACATTTTTAATTAATCCTGTCTCGTTACACAGGACCAGATCTAAGGTTGCTTGCCCCCTGGTCGGTTCAGTTACATACTGCTCAAGAAACCCATCCCTAATACACTCAATGAACTCATCCTCAAGGCAGCCCTGCCCAATTTGATTTGTCCAATTAATATGATAGTTAAAATCCCCCATAATTATAGATGTTCCCTTATTACAAGCCTCAACTATTTCCTGATTGATACTCCATCCAACAGAGTTGCAACTGTTCGGAGGCCTATAGACTACGCCCACTAGTGTTTTTTTCCCCTTATTATTCCTTATCTCCACCCAAACTGTTTCATTATCCTGATCTTTTGACCCAATATCATTTCTCTCTATTACAGTGATTCCTTCCTTTATTAACATAGCCACCACACCTCCCCTTCCTTCCTGCCTGTCCTTCCTGATCGTTAAATAACCTGGTATGTTTAATTCCCAGGCATTGCCACCCTGCAGCCATGTTTCTGTAATGGCCACAAGATCATACCCCTATGTAGTTATTTGTGCCATTAACTCGTCTATTTTGTTACGAATGCTACGTGCATTCAGATAGAGAACTTTCAAATATGTTTTGTGACACTTAGTTCCTGCTTTTGCCCTTTTTATTACTTTACCTTTTACTCCATACCTTCTGCCCCTTCCTGACACGCTCTGGTTTTTAATTTCCCCACTGCTACCTAAGTCTATGACCTTCTCTGTTGTCATTTTTATTATTTGCTCTCTAGGAACGTCCCCCCCACTAGTTAGTTTAAAGCCCTCTCTACAGCCCTAGTTATATGATCCGCCAGGACTCTAGTCCCAGCACTGGCCAAGTGAAGCCCATCCCAATGGAACAGCTCCCTCCTGCCCCAGTACTGGTGCCAGTGTCCCAGGAAGCAAAACCCATTTCTCCCACACCAGTCTTTGAGCCACGCATTTAACTCTCTAATTTTATTTGTCCTAGCCAAATTTGCTCGTGGCTCAGGTAATAATCCAGATATTATTACCCTTGTGGTTCTGCTTTTTAATTTGGCCCCTAGCTGCTCAAACTCCCGCAGCAGAACCTCCTTCCTCGTCCTATCTATGTCGTTGGTACCAACATGGACCACGACAACTGGATCCTCCCCCTCCCACTCCAAGTTTCTCTCCAGTCCAGAGGAGATGTCCTTAAGCCTGGCACCGGGCAGGCAACACAGCCTTCGGGACTCTCGCTCTCGGCTGCAAAGAACTCTATCTATCCCCCTAACGATACTATCGCTGTCGGTTTATGACTGTTAGGGCTGATCCTGTGTCCAATTCCATCTTTACCTGGACTCCTAACTTGAGAGTGACCCAAATGGTTCGGTGATCCTCCGTTGTGATCACATTATGTAGTTTCAGACGACTCAGTTCCCTGCTTTCGGAGTCGTTATCACTCTTTTTTGTTCGTCTGAACTATTCTCCGTCATCTTATGTACCTTCTTGTACTTTCCTTTGGTAGGTTTCTTATTGCTGGTTTTCTTTCCCGACCTGCAGACTTGTGCTATGTGTCCTACTTTTCCACACTGTCTGCACACTTTCTTTGAACCAGCAATCATTCTGGTCGTGTGTTGTTCTGCCGCAGCGATAGCACTTCTCTGTTCCATATGACATTTCGTTTGTGCCATATTCTTGCGGTCTCTGTTGTATCTCTGCAGCGCCCCGTGCTGCTGCTTCATATGATACTGCAATGCTGAAAGCCTTTTCCAGCGTAAGGTCCTTTTCAGATAAAAGCCATTTCTGGGTTCCTTCACTTTGAAGCCCACACACAAATTTGTCCCTTAAGGTATCTGCCAGTCCCGCTCCAAACTGGCAGTGTTTCGATAGTTTGCGCAGTTCTGTTAAATAATCAGCATTGCTTTCATCCTTATACTGGTTCCGTTTGTGAAACTTGAATCTTTCTGCTATCAGCAGCGGTGTGGGGTTTAAATGTTCCTTTAGTATCGTTACTATGTCTTCAAAACTCTTTTCCATTGGCTTCGTTGGGGTTACTAGATTTCGTAATAAACCATACGTCTTTGCACCCATTAAATTTAACAATACCGACGCTTTCTTGTCATCTGACACCTCATTTGCCTTGTAGTCCAATCTTCGACTTCATTGTCAAATGCGGTGATACTGCCACTCTTCGGCATTTTGGGTGTGGTTTAAAATGGTGTCTCCCGCGCTTTCCTTCCTCCCCCGCTGCTGCCAATGCCGCTCCCGGCGGTTCTCGTTGCAATGGCAGTGCCCTGTAGGTTTCGCGCGCTTCTCCTGCGCTGCTGCCAACGCCGCTCTCGGCGGTCCTCGTGGCAATGGCGGCGCCTCGCGGGTTTCTGCGCGTCTCTCTCTCCCTCTCTCCGACACTGCTCGGCCCCTGAACACCGGCTGCACCCTGTGCGCTCTGCCCTCTCTCTCTCCCCCGTCGACGCTGCTCGGCCCTTTGCTGTGCCGCTCGGTCGGGCTCTAGCCCGCCGCTGTCCGGGAAGGGTCTGCACACTACCTGTTGCCAGCCCATTTCGCTGGACCACCTCGACTGGAAAGCCAAGCCTGGCTCTCAACAGCCTCCCCCGCAATTCTCGAGTCTCTGCTGGATGACTGGGCGGTTGCCCGTGGTCGACGCCCGAGTCTCTGGCCTTGACCTCCAATCCACTGATCTCCAGGAACGAATCCCCGGGAGGTGATGCAGAGTTGCAGGTAGGTTCGAACCTGCCTCGTCGCCAATGTTGCGTCCGTGTATAATAAGACACAGACTGCGGAGAACTGTACAACAGGTGTTTACTCAACGTGGCTCACTGCAACTGATCTGTACAGATTACTACTCAGTGCTATATACAGGTGTGGTCACTGCCGGTACTGCAGTATACATGAGCTGTAAAACATAGTTCCCCCCTTAAAGGTATATACATTACAGATTCATCTTACTAATCAATTGCTGAAAGATGAGGGAGGAGGTTACGGTGTTAGCTGATGCAGTGGCTTTGTTTTTTTTTAAAAGATGGTGGATGTTCTCAAGAGATATCCAGACCAGATAGAATTAGAATCCATGGCATACTGCCTTCGCCACTCATTTAAAAAAAAAAAAAGGGCAAATCGCACACTGAAAACCATGCTGCAGAAATTTTTGACCAATAATGGGAAAGACGGGCAGTAAACTCCCCTTGGTGCTGGTGGCTCTCAGAGCCACACCAGGAAATTCCCCTGCATGCCGATAGACCTCCGAGTTATACCAGTAAACTGCCCTTAGTGCTGATGGCAGCCACCTCCACAAAGTGCTCCCCACTAGAGGCGATCACTGGGAAAACCATGAAATTGTCCGAACATCTCAAGGTAGACATTCCAGGACCAATGATAGAAAGAGTTACGGTGACTAGGTACATGGAACGATAGTGTAAGAGACTCAATATTGTGGGTGGCAAATCAACTCTGGGTGGCGGAACAGAAATCCTAACTCCGCTTTGATAAAGTGATCCAAGAAAATGATTGGCAAGTGGGAAACAAGATGATGTCACTTCAGTTCCTTGCTGAGGGAACATGGACTTTCCTCTAAATGGCAGCGTCCCTATTATATCGCAGATAAAATCAGTTCGTCGGTGTGTAAGATTTGTGTTACTGGTGGAAAGAGACCCACTGAGAGACACTTTCACACAAACCAGCTCAAACTGTTCAAGGGGGATTCTGGTTCTATTCCAGATCAGTAATCCAAAATGTGGAAGCAGACACTGCTGAACCTCCTGACTGTGACCCTTTGGACAAGAGGAGGAACTGGTTGCCCAACCCTTGAAGATGGACCCCGAGCGAAATTGTTGCCTCGGAGACCCCAGGAGTTTGTGAACAATGATCCAATATGTAGATGTTGCTGTAAGAATTAATCTGTCAGAATGGGACGTTCAGTCCTATGATTATTGTAAGAACACTACTGATTGTTAGTAATTTAGAATATGAAATGCATAAGGTTCTAGAAGAATTTGATTTGCATGCATTATATACCTTTGTTGACTCAGACTAGTTCACCACAGAGATCACAGGGACAGGTCATGGAAAAGTGGGGAGTGACCTTGGAGGGATTGGAGCAGGAACTGCCTTTTGGAACAGGTATGATACAGAACAAAGAAAGGGGAATTTCGCCCTATTAGAGAAAAGGCAGGTGTGAGAGATATACCCATGATTTTTTTTTATTCGTTCCTGGGATGTGGGTGTTGCTCGCAAGGCCAACATTTATTGCCCATCCTTAGTTACCCTTGAGAAGGTGGTGGTGAGCCGCCGCCGTGAACCGCTGCAGTCTGTGTGAAGGTACTCCCACAGCGCTGTTAGGGAGGGAATTCCAGGATTTTGATCCAACGATGATGAAGGAACGGCGATATATTTCCAAGTCGGGATGGTGTGTGACTTGGAGGGGAACTTGCAGGTGCTGGTGTTCCCATGCACCTGCTGCCCTCGTCCTAGGTGGTAGAAGTCGTGGGTTTGGCAGGTGCTGATGAAGAAGCAATAATCAACGAAAATCAAGGAAAAAATTAACGGGCACTTGGAGAGGTTTAAGCTAATTAAGGAGAGCCAACACGGATTTGTAAAAGGCAGATCGTGTTTGACTAATCTAATTAAACAGGATTGATGAAGGGAATGCAATGGGTGTTGTCTAGCTGGATTTTGGGAAGGTGTTTGACAAAGTAGCACATAGAAGGCTCGTTAACAAAATTGAGGCTCATAGAATAGGTGGGTCAGTGGCAGCTTGGATAAGGAATTGGCTTAAGGACAGAAAACAGCGAGTTGTGGTAAATGGCTGTTTTTTGGATTGGAGGCTGGTAGAGAGTGGTGTTTCCCAAGGGTCAGTGCTGGGGCCACTGCTTTTTTTGATATATATAAATGACCTGGCTATTGGAATACAGAGTAGAATTTCTAAATTTATCGATGACATCAAACTTGGGGGTGTGGCAAAGTGATGATATCAATCGACTGCAACAGGACATAGAATGGCTAGCTGAATGGGCAGACAAGTGGCAGATGGAATTTAATACAGAGAAGTGTGAGGTGAAGCATTTTGACAGAAGGAACAGGGAGAGGCAATATACTCTTAATGGCACAGTTTTAAAGAGTGTGCAGGGACCCTGAAGGTGTCAGGATATAGTGAGAGTGGTTAACAAAGCATATGGGATCCTGGGCTTCATAAATAGAGGTATTGAGTACAAAAGTAGAGAAGTTATGCTGAACCTTTATAAAGCGCTGGTTAGGCCACAACTGGAGTATTGCGTCCAGTTCTGGTCACCACACTTTAGGAAGGATGTGAAGGCCTTTGAGAGGGTGCAGAGGAGATTTACCAGAATGGTTCTGGGGATTGGGGGGAATCTTGGCTACAAGGACAGGTTGGAGAAGCTGGATTTGTTTTCATTAGAGCAAAGGAGGTTGAGGGCTGATTTGATAGAGGTGTACAAGATTATGATGGGTTTAGATAGGCTAGACGGGGAAAGGCTGTTCCCACTAGTTGATAGTACAAGGACTAGGGGACACAGATTTAAGGTTTTGGGCAAAAGATACGGGGGGATGTGAAGAAAAATGTTTTTACGCGGCGAGTGGTGAGGACCTGGAATTCACTGCCGATGGAAGTGGTGGAAGCAGACACACTCAATGTTTTCAAGGGAGACTGGATAGGCACTTGAGGGAAATAAAGTTGCAGGGCTACGGGGATAGAGCAGGGGAATGGGACTGACTGCAGAGCAATCCAGAGAGCCGGCATAGACTTGATGGGCTGAATGGCCTCCTTCTGTGCCTCTATGACTTAGCCTTGGCTAGTTGCTACAGTGCATCTTGTAGCTGGTACACACTGCAGCCATGGTGCGCTGGTGGTGGAGGGAGTGAATGTTTAAGGTGGTGGATGGGGTGCCAATCAAGTTGGCTGCTTTGTCCTGGATGGTGTTGAGCTTCTTGAGTGTGGCTGGATTGATGGAATTAGAGAACTTGCAGTACAAGAGATTTTGAGAGTGCAAAACATGCACAATGTTGAGGAACCTTTTAGAGAAGTACATAATGGTTTCGATAAGTTAAGCGGTAATGTTAATGCAATGAGGATTAAGTCCTGAAGGGAAATGATCTGTGGGTTGACAGGAAACATGGTTTCTTTATGGGACATTTATTGCACAGCGTGAGTGAAAGTGGTCAAAGTGGTTGTGCTGCAAATAAGATTCAATGACGCTCTGCTCAAGGGCATCCCAAGCGGGGGTTCGAGGTTCCCTAGGGGCCGGGGAGAAGAGTTCAAGGGGGGGCCGCTAGTTGGTTTCTCCCATCAGTATACAGGGGACGGCCGGTGATACTGGCATGACGTCAGCGGTCCCCCCTGCAGATTGAGGCGAGTGGGGAATAGTCCCAGCGCTCCCGAGACTGGGCATGCGCAGTCAGGCCTCTTCGCGTCGGTCGCCATGTGACCGCTCGGACAAGTCTCTTCGCGCGTGTGAACGGCTTTCAGAGTATTTATAGAAGTAAGTGGGCTTTTTAACTGTTAAGTAAAATAGTGGGATTTCTAGCTTCTCTTCCAGGGGAAGGTGAAAGGGGGGGATTCAGGCCGGAGTCGGGGTGGGGAAGCGCAAGCCCGACCTTCGCCTCGTGCCCAGCTGCCCGGCGGCGGGTGGAAGCCGCGCACGCGCGTTGGAGAAGAGCGCCGTCAGTGGAGAGAGTGCGCGTGCGCGCGTTGGAGAAAAGCGCCGTCAGTGCAGAGAGCACGTGCGCGCGTTGGGGAAAAGCGGCGTCAGTGGAGCGAGTGCGCGCACGCGCGTTGGAGAAAAGCGGCGTCAGTGGATGCAGTGCGCGTGCGCGCGTTGGAGAAAAGCGCCGTCGGTGGAGAGTGCGGAGGCAGTGCGCGTGCGCGCGTTGGAGAAAAGCGCCGTCGGTGGAGAGAGTGCGGAGGCAGTGCGCGTGCGCACGTTGGAGAAAAGCGCCGTCAGTGGAGAGAGTGCGCGCGCGCGCGTTGGAGAGGAGTGTCGTCAGTGGAGGCAGTGCGCGTTGGAGAAGAGCACCGTCGGGGAGAGTGCGTTAGTGAGGGGTGAGAAAGAGTTGTATTTATATAGCGCCTTTCACGACCAACCGATGCCTCAAAGGGCTTTACAGCCAATTAAGTACTTTTTGAAGTGGAGTCACTGTTGCAATGAGGGGAAACGCAGCAGCCAATTTACGCACAGCAAGCTCCCACAAACAGCATTGTGATGATGACCAGATAATCTGTTTTGGTTTTGTTGGTTGAGGGATAAATATTGGCCCAGGACACCGGGGAGAACTCCCCTGCTCTTAAAAATAGTGCCATGGGATTTTTTACATCCACCTGAGAGCAGACAGGGCCTTGGTTTAACGACTCATCCGAAAGACGGCACCTCTGACAGTGCAGCACTCGCTCAGCACTGCACTGGAGTGTCAGCCTAGCTTCATGTGCTCAAGTCCCTGGAGTGGGACTTGAACCCACAACCTTCTGACTCCAAGGCGAGTGCGCTACCAACTGAGCCACAGCTGACACTCCAGGAGGAGGAGGGGGAAGAAAAGAGACTTTGCCATCATTTGAAAGGATCTTCGCTCAGAAAATCAAGAAGTAGAATCAGTTTGGATGGAGCTAAGAAACAGCAAAGGGCAGAAAACATTGGTGGGAGTTGTCCATAGGCCCCCAAACAGTAGTTGTAATATAGGGCAGAGCATAAATCAGGAAATGAGAGTCGCATGTAACAAGGGTAATACAGTGAACATGGGGGACTTTAATCTACATATAGACTGGGCAAACCAAATTTGTAGTAATAGTGTGGAGGTCAAGTTCTTGGAATGTATACAAGTTAGTTTTCTAGATCAGTGTGTTGAGGAACAAACTGGGAACAGATCTAGTATTGTGCGATGAGAAAGGGTTAATTAAGTAGTAGTAATGGGGTCTTTCGGGAAGGGTGACCATAATATGATAGAATTTTATATTGAGTTTGAAAGTGTTTTATATTGCGTTTGAAAGTGATTTAGTTAAGTCCAAAACTAGGGTCTTAAATCTAAACAAAGCAAACTACGAGGGGCGAGTTGGCTAAGGTAGATTGGGAAACTACATTAAAAGCTAGCATTTAAAGAATTAATACATAATTTACAACAAATATACATTCCTTTTAAGGCACAAAAATCCCACAGGAAAAGTGGTCCAACCGTGTCTAACAAGAGAAGTTAAAGATAGTATTAGACTATTAACTGCTAAGTTAGTTAATAGTCTATTAAATAGAGGCAGGAAAGGGCAGCTCAGCCCTGTGGGAAGTCCTGGACGCTTCTCGTGCCCTGGACAACCACGTGTGCGGGAAGTGTCGCCAGCTACAGCAGCTCGAGCTCTGAGATTTCGGTCTTCCTCCTCCACCGAAGATCCCAGCCTTCCTCCTATTCCGAAGATCCTGGCTTTCCTCCTCCTCAGATGATCCTAGTCTTCCTCATCCTCTGACGATCCAGGCCTTCCTCATCTTCCGACCATCCCATCCTTCCTCCTCTCTGCTCCCCATGCCTACCCACCAGACAGACGGCCAGCCTCTCCATCTGGCTGGCTGCAGGCGGGAAACAGATTTTATAAAAAGTTAATCAGGCTCTGCTGTTTTATTCAGCAGGGCCTGAGGGAAACCCATTCTCCCGGGTTTTCTGACCGCATTGCAGCCCGAACCCCCGCCTCCCAAGATAAAATTCCGGCCTCTATCATGTTCAAACCATTCTCGTTCTTCCAGGCTATAGACCAACAGGTCAGGTGTGCTCTATGAGCACTTCCTCTTGCAGGGTCCCGCTATTACGGGCAGTGGCTATTACGGTGGTGGAATACGTCGCCTCGCTTAAACACTGGGAGTGAAATGGTCATTTCTAGAAGGAAAACTGTCTGCTATATATTCTCGATTGCATTTACCAGACCTTCGAGATTTCAGGGCATGGTTTCCTTTCCTTTCGTGGATGTAGAGTAACTAAAGCCAAATTGTACAGTGTCCCCAAATCTATCTCACTAGGGTGTGAGCAGACAGGAGTTCTGTGTTGAATGCACTTCCAGCTGTCAGGATCATATATCTCGCAAGCCCGTCGGGTGAGGAGGACAAGTCTTCCCCTCCCATCCCTACTGTGCCTTATAGTAATGGGCACGATCCACTTCTTTCTTTTTATCTAAATAAGCGGCACTTACTCACCAACAACTGCTCACTGGTGTCCGGTTTGGGTTCCGTCAGGACCACTCGGCTCCAGACCTCATTACAAGGATCTGAATTCCAGAGGTGAGGTGACAGTGACTGCTCTTGACATCAAGGCAGCATTTGACCAAGTGTGACATGAAGGAACCCTAGCAAAACTGAAGTCAATGGGAATCTGGGGGGAAAACTCTCCACTGGCTGGAGTCATTCCTAGCACAAAGGAAGATGGTTGTGGTGATTGAAGGTCAATCATCACAGCCCGAGGACATCACTGCAGGAGTTCCTCAGGGCAGTGTCCTAGGCCCAACCATCTTCAGCTGCTTCATCAATGACCTTCCCTCCAACATAAGGTCAGAAATGGGGATGTTCGCTGATGATTGCACAGTGTTCAGTGCCATTCACAACTCCTCAGATAATGAAGCAGTCCATGCCCACATGCAACAAGACCTGGACGACGTTCAGGCTTGGGCTGATAAGTGGCAGGTAACATTCGCACCACAGAAGTGCCAGGCAATGACTATCTCCAACAAGCGAGAGTCTAAACACCGCCTGCTTGACATTCAATGGCATTACCATCGCCGAATCCCCCACCATCAACATCCTGGGGGTCACCATTGACCAGAAACTTAACTGGACCAGCCACATAAATACTGTGGCGACAAGAGCAGGTCAGAGGCTAGGTATTCTGCGGTGAGTCTCTCACCTGACTCCCCAAAGCATTTCTGCCATCTACAGGGCACAAGGAAGGAGTGTGATGGAATACTCTCCACTTGCCTGGATGAATGCAGCTCCAACAACACTCAAGAAGCTCAACATCATCCAGGACAAAGCAGTCCGCTTGATTGGCACCCCATCCACCACCTTAGACATTCACTCCCTCCACCACCGCCGTACCGTGGCTGCAGTGTGTACCATCTACAAGATGCACTGCAGCAACTCACCAAGGCTCCTTCGGCAGCATCTCCCAAACCCGCGAACTCTTCCACCTAGAAGGACAAGGGCAGCAGGCACATGGGAACACCACCACCTCCAAGTTCCCCTCCAAATCACACACCATCCTGACTTAGAAGTATATCGCCGATCCTTCATCATCACTGGGTCAAAATCCTGGAACTCCCTCCCTAACAGCACTGTGGGAGCACCTTCGCCACACGGACTGCAGCGGTTCAAGGCGGCAGCTCAGCACCACCTTCTCAAGGGCAATTAGGGATGGGCAATAACTGCTGGCCTTGTCAGCGACGCCCACATCCCATAAAAACTCATTTTAAAAAAAGCGACTTTACCCACCCGACCTCATCGCCAGATATCCTTCAGTGACAAAGGCAGCTCCCCTCCTTCCTCCTCCCCAACACTTTCACAAATAGTCGGCAGTATCTCAAAGGACAGGAGTGCCCAGTCTAGGCCTATCTGTGTATCAGAGAAGCACATGGCCATGAACATAAAGCTCCGAGTCTGAGGTACGAGGGAATTCGTGATAACCTCTTTAGCTATTTTATTAACTCTGCACCACAAGAGACATTGCCAGTCTTTGTTCATAAGAACAGAAGAAATAGGAGCTGAAGTAGGCCATTCAGCCCTTCGAGCCTGCTCATGGCTGATCTTATACCTCAACTCCACCTTCCCGCACTATCACCATATCCTTTAGTTCCCAAAAAACTTATCGACCTCTGTCTTGAATATACTCATCGACTGAGCATCCACAGCTCTCTGGGGTAGAGAATTCCAAAGATCCACAAACCTTTGAAGAAATTTCTCCTCATCTCAGTCCTAAATGGTCGACCCCTTATTCTGAGACCGTGACCCCTAGTTCTAGATTCCCCAGCCAGGGGAAACATTTTCCCAGCATTAACCTTGTCAAGCCCCTTTCAATTTGATCACCTCTCATTCTTCGAAACTCTAGTGAATATCGGGCTAGACTACTCAATCTCTCCTCATAGGGCAATCGCCTCATCCCAGGAACCAGTCTAGTGAACCTTTGTTGCTCTCTCTCTAAAGCAAGAATGTCTTTCCTTAGGTAAGGAGACCAGAACTGTACACAGTACTCCAGGTGTGGCCTCCTCAATGCCCTGTATAATTGTAGTAAGACTTCTTTACTCTTATATACTCTAATCCCTTTGTAACAAAAGCTAACATAATATTTCCATTCTTAATTACTTGCTATACCTGCATGTTAACTATCTGTGATTCATGTACAAGGACACCCAGGTCCCTCTGAATGCAAACATTTCCCAGTCTCTCACCATTCAAAAAATATTCTGCTTCTTTGTTTTTCCTACCAAAGTGGGTAACTTCACACTTCCTCACATTGTGTTCCATTTATCATGTTCTTGCCCACTCAGTCAACCTGTCTTTATTTCTCTGCAGCCTCTTTGCGTTCTCCTCACAGCTTACTTTCCCACCTAACTTTGTGTCACATTTCCCACATTATACTCCATCTGCCACCTTACTGCCCACTCACTTAGTCTATCATATCCCTTTGTGGGCTCTTTGGGAGAGAAATTGAGTATAGCCCCGTTTGGGGCGCCAGCCTCGCCAGGGCGCTAAAAGCAGCGCCCCGGAAACATTTGCGCCCCCGCACCGGAAATTGAGTTGTTGCGCCCCAAAGGGAAGCGCGGCGTTACTGGAGGCGCCCCTCATCCCTCTTGGGGCGCTGCGAGTGAATATCGTGGCGCTACGTGTCGCAGCGCCACACGCTGCGGCACGTCACGCTGCGGTATTGCAGGCTTTCCTCCCCTTAAAGGGGAGGGGCCTTGTGCAGCGCGATCTGGGGCCCAGCTGGGCCCCCCGAGGATCGGGAGTGCAGGCAAAAGAGCCCGGCACCGAGGAGAAGTGCCGGGCTCTTTGAGCGCAGCCGGCACTCCGCGGGGGGGGGGGGGTTCAGGAGGCCAGGGACGGGAGCGCAGGCAGGTGCTGGCAGGCAGCCAACAACAAAAATGGTCTCCCCGCACCTCGCCTTTAATTTGCACCTCCCCGGCCACAGGTAGGCCCCCCCGAACCCGTCGGACATAGCGTCCGGCGGTAAATCAAGGGGCGCTGCCAAATATCGCAGCCGGGGTGTCAGCGGGGCGCTGCGCACACCGATGACAGCAGCGGCGCTGCGATAACGGTTAGTGCCACCACTAACGTCCTGCGGAATTTAGCGGGAGGCGTGGGCAGTGCTGCGCCCGGGCGCCAGTTGGCTTGCGACCCACTTAGCGCCCTCTTAAGGCGCAACCTACTGTATTTCTCCCCCTTTGTGTCCTCCTCGCAGATTACTGTCCCACCTAGCTTTGTATCGTAAGTAAACTTGGATACATTACACTCAGTCCCTTCATCCATGTCATTAATATATAGATTGTAAATAGCTGAGGCCCAAGCACTGATCCTTGCGGTACCCCACTAGTTATAGCCTGCCAACCCGAAAAAGTCCCGTTTACTCCTACTCTCTCTTTTCTGTCCATTAACCAATCCTCAATCCATGCTAATATGCTACCCCCAGTCCCATGAGTCCTAATTTTCTGTAATAACCTCTTGTGTGCCACCTTAACGAATGCTGTTTGAAAATCCAAATACGCTACATCCACTGGGTTGCCCTTATCCATCCTAACAGTTACACCTTCAAAAAACTCTGAACAGATTTGGCAAACACGATTTCCCTTTCATAAGACCATGTTGACTCTGCCTAATCATATTACGATTTTCTAGTTGCCCTGTTACCACGTCCCTAATAATAGATTCTAGCATTTTGCCTGCTACTGACGTCAGGCTAACTGGCCTATAGTTTCTCATTTTTTCTCTTCCTCCTTTCTTAAATAGCGGGATTATGTTTGCTACCTTCCAATCCTTGGGGATTGTTCTAGAATCTAGGGAATTCTAGAAGATTAATACCAGTGCATCCATATCTCTGCAGCAACCTCTTTTTAAAATCCTAGGATGCAGGTCGTGAGGTCCAGGGGATTCATCGCCACTTAGTCCCATTAATTTCTCCAGTACTATGTCTTTACTTATATTGATTTCTTTAAGTTCCCCATTCTCTCTGGACCCTTGGTTCCCATTATTTCTAGAATATTTTTTGTGTCTTCTACCGTGAAGACAGATACAATGGGCGGGATTTTGTCAATGGGGACGTGATGGAGGCGGGACTCCCACTTTTTGGGTTGTAGTCCCGCCTCCATCGATTTGTGGCCAACCCACGCGACTTTCCCTTGATTGACCTTGTTGAGCCCGCCCAGCGGACTCAGCAGGCCAATTAAGGGGCACCCGGTTACAGGTGACATCAGGGATTGACATTTCATCTGTCAAGAGCTTTTGACTTGACAGCTCTGCGAAGCTGTCAAACACTGACAATCTGACTTCCAACTTGAGTCCTTCTCCACAGACTCAGTTAGAAATCTCTCCAGAACAGAAAGCAGAATGCTGCAACTTTTGACAGCTCGTGGCCATTCTGCTTTCTGTGCCGGTGAGATGAGGGACTCCCGAGACCTGAAGGAAAGAAGCCTGCATTAGTAAGTAAAGGTAAGTAAAACTTATTTAAACACTTTACACACACCAAACACACTTACCTCTGCACTCACGCACCCATCATGCACCTGAACACCGGACATCTCGAACCCTCCAAGCCTTTCAGCCTGACGGTCCACCTCGCTAACTTGGCATGGTTTGGAGCCATCGGGCAACCCACACTTCAGGGCTAAAAATAGGGATTAGGTCAAAAACTGCCTGTTAACTACCTGTTAACAGGCAGTTAATTAGCACTAATCCCCTTCCCGCCTCAGAGAGGCGGCTCCCAGTGCAAGTCGGGTACCCGCCTCCTGGGAAATGGGCATGGGGGCGGGAAGGGTTCGTGCCCCCCAATTCTGCAATTTTCCCCACACTCCCGCCTCCAAACCCGCCTCCACAGGGCTTGGAAAATCCAGCCCAAAGTATTTCTTTAATGTCTGCCATTTTTTTATTGCCCAATATAATTTCTCCTGTCTCTGCCTCTAATGGGCCCACGTTTACTTTCACTAATCTCTTCCTATTTACGTATCTATAGAAACATTTACAATCTGTTTTTATGTCTCTTGCTAATTTACTCTCATTCTTTTTTCTCTTTCCTTATCAATTTCTTGGTCCTCCTTTGCTGAATTATAAAATCCTTAGGCTTACTACTCTTTTTGGCAACATTATAAGCCTCTTTGATAGAATCATAGAAATTTACAGCACGGAAGGAGGCCATTCGGCCCATCGTGTCCACGCCGGTCGACAAAGAGCTATCCAGACTGATCCCACATTTCAGGTCTTGGTCTATAGCCTTTAGGCCACGGCACCTTAAGTGCACATCCAAGTTCTTTTTCAGTGTGCTGAGAGTTTCTGCCTCTACCACCCTTTCAGACAGTGAGTTCCAGACCCCCACCTCCATCTGGGTGAAAAAAGTTCCCCTCAAATCTCCTACCACTTACTTTAAATTTATGCCTCCTGGTTGTTGGCCCCTCTGCTAAGGGAAACAGCTCCTTCCTATCCACTCTATCTAGGCCCCTCATAATTTTATACAGCTCAATTGGGTCTCCCCTCAGCCTACTCTGCTCCAAAGAAAACAACTCCAGCCTATCCAATCTTTCCTCGTAGCTAAAATTCTCCTGTCCTGGCAAAATCCTCGTAAATCTCCTCTGCACCCTCTCTAGTGCAATCACATCTTTCCTGTAATGTGGTGACCAGAACTGCAAGCAGTACTCTAGCTGAGGCCTAACTAGTGTTTTATACAGTTCAAGCATAACCTCCCTGCTCTTACATTCTATGCCTCGACTAATAAAGGCAAGTATCCCGTATGCCATCTTAACCACCTTATCTACCTGTCCTGCTACTTTCAGGGATCTGTGGACATGCACTCCAAGGTCCCTCTGATCTTCTGCACTTCTCAGTGTCCTACCATTTATTGTGTATTCCCTTGCCTTGTTAGCCCTCCCCAAATACATTACCTCGTACTTGTCCAGTTTGAATTCCATTTGCCACTGTTCTGCCCACCTGACCAGTCCATTGATATCTTCCTGCAGTCTATAGCTTTCTTCTTCCACACGGCCAATTTTTGTATCATCTGCAAACTTCTTAATCATACATCCTACATTCCAGTTTAAATCATTGATACATATCACAAAAAGCAAGGGACCTAGTACTGAGCCCTGCGGAACCCCACTGGAAACAGCCTTCCAGTCAAAAAAACACCCTTCGATCATAACACCTTGCTTCCTACTTCTGAGCCAATTTTGGATCTAACTTGCCACTTTGCCTTGGATCTCATGGGCCTTTACTTTCATGACCAGTCTGCCATGTGGGGCCTTATCAAAAGCCTTGCTAAAATCCATATACACTACATCAAATGCACTACCCTCATCGACCCTCCTTGTTACCTCCTCAAAATTCAATCATGTTAGTCAGACACGACCTCCCCTTAACAAAACCATGCTGACTGTCCTTGATTAATCTGTGTTTTTCAAAATGAAGATTCATCCTGTCCCTTGGAATTTTTTCCAATAATTTTCCCACCACCGAGATTAGGCTGACTGGCCTGTAATTACTCGGTCTATCCCTTTCTCCTTTTTTAAACAATGGTACGATGTTAGCAGTCCTCCAGTTTCACACCTGTAGCCAGAGAGGATTGGAAAACGATGGTCAGAGCCTCTGCTATTTCCTCTCTTGCTTCTCTTAACAGCCTGGGATACATTTTTGATCTGGGCCTGGAGATTTAGCCACTTGAAAAGATGCTAAACCCTTTAATACTTCCTCTCTTATTATGTGTATTTTTCATCTAATATTTCACACTCCTCCCTGATTGCAATGACTGCATCGTCCCTCTCTTTTGTGAAAACAGACGCAAAGTATTAATTAAGGACCATACCCATGTCTTCCGCCTCCATACATAGATTACCTTCATGGTCTCCAATAGACCCTCATCTTTATTTAGTTATCTTCTTGCTCTTAATAATCTATATACTAAATGGATGGTGGTGTCTGTCTGTCTGTATGTCCGCGCTTAACTCAAAAGTTATAGAGCGTACCTACACATATGTTATATCAAAAGAAAGCTTATGATTAGGGGAGTGTCGTAGGCATATTTACTTTTTGGAAAAACCTTCAAAAAATGGTAAAAATCCGCTCATTAGCGTTGAGTGACGTATCCGCTCATTAGCGTTGAGTGACGTGATGGTTGACCAATCCTACGGCTCATTAGCGTTGAGTGACGTGATGGTTGACCAATCCTACGGGGGAAGCGCGGTGCGTCACGGGGGGTGTTTCATGGCGTGTGTGGGCGGGGGCTAATCCTGCAGGGACACAGAGACAGAGCACGGGGGCTCGGGTCGGAGCAGGAGCTCAGCTGAGGTGAGTCGGGCCGGGCCTGAGGCGCTAGGCCGTGCACGGGGGCTCGGGTCAGAGTGGGAGCTCAGCTGAGGTGAGTCGGGCCGGGCCTGAGGCGCTAGGCCGCGCACGGGGGCTCGGGGCGGAGCGGGGAGAGGGAGAGAGGGGCAGGGAGGGAGAGAGGGGCAGGGAGAGGGAGGGTGAGGGAGGGAAAGAGTGAGGGGGTGGGAGAGGGAGGGAGAAAAGGAGCGCGGGGAAGGAGTCTCCGTCTCCTCACACCACGCACACACAGCCCGAGCGATGAGAACCTCCAGCTTCACGTGCATCTCCTCGCTGGATCCTTTTTTTGCAATTTTAAACCCACAATCTCGCCTTCTTCCTTCCTTCGGCCGCCGCGATTCAAACTTCCCGCCGACCTCACAAAATGGCCGCCCTTCTGATGTGCCTCAATAATTCCGAGACTCGAAGGTAGCAGAACAAAACAAGGCTTTTATTAACTTAGAACGAAACACGTAAGCGAGAGAGATGTCGTCCTTCTGGAGACTGTGGCTAGACTGAAGCTAGCTTACAAACGGGGCCAGGTATGGGCGGAGCCCTACACACAGCACATTCCAGTATACAATACAGCACATTCCAGTACACAATACAATGAGGTCTGGGGGAAGGGAAATGACACTGAAACCGATCTCAGTCACAGGCAGTGATGAATGGAAATATTTCATCACATTCACCCCTTCTATAGATTTAGTCTGTTCGGGGGTTTGATAGTCCTCTGCGACCGACGTGGCTGTTGCGGTGTCGGCTGGGTGTCCCCGGTAGCCTCCTGGGTCTCTGCCGGGGGTGCCGCCAGGGTTGTTGAAGGGGTAGTTGGTGGGGGTGCCGTTGGTCAGTGTTCTTCCGGGGGTGATGAAAGAGTAGTGGGTGGGTAAGAGTTGCTGTGATCGTCGTTGCCGCTATTGCCGTGGTTGTTGTCGATGCCGGCTGGGGTGACGTCTTTTATGGACACGGTGTCCTCCCTTCCGTCGGCGTGCCGGACATATGCATATTGGGGGTTGGCGTGGAGTAGGTGTACTGGCTCCACGAGAGGGTCCGTCTTGTGGCCCCTCACATGCCTTCGCACGAGTACCGGACCTGGGGTGGAGAGCCATGACGGCATGGATACGCCTGAGGTGGATTTCCGGGGAAAGACAAACATTCGTTCATGAGGCGTGGTATTAGTGGCCGTACACAATAGCGACCGTATCGAATGGAGCACATCCGAGAGGACTTCCTGCCAGTGGGAGATAGGGAGGCCCTTGGTCCTTAGAGCTAGAGTGACTGCTTTCCATACTGTCCCGTTCTCTCGCTCCACTTGGCCGTTACCCCGGGGGTTGTAGCTGGTGGTACGGCTCGTGGCGATCCCCCTGGACAGCATGTACTGGCGTAGCTCTTCACTTAAGAAGGACGCCCCCCTATCCGTATGGATGTAGCTCGGCATACCGAACAGGCAGAACAGGCTGTTGAGGCATTTAATGACCGTGGCGCTGGTCATGTCTGGGCAGGGGAAGGCGAATGGGAACCGGGAGTATTCGTCCACAATGTTCAGGAAGTAAACATTGCGGTCGACGGACGGGAGGGGGCCCTTGAAATCTAAGCTGAGCTGCTCAAAGGGCCGTGTAGCTTTGATTAAGTGGGCTCTATCTGGGCGGTAGAACCGAGGCTTGCACTCAGCGCAAGTGCGGCAGTTCCTGGTCAGGGACCGAACTTCCTCAATCGAGTAGGGTAAGTTACGGGACTTTATGAAGTGGAACAGCCGCGTGACCCCTGGGTGGCAGAGGTCGTTGTGGAGGGTCTGTAGCCGATCCCCGGTGGCGCTGGCACACATCCCTCGTGAGAGGGCGTCAGGGGATTCGTTAAGGGCCCCTGGCCGGTAAATGATGTCGTACTCGAAGGTGGAGAGCTCGATCCGCCACCTAAGAATCTTATCATTTTTAATCTTCCCCCTCTGTTTATTATTGAACATAAACGCTACCGACCGCTGGTCGGTAAGTAGGGTGAAGCGTTTGCCGGCTAGGTAGTGGCGCCAGTGGCGCACTGCCTCCACGATGGCTTGGGCCTCCTTTTCCACGGAGGAGTGTCTGATCTCGGGCCCTTGGAGGGTCCTCGAGAAGAAAGCTACGGGCCGCCCCGCCTGGTTGAGGGTGGCCGCCAAGGCGAAGTCAGACGCATCACTTTCCACTTGAAATGGAGTGTTCTCGTCCACTGCCTGTAGCGTGGCCCGCTCAATATCCTGCTTAATGCTTTTGAAGGCGGCGTGGGCCTCAGCAAAGAGCGGGAAAGAGGATGCTTTCAAGAGGGGGCGGGCTTTGTCGGAGTAGTTGGGGACCCATTGGGCATAATAAGAAAATAACCCCAGGCACCTTTTCAGGGCTTTGGGAGTGTTGGGCAGGGGCAGCTCCCGTAGGGGGCGCAATCGGTC